>NC_071553.1:4840888-5140888 GCF_026979565.1 Vidua chalybeata
TGGCAGCCCCTGGCCATTTCCAAAACATTTGGGATGTAAAAAAAAAAATGTTTTTCTATTTTTGGAGGGGGTGATAAAATCCCAGGGAATGCTGCCTGGCTGTGGGGAAGGGGTTGGGCACCTCACCTGGCCACTGCCCCAAAACTGGGGGTCTGGATTGCCCCTGGATGCTGGAAAAATTCAGGAAAGGCCAGTCCAGCACTTCCAGGAGCGACAGGTACTTCTGATCCATGGAAAACAAAAAAAAAACCTGCTTTTGGGGTCGGGGGTTCCGACAAAGCAAACAGAGCAAGGAACTGAAAGTGCTGCCCCAAGCCCAGCCTGGCTCCTGGGCTGAGTGCACTGGGAATGTTAAAAAATAATCAGGAAGGTTTTCTAGACAGAGAAAAAAAAAAAAAAAAAAAAGTCCCAAACACATCCTTGGCCTGCGCCTTACAAGTCCCTTAACTCTTTTTCCCCCCCCTAAATGGAGAGGGGAAATAGTGGGGGTTTGGGTTTTTTTTTTTTTGCTTTTTTGGGGGGGTTGTTGTTTGGTTTGTTTTCAAACCTTGGCCTCATTAATTTCCAAGCAAAATTTCCCCCCAATAAAAGGCAAACATGGAAAGAAAAACAAACTATTAGAAAAGAGAGGAGGGAGGAAATGTTATTTAAAAGGTTACCAGACCACATCATTTTCCAATGATATTATATACTCCCCGCAGTATCCAAAATATATATGGGATTGGGGCCAAGAATGTAAAAAAAAAAAAAAAAAAAAAAAAAAAAAAAAAAGGAGAAGAAGGAAAAAAAAAAAAAAGGAAGAAAAAACACCCAGCGTAGACACAACATCTGGACAGAGGCTGAACAAAACCTCCATTTATCACACTTAATCCTGCAATGAAGCAGTCAACAGTTTACTTCTGTTTTGCTAATTTAGCTGCTTTCATGCTTCCGAGGTGGAAAAGCCAAAGGAAAAGCTTGGAATTAAGTGTCACTTTGTGAAGCTCCTTCTCCTTTTGCTCTGTTTCAGGAAAGTTTCTTCTCCTTTATTTCTTTTTTTGCTTGTTTTAATCCTGTTTTTTTATTAATTTCACTTTCCCTCCCCCTCCTGTTTCCCACCCCCTTTTCTTTTTTTTTTATTTTTTTCCTTTTCCTTTTGGAAAATCTGGTGACCCAGCACCCCTGGGTGCCCACAACCACATGGGGAACCTCCTGAATTCTTTCCCAATTTTCACCCAACCTCCCCCAAATCCCAGAACAGATCCAGTGCTGGTGGGATTTACATCCCTTCCCTCCCTCCCCACACATCCCCGTGCCTTTTTCTCCAGGAATAACTCGATTTTTCATGGAAAACCAAACTACACTAGGGCTGGGGATGCCCTTTGCTTCCAAAAAATGGGAAATCCAGGGATGATCCGCGCATTTTGGAGGGGCCCTGGGGCTGATCCCTCGTTTTCCCTGGAGAAAAAACTCCCATTTCCAGCAGAGAAACCCCCATTTCCTGCCTCATTGCGGTGCAAATGTGGGAATTCTCCTGGAATTCCCACAGAGAATTCCAGCGGCGGATTTCCCTGTCCTTGGGTGAGGCTCTTCCTTCTGAAGCACCCGCGGGCCTGTTTGGGGGCTGGTGATGATAACCCCAAGCACAGCCCCAACCACAGCTCATCCCATCCCCCAGGAGCTCCAGCATCCCGAGCATCCCCATGGATCCACCAGCCCAAACTGGAGAATTTCAGCCACTTGGAGCTGTTTCACCCAAAAATTGAGGAATTTGGGGCTCCCATGAGAAGACTGAGTTGTCACAACTTGGTTTTTATTTAAATTTAAGGTGCAAAACCCCATTTTCTGTTGAAATTTCCACCTCTGTGATGGGAGAGGAGGGGAAAACCTCCCAGAAAATCCAGCTGGAGCAGGGAATTTGCCCATATTTAGCAAACACAATTCTCTGCCGCTCTTGGAGCTTCTTCAGCTTGTTTTTGTTGTGTCAAGAGCAAAAGAGACAACAAACATCCCTCCTCGGAGGTTTAATTAATATTTGTTAAGACCAGAATAAGCAACATCTCCGGAACTGCCTGGACGTGGAAGCAGCCCTGGGAATTGGGGTTATTTTTGGGGCTGTCTGGTTCCCTGCACTTGATGTGGTTTCGTGTGTGTGTGTGTGTGTCAAAGGCTTGTCTCAAGACTTAAAACTGGTTTTTACAAGAGAATTAATTAAATAATGAGCTGAGAGCTTTGAGATCAGCAGAGGGAAAAAAAAAAAGTCCTTTGGACTTGGAGATGCCCAAAGGATTCCTGGTTTCTCCTGGAATGCTGGGTTCCTTGCCTAGCACACACGTGGATCCCAGATTAGATAAGGAGATGCTTATCTAATCTTATCTAATCTAATCCAGGCTGGTTGAGCAGAAAAAAGAATGGATGGAGCTTGGAAAAACGGGAGTGGGAAGTTGCCAGGATGGGTGATTCTTCCATTCCTATTCCTGTTCCCATCCCCATCCCTATCCCCATTCCCATTCCCATCCCCATTCCCATTCCCATTCCCATTCCCATTCCCATCCCTGTTCCTGTTCCCATCCCCATCACCATTTTTGTTCCCATTCCCGCTCCCATCCCCACCCCCATTTCATCCCCATTCCCACCCCTATTCCCATCCCCATTCCCATCCCCATTCCCATCCCCATCCCCATTTCCCATTCCCATCCCCATTTCTCATCCCCATTCCCATCCCCATCCCCATTTCCCATCCCCATCCCCATCCCATCACTTCCCCATTTCCCATTTCCCATTCCCATCCCCATTCCCATTTCCCATTTCCCATTTCCCATCCCCATCCCCATCCCATCACTTCCCCATTTCCCATTTCCCATTCCCATCTCCAGTCCCATTCCCATTCCCATCCCCATTCCCATTTCCCATTCCCATTCTCATTTCCCATCCCCATTTCCCATCCCCATCCCCATTCCCATTCCCATCCCCATTTCCCATTCCCATCCCCATTCCCATTTCCCATTCCCATTCCCATTTCCCATCCCCATTCCCATCCCCATTCCCATTCCCATCCCCATTTCCCATTTCCCATTCCCATCCCCATTCCCATTTCCCATTTCCCATTCCCATTCCCATTCCCATTCCCATCCCCATTCCCATTCCCATTCCCATTCCCATCCCCATTCCCATTTCCCATCCCCATTCCCATTCCCATTCCCATTCCCATTTCCCATCCCCATTCCCATTCCCATTTCCCATTTCCCATCCCCATCCCCATCCCGTTCCCGTTCCCGTTCCTGTTCCCGTTCCCGGTACCGCCGTGGAGCTCCCGCCGCATTCCCACGGCTCTCCAGCGCTCAGCCAGCCCGTGGCAGCCCGGCCTGGCGCTCCGGGGTCACCGTTCATGTTTACTGCAGGGCAGGAGGCCGCGGCAAACATTCCCAAACATTCCCAAACAAACATTCCTGCTCGCTGCCTCAGCCGGCCGGAGCTGTCCCGCCGCGCCGGCCGGGCCTGGGAACGGCGGCCGGACACGGCGCCCGGCTCTGCCCGCCCGCTGCAGGTGCAGCCACAGGGGACGGGGCCTTGGTGGCCCTTTTGGGGGGCTCTTCTAGGGCAGTGAGGTTTGGGGGATTCGGGATCAGCCTGGAGAGCCTTTGGATGGAGCCTGGCCACACCAGCGCCCTGCTGGGTTCCTCCAGAGGGGAGCTTGACCCCAATCCTTTTACGCCCTCACACTGCACCATCAGGGGGCTGTGCCCCACAGCTCCCTCCCCAAATTATCAGTCAGTCCCGCTCCTAGGGGGCTTTTCCCCTCAGTCCCCGTGGTTAGTAAAGCGCCAAGAGCCCAGTGCTGCTGCCCAACCTCAGTTTCCCTTCCCCGGGGGCCGCCGGGGGCCCCCCCGAAGCTTTCCAGCAGGGCAAGCCCCACACATGTGGCAGGAGCTGCTGCCCATCCCCGCCGAGCCGAGGAGGAGCTGCCGGGGAGGGCAGGAGGTGGCCGGAGAGGTCAGAGGGAGAGCAAACATCCCGGCCCTGCCAGCGCAGCCACCGGCTCCAGCTCCAGCCACCGCACAAAGAGCCCCTTCTGGAAGTGGGGCTGAGCCCCCGGGGGCTTTGGGGAGGGAAATTGGCACTGCCTGAGAGCAGTGAGGAAGTTTGGGAGCATCACTCCGTGGGCTGGGGCACAAGGGATGCTCAGCTGACATCGGGAACCCCCAAATCCCAAATCCACCCCTTCCTCAGCGTGGACAAAAAGCATCAGAAACGGGGTCTGCGGAACTGCAGCAGAGCCAAGCCCTGTGCTCAGCTGGAAGCTCCTCTCTCCGTGCCGGGAAGGGAATTTGTTCCTCTGCTGCTCACCCAGGACTGCTGCAGGGCGCGGGGCTCGCTGCTATTTACCGAGGCCGAGGGGCTGCTGGGGCGAGCGCTGAGCAAACAGCTCCGAGCATCCCCGCCCGGAGAGCTCCTGGAACAAAGGAAACCTTCACAGACACACAGAGGGGACAAAGAGCCACCAGAGCGCTCTCCCCGAGGCCACCTGTGGCAGGGACAGAACCGGGGGACACTCAGAGACCGAGCCCAGGTGATTCGTGGTGGGCTCGGGGCCGCCTTGCCGTGGACAGGCGGTGACACAGAGGGGCCTGGGCAGCCCTTGGTGACATACAGGGGACAGGGAGTGAGTGCTTCCCTGTGCCAGCTTTTCCCTGGACCCACTGGGCTGTACAGGCTCTGCACTTGCCCAGAACCCCCAGTTTCGCTGCTTTTTTACCCAAAAAAGAGCAAGAAGAGCCTCTGGCTGAGCCACTTTTGGCATCAAACGCTGTGGCCCAAGGGGACTGGAACCCCCAGTTTCGCTGCTTTTTACCCAAAAAAGAGCAGGAAGAGCCTCTGGCTGAGCCACGTTTGGCATCAAACGCTGCGGGCAGAGCAGGCTGGAGCACCCCTGAGGATCCCAGGCCTCCCTTCCCGGGTCTGGCCGGAGCGCTGGCGGTCCCTCCACCGCCACTGCCTCAAAGCCGCCTCTTTGGGGTTGTTGTCTGGCGCAGTTTTCTTTTTTCATATTTAATATTAATGGTAATGACTGTGGCAGGGAGATAATAAGCTCCCAGCCAGATTAGAAGGGGGTCGGCTCTTATCTGGGCCTGTTGAAGACTCATGTCTTTCACCTGCTCCTTTAATATCCCCCATCTTTCATTCCTACCGCCGAGCCCCCTCCCACTGTCCTAGAACAAAAGGGGTATTATTGTCCGGGGTCTTTTCAGGCTGGAGCCAGGAAGACCTCCTCCCTCCCCCAGCCGCTCCCCGAATGTGCAGCAGTTTGAAATGAGCCTTTTTCCTTCCCCGGCAGGAGATTAGCTCGGTTTGACAAGGCGGTGAACTTTAGGCAGGGTGAAATAGGGTCTCCTTGGGGAGCGCAGGCAGTTCAGCCCTGACTAATTCTGACAAAGAGAGGCACCGAAAAAAAAAAAAAAAAAAAACCAAAAAAAAAAAAAAAAAAAAAAAAAAAAAAAAAAAAAAAGGGAAAAAAAAAAAAGGAAAAAAAATTAAAATAAGAAAAACAAGCGGAGAGCTGCAGAGGAGGCAGGAGAGGAGGGGAGGCTCGGGGGAAGGAAGTAGGGAGGGAGGGAGGGAGGGAGGAAGCAGGGATGGGAGGCCAGAGGGCACGTTCCCGAGTGGGGCTGGGCTGGAACTCCAGGGTTTGGAGGGAATCACCTCCCTGGGCAGCCCAGGGTGAGCACAGCCAGCATTCACAGGGATCCTGCTGCTCCACGTCCACTTTCTCCCCAAATCCCCTTTCTTGATCATTTTAAAGCTGTCAGGGAACCCTTTAGCCCGAGCCCTGTGGCAGCAACACCTCAGCCTTGCTTTTAAACACAAACCAAAGCCTTGAGCTGGCGTGGCCGAGGCAGAGAGGTTTAAAAAAACAATCACCCCAAACCCCACGAAGTGAAAAATCGGGATTTGAATGCAGAGAAACCCAAGTGCTCCCATCTGAAACTGCTGCTCGTGCGTCAGAGGCCGGAGTTTGTGCAGGGACTTGTGGCGGTGACGTGCCCAGGGTGGAGGGTGTGGATGGAGCTGGGAGTGACGTAGGTGAGGGATTAGAGGAGAGATTGGCAGAGGGAAAGGCAAACTGCTTCCTGTGGCTCATCCAGGGGTGTCTTCCATCACAAAAAGGCTTTGAAGTGATGCAGGGAAGGCTCTGGATGATGGGAATGTGACCTGCAGGGCTGGGAGGAGCGAGGCACTGCGTGTTCCCAGAGGAAAGGGAGCCTTTCCCTGCCTTTCCCTTCACCTGGGCCCTTCCAAGCACAGCCCACTTGGGAATATCCTGTTTTCCTGGCCTCACAGGGAGGGAAGGC
Organism: Vidua chalybeata; assembly: GCF_026979565.1. NCBI lineage: Eukaryota > Metazoa > Chordata > Aves > Passeriformes > Viduidae > Vidua > Vidua chalybeata. The sequence continues at coordinate 4,847,218 of NC_071553.1, forward strand.
ACCCTGTTCTCACCCTCAAACTTTTCTGTTTTATCAGAATTTCAGGTTGCAAATATTTGGTGAAAAGTTGTGTAGCCAGCCTGCCCCAGTCTGCCCACGGACGTGCGTAAATGTCAGATATATTTGGGATTGTTTTTATATTGTTATAAATATTTATGTTATTATATTTGGGATTATATTTGTCACACTTTGTAGGAACAGCAGGTGTCTGGCGCAGGCCTTGGCATCCTGAAATTCCTTATCCAAGAGAAGGGGAAGAAAAGGCTGCAGAGGAGAGGGCTGGCAGAGGCCAGGACAGAGCCAGGGTTCTGGGCTGTGTCTCAAAAAGCCTTTGGTCCCCTCAGAAAGGGACTGTCACGCTTGTCCCCGAGCACGCCGGCGATCTGTCACTCAGGATGTTCCCATCGGAGCTCTGAGCCTGGCGCAGGCTGCAGGCAGCACATGCTGACACCCATTCCTGCCAAAATCCCGGCCTGGCAGCGCACAAAGGTGTGCTCTCCTCAGCCAGCAGCAGCCCTCCCCCGCTGTCACCCCCTGTGTCCCCTCAGCTCCGTGCCAGGGCGAGGTGACACCGCCAGCGCCGCAGCCTGCGGGCGCAGCCCCGAGCTCGGGTGTCCCTGCCCCTGTCCTGCAGGACATTTCCTGCCAGTGGCTCAGCAAAGCCCTGAAATCTGCCTGTCCTGCCAGGAGATTCCTCCCTAATGCTCATTAAGCCGCTTGCAAATCCCTGGCTGAACAGGGCTGCACAAGTTTAATAAAGCGAGAGACAGATGCCATCAATCATCTGGGCCCGCCACACATCTGGGGGAAATCCAGGCCCGTTCCTCCCCTTTCTTCTCCCCACCTTTGTGTCCCACAAGGACACAGCCCAGGAATCGCCGGGCAGCTCTGCTGCCATCCCGGGATTCCTGCCCTGCTCCGTCCCAGTGTCCTGTCCTTGCTCCCCGTCTCCCAAGCCTTGGGCTTTAGCACGAGCTGTTCCCTGGGCAGCGGGATTTCCATCCTGCTGTCCCACGTTTTACCCTTTGCAAGGAGCAGGAATGTCCCCCAGCACCCCCATCCCGGTTTTACAGAGCAGGAGAGGGATCAGGAGGAGGAGAGCAGGAAGAGGCGCAGGAGGCAGGGAGGGAGCAGGAGCTGGCACTTTATCCCTGCACCTTGCCTTGCACTCTGATTTTTGGCGTTGCCTCCTGCTGGGAAGCAGCAGGAACACGATCCCTCAGCAGGGCTCAGAGCTCAGGTTTTGGGTCCAATTCAGACCGGGGCTCCCCATCTGGAACAAATCCACACCTTTCCCTGCGGATTCCATCAAGTGGGAGACAACATTTATGGAGCAGATGTTCCCTCTGGAGGAGCCAGGATGTTTCTGATCCCGGGATGCTGCATTTAGGGAATGCAGCAGTCCCAGTCCTCTGCTCTGCCTCAGGGACAGGACAGCAGCTCCCACTTATTTGTTTTACAACCTCCTGCTCTTCTAAAATCAGTGTTTAAAAGCAGAAGTTCATCAGCTCCTCGTGGTGGGATGGAGCTCATCCACACTCTGCTCCTCCAATTCTGGTTTCTTATTTTTTATTTGCAGCCCTGATAGAGGCTGGGAGACAGGGAGAAGATTGAGGGCTGTGGGCTGATTGATGACCCAGATTTGTTTTTTGGGCAGAGCTAAGCTGTGTTCTGGGGGTGGCAAAGCTGTGTGGATGTCACAAAACGCTGCCTGCACTTGGTGGGTTTGGATTTTCCAGGAGCTGGAGGAGCCAGTGGACGTTAATTTTGGATGGGGAGCCTCAGCTGAGCTTATTTCTCTGGATCTCCAGGCCGAGCTGGTGTCACCAGGAGGACGTGGCCTCCTCCAGGCCTTTCCTGCTCCCAGGTGTCGGTGGTGGCACAGGCTGGGCAAGGAGAAGCTGCCTGGGGTGGGAAAAGTGGGAAAAAAAGTGGGAAAAAAAGTGGGAAAAGTGGGAAAAGTGGCATCTGGAGACCCTCATCAGCCTAAAAACCAGGCCAGGCCACGTGGTGAGGCAGATGTGACCCCCAGGGAGACACAGGATGGCAAAGGGCACAAAGGGACAACGGGAATGTCCCACCCGTGCCTCAAACCCGCCTGAACGCCACAAGCCCGCCTCTCCCCACTTCCCTGGGCTCTGACGGGAATTCCTGGTGGGAATTCCTCCGTTTGGTACCACAGGGAAACCAGGGAAAACAGCCCAGCAGGAGCCAGTGCTTAGCTAAAGCCGCCTGCTAAATCAAGTGGTCTTTAAGGGTTTAGTGAGGCTCTTCCCCCCCGTCCCCAGGGCTGGGGCTCTCCTGTCCCCCGGGTGTCACTCGGGGTGACAGACACACGGAGCAGGCAGCTCTGGCTCCCACACCAAGCCCTAAATTTGCAGCCCTGCTCGGTCTGGCAGAAGGCTGGATGTGTATTTATTAAAAAAAAAAAAAAAAAAAAAAAAAAAAGGAAATAAAACAACAGCGAGATGGGAGGATTTGGTGCTCTGAGCTCTTTATGCTCAGCACAAGGATGGGTTATGGATAATGCAGCGCTGTGGGACGGGAATAATGCACGGGGTTTACTCTGGGTTTGCCTCCAGCAGCCGCCCAGGGATCCAAAAACGTTGGATCTGAACTGTTTAGTGCATCCAGCTGGGATGTGACACCTCCTGGGTGCCTTTCCCAGCTCGTGGAGGTGAACCCCAGGTTTTCCTGCAGAGGGAAATGAGCTGGTGGCTTTGAGTGTGGGGATGTGGGATGGGGCTGAGACCCTCCTGGGCACACCACAGGTCCTGCAAAAAGCCAAGCTCCTGTTCCCTGGGGAGCCCTGAGGACGGCTCAGGTGGGATGTGGGACAAGTCACCCCCAGCACCCGAAATCCATTCCAGGTGGATTTCGGAGTGGAAAGCGCCGGGATGAGCAAAGTCGGGTTGGCGGCATCCTCCCAGCAACCCCAGATATTGGGATGTGCTCACGGTGACCCCGCAGGCTTCCCCCTCACCCTTTTGGCCTCAAAGGGAGCAGGGGAAGGTGCAGAAAAGCCCCAGAGGCACGGGGAGAGGGCCGGATCCCGGGAAGGGCCGCGCTGATCCCGCCGGAGCCGCGCAGTCCGGCCGGGCCGGGCGCCAAGCCCCGCATGTGGGATCGATTATCCACAGGGCTTAGAGGGGCTTCTCCCGCTGCCACTCACCTATCTCGCCCGTGTGGCAGCGGGCACGGCAGCGAGGTTTGCACAGCTGGAATAAATTGCAGGGAGGAGGAGGAGGAGGAGGAGGAGGAGGGGTTTGGGAGAGACAAAAACCAACATTGAACTCAAGAGGGAAGAAAGACAGTATTAGGGGAGGTAATGGGGAAAATGTGTGTGAGACAGGGGGGTTTTATTTACACACTGTTTGTTTGGGGTTGCCCACACACGGTGAGAGCTGGGCTCCAAAATCCCAGCAGGAGCTTGGGCTTGGCCAGGGAAGAGAAGCAGAAGGAGGGAAAAAAAGACGGGAAAATGGAAATGGGGAATGCAGGAGGAAGAGGTGGGGTCAGGCAAGGGAACAATGGTGTGGAGCTTGTTTGGGAAGAGGAGTTGAGGGGATGGAGATCCTCTGGGGTTGCCTGTGGCACTGGACAGGGAAATCCCTGGACTTTTGCTGGAAAACCACCGAGGTTGGCCAGGCCTTGTGTTGCCCCACCAGCCTCTGCGACCACTCTGAGCATCCCTGGGGAGGGATAACCCACCCCAGAGCTCCCCAGGGAAAGGTTTTATCCTTCCCCCCTCTCCCCCCGGCCCCATGCCATGAAATATTGGAATTAATATAATAACACACCTTAATAATATTATCCCTGGTCGAGTCCATAAAAGTCCCCTCTTGCATTATGGCATTTGAGAGACTATTAAGTTTTAAGGCCACGAGACCTCCGTGAAGGAGAGGAGTCATTTCCATTTTCCCTCTCTTCCGAGGGCACTGGGGTTTATGGGGCAGTCAGGAACTGGGATTGATGAGCCCCGTGGCCACCACGTCCACTGCGAGGGCAGGGCCCAGGACTGGGGGTCACTGGGGTCCCAGGACTGGGATCACAGAGTCCCAGCCTGTCCCCACGGATGGGGCTTCCAATAAAACGATCTTTTGGAGTGGCTGATGCTGTTTCCTGGCGCTTGGCTCTTCCCAAATCCCCAGTTTTCCTGCAGAGAGAGGTCTTTAGGGAGAAATGAGGCGGTGACTTTGACATGGAACAGGTGATAGGGCTGAGACCCTCCTGGGCAGCTGAATCCCTGCACTCACAGGGGAGCAGGAGCATGGCTGAGGGTGGAAAATCCCAAATTTTGCACCAAAATGGGGACAGTGACAGCAGCCAGCAGAAAGTGGGGACTGTCCTGTGAAATACAGTGAGGCTGTTTTTCCTTTTTCTTTTTCTTTTTCTTTTTCTTTTTTTTCTTTTTCTTTTCTTTTTCTTTTTCTTTTCTTTTTCTTTCTTTTTCTTTTTCTTTTTCTTTTTCTTTTCTCTTTTCTCTTTTTCTCTTTTCTCTTTTTCTCTTTTCTTTTCTTTTCTTTTTCTTTTCTTTTTCTTTTTCTTTTCTTTTCTTTTTCTTTTTCTTTCCTTTTCCTTTTCCTTTTCCTTTTCCTTTTCCTTTTCCTTTTCCTTTTCCTTTTTCCTTTCCTTTTTCCTTTTCCTTTTTTCCTTTTTTTCTTTTCCTGTCTGCTCAGCCTCACTTGGGAGGAAAAACCCAACAGGACTGAAATGCCAGGAGCTGATCCCTGTGGGGCCAGGAGAAGCTGTGGGTGACACTGGTGACACAGAGGTGGTGACACTGAGGTGGCACCGGTTCACCGAGAGATGAAAATGGGAAATGTGGGCAGGGAGAGAAGGATGCAGAGCTCACAGGTGAGAACATGTCAGGGTCTGGGGGCTCCTTCCTGACTTGTGAGAGCTGCAGGAATTTCAGGGATTGTCCCCAAGGAGCAGTGAGGGCTCACAGCCCAAACCTGATGTCACAAGGAGGGGACAGGAGGAGCTTCTGTGAAAAAAGTGAAGTGAGAGGCTCCCATGAGTGGGAACAACCCTCAGCGAGCCAAAGCAAGAGGGGAACCACAGGGAATGAGGACAGGAAAGGGGAATGTAAGAATTCCTTGCCTTTATCGGGAATATTGCCCTGGTTTGGGGCAGCTGGATCGATTCAGATTCACAGATTCCTGCCCCGATGAAGGCAGCAGAGTTGGTTGTGATTTACCCTGAGCTCAGAGCTCTGATTCCCCACATTTAAACCCATCCCATCCCAATCCATGCAGGAGCTCAGCACCAGCTCTGGGATCTGAGAGTTCCAGCTCTCACCTCTGTGTTCTGTTGCCAAAAAAGGGACTATTTTTCTTTCTTTTTTTTTTTTTTTTCCCAGTCTATCTTTTTTCCTAAAGCACAATTTCACAAAGCAAACCCAAACCAATTCCACCCAAACCAAATAAAATCCTTTCACTGGCCAAGACAACTTTGGAAATGGAACCACTGCGGGCTCAGAAAACCAGCAGGACAATTAAAAAGGCAAAAAGCCTTTCCCATTTATTATTATGTAAAATCTCCTGCTCTTTAGGGCAATCTCATGATTACGAAGGGGTCAGGGGAGCTGATTTATGATTAGAGAGCTCTTGGCATTGGCAATATTGTATATGTTTTAATTTTGAACCTTAATAATCCATCCAACGTGCAGCACTTGATCGTGACACTCATTTCTCACGTAGCTTTTCGCCGAGCTCCAACAGCCACCTTCACCTCCTTTCCAAACCTCTTCCCTGTGCCAAAGTCAAACACAATCCAACTTTTCCCTCTGGAATCAACCTCCCAAAAACGCCCAGGGTGGGTCCCTTGTCACCAGCCGAAGTGACAAAGCTTCCTGCTGGCACCAAGGAGAGGCTCCTACTCAGAGGAAGGGAAAATCCGGTGTTTTCTGGGTTTTTTTAGGTGAATTCACCCTCTGGAAGGGAAAAGGAATTCCTGGCTTCTTTTCTGAACTCTTTTGTGTAAAGACACCTTGGTTTTGCTCCTTGGTGTGGTTGCAGGGCGTGATCAGAAGCACCAAAAGTGAGTTTCTGCTGAGCCACCACCTTGGTTCACTGTGCCCGACATGATTAGAGTCACAACTTGTGTCCAACGGGGTGAAAACGGGGGAAATCAGGGCTGGTGGGTGAATTCCAGCTGGGGAATCTTGTTCAGGGAGGCTCCAGGTGCAAATCTGGTTCAGAGGGTCTGTCCCGCTCTGATTTCACAACCTTCCCACTCAAACCACCCCGAGTTTCCTGCCCAGAAGCACCAAAAATGAATTTCTGCTGAGCCAACCCCTTGTGTCACTGCACCCAACACGTCTTGAGTCCCATCCTGTGTCCAGCAGGGTGATGACGAGGGGAAATCAGGGCTGCTGGGTGAACTCTGAGCTGGGGAACCTCCCTCAGGGAGCACACACCAGGTGCCAATCTGCTCTGGAGGCAGCTCAGGCTCTGTCCCGCTCTCATTTCGCAGCATCCTGACCCCACCAGCCCCGAGTGCCACGCCCAGGACACCCTCCTTGCCCCCAGGGCAGTGTCCCCTGTCCCTCTGCCATCCCGAGGTGTTTATTGAATTGTTTTCCGTGCTCCTGGTGGCGGCGTTTCCCTGCCATTAAACCCTGCCAGCCGCGCTCTGACTGGGTAATTTAAAGCTATAGTTAAATTATGACTTCTCTGAACCTGTTGTGGCACTGACGCATAACCCTAATTAAATGATCGCATCCATTCCAAAGCCAGTCTTTTCTCCCCTCAAACGTTAATTACAACATAAGAGGCTTTAATGGCTCGCCTCACCTCCAGCTCCTCGAAAGAAAGGTCATGCGATTAATTTTCGTCATTAATCTTTTCCCAATGTGGACATTGTGCTGTCACTGGAGCCTATTAAACCCCCTTTGTCCCCCTCCCCTTCTTCTGCCTTCTCCCCCCTTCGTTTCTCCCCCCCACCCCCAAGTGAATGAGAGAACAAAAATATTTAAGCTCCGCTTTGGCTCTGGTGCCTTCTCGGGGCTCGGGACGAGCTTGGGACGTGTCCCACGTCCCTCTGTTCACCTGAGAGTAGTGGGGACACTGCTCTGCAGCACAGGGGACGATTTGGGGGTGGTGGGGATGATTTGGGGGTGGTGGGGACGATTTGGGGGTGGTGGGGACGATTTGGGGGTGGTGGGATCCCCCGAGAGCTGCGCAGGGCACTGGGGTGGTGACGTGAGGGCACCTCCTTGGTGGCGGAGCTTGCTGAGGCTTTGGTGGGGACAACTGGATGGAGCCAAAGGCAGGGGATGGCTGGAGATGGGGACATGGGACAGCAGGAGGGGTGCAGAGGGCCTGGCCATGCCCAGCCAGGGTGGGCACAGCTCCGGGAGCAGAGCCCAGACCCTCCCCGTGCCCAGCAGAGGCTGCAGTCACTCCTGCTGGGTGACCCGTTCCAAATCCCCTTTGAGGGTTTTTCCTCCTGCTTTCCAACGGAAATGGGCATTTTCTAACCTCCACAAAACCTCCCTGAGTGCCTTAACCCCCTGGGCTCGGGAGCAGCTCTGTCTCCTGCCCCGGTTTGGGAGCTGGGCGGGCAGGGGGGGGCTCGGAGCACACCCACCCACCCTCAGTTAATTCGCTGTATTGTTTCAGCTGAATTCAGCCTGAATAATTCCCTTTTATCCAGGGTGACGTCATCGGGGAGCAAGTTGCTGCTCGGGGGGGGCTGGCAGAGCTCGTGGCACGGTCGGGAGCGGCAGCTCCAGGCACGAGGCACGCGGGGACCCAGGGATCAGCCCGGCCCAGGCCGGCGGTGCCGCGTCCCCAGGCTCGCGGCGCGCCCCAGTTTGAGGGGCTGCGAGCGCTCCTGAAGGGTATGACCCACTTCCCAGCCCTCCCTCCAGCTCGCTGACATCCTTTTCTTGCCGTTCCCAAGGGCACCGGCTCGTTGGGGGGAGAATCCTGGAGTGTTTTAATAAAGAGGGGACAGATGGCAGTCGCCTCCTCGCCGGGTAAATACGGCAGTGGGAAGCGGAAAAAGAGAGCAGCAGAGAGATGGGATGAGCCTGTTTTGACTGGGTCCTTTCCCTCAAGGCACAGCTAAGTGACTCCTCAAGGATCTCCCTGGATTTAGAGATCTGAGGATGTGGATCCCCATCCCTCTCCCTGCAGGTGCTGGCAGCTCCTGGCCCCTCCGGGCTCTTTCCACGCTCCTGTGGCTCATCCCTGACTCTTGCTCCAGGCCTGGGGTGAGCCAGGCAAGGAACCCTGGCTGTGTTTTTGCCAGAGGATTTGTTGGCAGCAAGGGCAGGGTGAGGAGCTCGGGATGGGGCTGGAATTCCGTCTGAATTTGGGAATTGGACTGAACACGGGCCGGGGTGTCTGCAGTGACAGCCGCACAAAAACCCCTCTGCTCTGCAGGAGCCCCCTGGGCCTCTTCCCACGGGCATCAGGGACAGTGAAATTCCCAGGAATGGGTGGTGGATGGGCAGACACGGCAATATTCCTTCCCAGGATGGGAGCCCTGGTGAGTTGGGCCGAGCTGAGCAGGGCGACCTCGGTGCCTCCCCTGTGGCGGGAGTTCCGTGCGTAGCTCTGGGGCTAAAATCAGCTCCAGGAGCTGCCAGGGAATCCTTCCCACCCAAACAAGCCTGGAAAGAGCCGATGGACAGAAATGGACAAACGGACAGAAACCAGGGAAGCATCTGGAATCACGGCCTGGGGCTTTGCTGGTGTCTCTGGGATGGAATTACAGGAAAAAAGGGGATGGGGCAGTGTGACAGCAGCACCCTGAGCTGGGGGAAACGACTCCAGACCTGCTGGGATCAGCAGACCTGGGCTGATTTCACTCCCTGGGCCCTTCTCACCTTGGATGATGCTAAAAGCACCTGATAAGAGAACAGCAGCCAAAATATGAATCCTGCAGGAGCTTCAGACACTACAACCCTAATTAATACATCCCTGACTGCCACTTTATTGCTGGAAAATAAACAGCTGATGGATAAAGCCTTCCCAGAGACTCCCGTGCCCTGGAGCACGGGAACACTGCAGCGAGCGACTGCTCACCATCGTTAAATTTCAGACCTAGTACAGAATATAATTGGGATATCCTATAAAGAAGGGGGGAAAGGGATTGGGGATGCATTTCTTGTGCTCCCCACGAGCTTTATGTCCCCAAAACGGCAGCCTGGGGACTCGTGCCCCGCTGCTGGTTTGCCATGATAAAATCCACATCAGGATTTCTGAGGCCCCAGGTGCTGAGGGGGCCCGGTGCTCCCGGCTCAGATCCTAATGGTTCTTTTCCCAGCTCTGAAAGCAGCCCTTGCAACACTCAGCTGTGGAGTCTGCTCTGGTTTTCCCCCCCGGGGGGTGAAGTGAGGACCTGACCCGGCTCTACTGGGAGCACTGGGAGCGCTGGGAGCTGTACTTGGGTCTGGGTCTCTCTGGACATCGAGGAACAGTGATTTGGCTTCATCTTCCTTGGTTCTTTCTGGTCTCTTCAGCTCAGGATATTCCATCATCCTGCCATTCTCTGTTTGGGCTCTAAACCTCCCCTGAGCTTTGGGGAGAAAGGCGGCAGGGCCGGTTTAACTTTAAATCTGAGTTTTCTCCCCAGATAACCCCGTGCCCCAGGCGTGGGCAGCGGTGGCAGCGCTCGGAGGCACCGCGGGACCAAAGCCAGCGGATCCCGGCTGGCAGCGGATCCCTGCCAGGGCTCCTGCCAAAACCCTGGGGAACGGAGACAATGGCAAACCCCTCTGGCTTCCCCCGCCGCCGCCGGAGCCGCCCCGGCTCGGACACCCGCCGCTTTTTTTTTCTCTTTGTCCCAAGGACATTGGGGACATCACGTCCGCAGTGCTCCGTGTAGCAGGATAATAATAATTAATAACCATTAGCAACAATAAGGATAATACCAGCGCCAGGCCGGACTGACTGTGCAGAAGAGACACTTTTTTTTTTTTCTCCCCCTCACTTTAATGAAAACAATGATTTGACTTTGAAGAAAGTGACTTTTTTTTTTTTTAAGTGAAAGCGGAATCCGCTCCCCTGCCCCCCCCCCCGCACACTCCTTCTTCGCCCCCTCCCTCCTTTTTTTTTTTTTTTTTAACTCTCCTTTTTTCTTTTTCTTTTAATACTCTGCGTTCTATCATGCAAATCCCCTTTCAAATTATGAGAGTATTAGAGCCATCAGCGGTAATGTCACCGCCACAAAATGAGAGCAGGGACTTAAGCACCTAACGAACAATGAAATGTGCGAGCCCTGGGACAGGACAATTAAGAACTGGGCTTAGCCAGCCAGGGAAATTTATTGCTATCAAATCCATATTTCTATTTTCCCCCTGAACAGTAACCTATTTGAATATGATTAAAGGGTTTCATTAGAGCTGAGAGAAAGGCCCGTGTCCCGCCGTTCCCTGTGAGCTCACAAACACGCGCGCTTTGGGGAGAGGAGGAGGAGGAGGAGGAGGACGGGGAACCAGGGGAGGAAGGAAGGAAGGGAACGGGACCTGCATGGGATGGGTGGCCAGGGTCACCAATCCAGGACAGGACAGGGCTCTTCCTGCACCACGAGGGAGCTCCGGTGCTGCTGGAGGAGCTGGGGAAGAGGGAAGAGGAGCCAGCACCCTCTGCCCACTGAGGGGCATCCCGGGCTGCTGTGGGAAACAGGGAATGCAGGGCTTGATCCTGATGTCCCTTCCTCCCTCACCCACACACAGGATCTGTCCGAACAGGGAGGGGAAGAGGCCAAGGTTTGGCCAGGTGAGCACTGAGGAACACCCGAACTCCAAAAAGGTTTCCCAGTTGTTCCCTGTCCCTCAGTTTGTGTCCAGGACAAGCCCCTGTCCCCAAGTGCACAATCACACGAGCTCTGCAGTGTCAACCAGAGTCAATCCAGAGCCCACCACCAGTTTCCCATCATTTCTGAGCTTTCACATCCCGAACATTCCCTGTTTTGGCGGTGAGAGGAATCTCAGCCTCTGCTCCGCTATTTATTTACTCACTATTCCCACCCCACAGTCCATCCATCACAGGAGCCGAGTCCCAGCTCCCAGATCCTCCACAGAACAGCATTTTCTGGCATTTGCAAGCTCGATTGAGCTGTTCCTTCTCTGCACCTCAGCTCTTGGTCATGCTGCAGAGCCCACGTCACCAGGGCTGGGATGGATGGAGTGAGGCAGAGGGAGCGGAGGGGAAGGGGTGCTGCTTTCTGCAGCTTAGCAAACTTGGGCAAATGGAATACAAAACTTCTGGAGGGAAAGAAAGAAAGGAAGAGAGTGGATCTGCTCCCCGTGACCAGCTTGAATCAGTCAGCACAGGTGCTCCTTGCCATTGATAATTAGTCCAGGAGGGAATAACAGCACAAGGATTTGTGACACTGGTTCTGGAGGAGTCTGGCACACTGGGATGCATTTCCCACCTCTCCAGAGCAGGAAGAGATCATTTCCCACCTTCCCAAGGCAGCAAGGGCACATTTCCCAACGCTCCAAGGCAGCTCATCCCTAAATTCCACCAAGGCACCCCAAAATCCTTGGCTGCCTCCTTCTCGCTGCCCTCAGAGCTGTCCATTTAACCCATTGAACACCCAGGTATTCCACCCAGACTATCGAGGCGCCTCCCACCATCGCTTCCCAGCTGTTTTAAAAGAACAGGGAGGCTCCCAGCTCAGACCTGAGCTTCTCTCTCTCCTCTTGGAGCGATCAGGGATTGATTTCTCCGTGGAATTTCTCACCCCGCGTGTGCAAATCCCATTCTCCATTTGGATGGAGCCCGGCTGGAGGTGGGGCTGAGGAGCAGGGATGTTTTCCCCATCCAGCCCTTGGAAGGACGATCCTGCCCTCACAAAGGGGTGTTGCTGCCTCAGTTTCCCTCGCCTCTGAGCGGGTGCTGGAGCTGGGAAGGGCAGGAAGGTGCTGCCGATGCCTGGGTGACCGAGGGGACACCGCACCCACAGAGCCAGAGCCCGGCTGAGCGTCGGGGTTGTTGTGAACAATCGCCGATTTGGGAAAACATCGGGGGTTTTGGGGAAAATACCAGGGTTTTTTTTGGGAAAATATCAGGGTTTTTTGGGAAACATCAGGGTTTTTGGAGAAACATCAGGGTTTTTTGGGAAAACATCAGGGTTTTTTGGGAAACATCAGGGGTATTTGGGGAAAACATCAGGGGTTTTTGGGGAAAACATCAGGGTTTTTTTGGGGGGAAAACACCAAGGTTTTTTGGGAAAATATCGGGTTTTTTTGGGAAAACATCAGGGATTTTGGAGAAACATCAGGGTTTTTGGGGAAAACATCAGGGGTTTTGGGGAAAACACCAGGTTTTTTTTTGGGAAAATATCAGGGTTTTTTGGGAAAACATCAGGGTTTTTTGGGGAAAACACCAGGGTTTTTTGGGAAAACACCAGGGTTTTTTGGGGAAAACATCAGGGTTTTTTGGGAAAACACCAGGGTTTTTTGGGAAAACATCAGTATCCCGGCCAGCATTTAGGAACGCATTTAAGTCCCATTAGAGTCAACGGGACTTACGGACACGCTTAAATGAAACAGCCGCTGAAACACTTGCCCGAGTGGCTGCCAATAACAATAATTAGCGCTTCTCGCGGCGATTACAGAGCCTGGGTTTGAGGCGGAGGTGAAACCCTCGCTCTCCCTGATGCGACCTCGGGGATGCAGCCCAGGATTCCCAGGACGAAGCCCGGGATTCCCGACGGGAACCACACGGGTCCTTCCTCCATCCCTCGTTAATTAGAGCTCCCTAACGAGCTCGGCCTGGCTGTGGGCAGCGGGGAGGGCTGGCAGCACCCGCGGCTGCGGGGACACGCTGGTGGCATCTTTGTGTCCCCGCCAGGTCGCCCCGAGCCGGGGCTGCCTCCCCTTCCCACCCCCACCCTGGCGAGGCATCACAGCTCCTAACGAAACGGAACTGCTGCCAGATGAAATATATTACTATTAAATACTTAATTCTTCTAGTGAGCGGAGAGCAGCCAGTATGAATACGATTATTAAAGAAAATTACTTTGGCTGATCAGATATTTCTGCATACTAATTTCTGACCCTTCTTTCCTCTCTGCTTGCTTCTCATCCCTTAGAGACCAGGACAGATAAAATTCCATCACAAATAGCTGATTACTGGGGCTTGCATTAAAATCAAATTTTTTTTCCTCCCGGCGCTAATGTCCTTGCCTAAAGTAGAGGCAGCAGCTGTCAAAAAAAAAAAAAAAAAAAAAAAGGAAAAAAAAAAAGAAAAAAGAAAAAAAAAAGCCTCGAGATTGGTCTAGATCTGAATATCCTGAACTTTGGGCCTTCTGCTGTTATCTGCTGGATCCAAAAGCTCTGGAATCAGCTGGGCTGGAAGGTTTGGAGCGGGAGAAGAGAGGGACGGATGCCCTGGCTCAGGGTAGCTATGGGCAGGAGGCTCTGTCCCTGTCCCATTTCTGTTCCAGGCTCTGTCCCTGTCCCATTGCTGTTCCAGGCCCTGTCCCTGTCCCATTCCTGCTCCAGGCCCTGTCCCTGTCCCATTCCTGCTCCAGGCCCTGCCCCATTTCTCCTCCAGGCCCTATTCCTGCCTCAGTCCCTGTCCCAGTCCCAGTCCCTGTCCCTGTCCCATTCCTGCCCCAGTCCCTGTCCCTGCCCCATTCCTGCCCCATTCCTGCCCCAGTCCCTGTCCCTGTCCCATTCCTGCCCCATTCCTGCCCCAGTCCCTGTCCCTGTCCCATTCCTGCCCCAGTCCCTGTCCCTGTCCCATTCCTGCCCCATTCCTGCCCCAGTCCCTGTCCCTGTCCCATTCCTGCCCCAGTCCCTGTCCCTGTCCCAGTCCCAGTCCCAGTCCCTGTCCCTGCCCCATTCCTGCCCCAGTCCCTGTCCCTGTCCCATTCCTGCCACAGTCCCTGTCCCAGTCCCAGTCCCTGTCCCTGTCCCATTCCTGCCCCAGTCCCTGTCCCTGCCCCATTCCTGCCCCAGTCCCTGTCCCTGTCCCATTCCTGCCACAGTCCCTGTCCCAGTCCCAGTCCCTGTCCCTGCCCCATTCCTGCCCCATTCCTGCCCCAGTCCCTGTCCCTGCCCCATTCCTGTCCCATTCCTGCCCCAGTCCCTGTCCCTGCCCCATTCCTGCCCCAGTCCCTGTCCCTGTCCCATTCCTGCCCCATTCCTGCCCCAGTCCCTGTCCCTGCCCCATTCCTGTCCCATTCCTGCCCCAGTCCCTGTCCCTGCCCCATTCCTGCCCCAGTCCCTGTCCCTGTCCCATTCCTGCCCCATTCCTGCCCCAGTCCCTGTCCCTGCCCCATTCCTGTCCCATTCCTGCCCCAGTCCCTGTCCCTGCCCCATTCCTGTCCCATTCCTGCCCCAGTCCCTGTCCCTGCCCCATTCCTGTCCCATTCCTACCCCAGTCCCTGTCCCTGTCCCTGCCCCATTCCTGCCCCAGTCCCTGTCCCTGCCCCATTCCTGCCCCTGGCCCTGCCCGGGGGTCCTTTCCCAGCAGGATCACCCAGTCTGGTTCCTGGTGAAGAGGGCAGAGGCCAAACTGCTGATGGGGGCGGGTGGATGGAATGGGATGAGCGCAGTGTGGGGTTCAGAGCCACGGGGCTTCACCCCCTTTCCCTCTCAGTCAGGGGGATAAATGTAGGACCTACACAAGCACGCCTTCGAGTCCAGTCATGGAAACACGGAATGGTTTGGGTTGGAAAGGACCTTAAATCTCATCTCGTTCCAAACCACACCATGGGCAATGGCACCTCCCACTAGACCAGAAACTTCCTTCAAGTTCCGCATCTCCCACCCATCACCCAGGCCATGATCCCCCTGTCACAGAAAGAAGCCACTAAAAACAATTCCCTCCTGCCTGATCCCTTCCCCAGCAGCGTCACCTCCCCCCCAGCCTGGAAGGCTCCAATTTACCTGCTCTGAAATAAAGACACTTGTGCAGGTGTCACAGTGCTGAAGCCCTAATTACAGCCTGAGCATGTTAATTCCCAGCGCCTGTCGGAATGGGGGATCCTCTCTGCCCTCTCCCCCTCCTCGGGAAGCTCCTGCAGGAGCAGGAAAGGAGCAAAGAGGGGATTCAAAGCTCAACTTTGCAACCCTCAGAGCTTGCTGGGGTTGGGAGACAAAGCACTAAGTTTGAATTTCAGGTCTGGCCCTGCTGGATTTGTTCCTGGGGGAACATCCTGGTGCTGGGGAAGGGAAAAGGGGAAAAGGGAAAGGGAAAAGGGAGAAGGGAAAAGGAGAAAGGGGAAAGGGAAAAGGGAGAAGGGGAAAGGGAGAAGGGGAAAGGGAAAGGGAAAAGGGAAAAAGGAAAAGGGGAAAGGGGAAGGGGAAAGGGGAAAGGGAAAAGGAAAAGGGAAAAAGGAAAAGGGGAAAGGGGAAGGGGAAAGGAGAAAGGGAAAAGGGGAAAGGGGAAAGGGAAAAGGGAGAAGGAGAAAGGGAAAAGGGGAAAGGGAAAGGGAAAAGGGAGAAGGAGAAAGGGAAAAGGAAAAGGAAAAGGGGAAAAAGGAAAAGAGGAAAGGGAAAAGGGAAAGGGAAAAGGGAGAAGGGGAAAGGGAAAAAGGAAATCCCTTTGCAGTGGTTTTTGTGTCCTCCTTGGCTTCCCAGCTGCCCCCGGCCAGGCCCGGGGCTGTGCCCGCCGGCCCCAGCTCTGGGCACCATCTGGGAGCCTCGGGTCTGCCCGGCACAGCCGGCCAGCGCCGGCGGCCCGGGGCCGTGTGTGCACAAGGACGAGGAATGTTTGTTTTTCCTTATTGACTCTCTCCGAATAAACGCCGGGCAGGCAGGGAAGGGGCTCCGGCGGCAGCTGTTTACCAAGTGTTTGTGATAAAAACCCTTCTCCATAGGAACAGGTGGCACGGGACCGGCCCCGGGAGCGCCCAGCGCCTCCAGAGCCCGCCGTGGGCAGGCAGAGCGGAAAAATGATATTTTCCCCTGGCTGGGATAAAGCTCCGGGCCTTTCCCGGGGCCCCTGGGCGGTTTGGGGCTGTCACCTGTGTCCCTGCCAGGCAGCAGAGCTGTCCTCCCGTGCTGCCACGGGCCCGGCGCGGCCCCTCCCCGTCCTTGATAACTCATGGCAGCAACACTTGCACAAATCTTTAATTGTTTAGTTTAAAGAATTGTGTTTTGACCGCAAGGGGATTTTGGCTGGAGCTCAAGAACTGATAATGATATTTTGCTGCCAAGACGTCGTCTTGGCTCTGCCTGTGTTAATGTTCACTTACAAGAAGCTCCAATTAACTGCATCAGCTCTCACCGAGAGCGAGGGAAGGGGGAGAGATGGTGTCTTTTGGAAAAGAAAGAAAGAGAGAGAGAGAAAAGGGGAGAGAGAGAGAAAGGGGGAAAGTGAGAAAAGGGGGAAAGAGAGAAGGAGGAAAAGAGAAAGGAAAAAAGTGAGAAAGGGGGAAAGAGAAAAAGGGGAAGAGAGAGAAAGGGGAAAGAGAGAAAGAGAGAAAGGGAGAAGGGAAGAAAGGAAGAGGGGGAGGAAGAGAAAGAAAGAGAGAGGAAGGAAGGAAGGAAGGAAGGAAGGAAGGAAGGAAGGAAGGAAGGAAGGAAGGAAGGAAGGAAGGAAGGAAGGAAGGAAGGAAGGAAGGAAGGAAGGAAGGAAGGAAGGAAGGAAGGAAGGAAGGAAGGAAGGAAGGAAGGAAGGAAGGAAGGAAGGAAGGAAGGAAGGAAGGAAGGGAAGGAAGGAAGGAAGGAAGGAAGGAAGGAAGGAAGGAAGGAAGGAAGGAAGGAAGGAAGGAAGGAAGGAAGGAAGGAAGGAAGGAAGGAAGGAAGGAAGGAAGGAAGGAAGGAAGGAAGGAAGGAAGGAAGGAAGAAGGAAGGAAGGAAGGAAGGAAGGAAGGAAGGAAGGAAGGAAGGAAGGAAGGAAGGAAGGAAGGAAGGAAGGAAGGAAGGAAGGAGGAAGGAAGGAAGGAAGGAAGGAAGGAAGGAAGGAAGGAAGGAAGGAAGGAAGGAAGGAAGGAAGGAAGGAAGGAAGGAAGGAAGAAGGAAGGAAGGAAGGAAGGAAGGAAGGAAGGAAGGAAGGAAGGAAAGGAAGGACAACAGAATCATTTAGGTAGGAAAAGAGCTCCAAGATCAGTGAGTCCAACCCATGACCTGTCCCCACGCTGTCACCCAGAACAGACCCCACACATCACTCCCCCTGGCAGGAGATGATTTCCCAGCTCTGCGCCACCCAGAGCCATCCCCAGCCCAGCTCCCACTCCCCTTCCAAGCTGTCCCAGCGCAGAGAACGGCCCCAGCCAGGCGGCTGCAGTGACAAGGAGGGCAGTGGGGACTGTGCCGTGGCACCCTCTGGGAGCACCCCATGAGTCTGGGGGTGTGTGACCAGCTGGGTGCTCACTGACCCTTTCCCAACCCCATTTTGGGGGTGACAGAAGCAAGGAGACAAAACTGAGACGTGCTGGGACTGCTCCTGCCAGCCCTGGGCTGGGCTGGTCCCCCATGGAGCCAGGATGGGTCGCCCAGGATGGACACCCAGGTCCAGCTTCGCCCATTTCTTCCCCAAATCCAACATTAGGGCCCAAATATTTGGGAATCCACGCACTTCCAGGCTCTGTGTGAGCACAGACCGAGCACACGAGGTGCAGCAGAGCCGGGAGGGTCTGGGAGTGTGTGGGAGCCCCGTGCAGGCTGGAAAATGGGGCAGTTTGGGGCTGTTCCTGTGCCCTGCAGGTGCCCGGAGCTGAACCCAAATCCAGCAGAGCCTTTGGGATCAGGAGCTGCCGCCGTGCCCTGGAGCAGCTGCGTCCCCGGGAGGGCACATTCCGGCTTGCCCCGGGGCTTTGGGGGATCCGAGGGGGGGATTTCTGCGCAGAGCCCAGGCTGTGCCCCGGGAGGGTCAGATCCTGCCCTCGGCTCACGTTACACAAACCCGAGGACAGGAAGATTTAGGAGTGGAGATGCCACACAGTGCCGGGTGTTGTTTGTGCGCCTTTGAAATCGGAGTGAGCGGGAGCGGAGGGAGGGATGGAGGGAGGGGAGGGGGGCACGGGGCCGGTCCCCTCCTCGCAGTTCCTTTCTGGCATTCAGGGGAGCTGCCTGGACTCTCTCTGCCTCTGTTGCTTCAGGTGCAGCTCTGTTTTCTTACATGTTAATTTTTTCCTGTTTTATTATCCTGTCCCCGAGCCGCTACCAGAAACCCTGGGCCGGCTCGGGGGGCGTTTCCTTCAGCCACAGCTGGGACGCATTTGGGCAGGGACAGCTCTGCCACCGCTGCCGGGGGGGGGGGGGTGGCTGCTCCTTGGGGGCAGCGCTGGGTGGCTCCTGCTGCCACCAGACCCTTCCCAGAGGCGATGGGATGGCCCCGAAGCCTCTCTGAGCTTTTCTTGGTGAGTCCCCTCTGCCTGGGGGAGCTGTGGCAGCCACCCCGAACCACAGGGACTTTGAGGGGACCGTCCCCCCCCCCCCCCCTCGGGGCTGTGTCCTGCCAGCTGCTCTCCATGGCTTGGGGCAGAGCAGAGGAGTCGGGAGCTCTGTCCCGGCTGGAATTGCTGTCCCACCCTGTCACCCCTCTCCTACTCCCTTGGGTGCTCTGCGTCCCCTTTGGAAAAAAATTCTTCCTGTTCATCGACGACAGGAGGAGCATCAGGAGGTGAAAGCCGGGTGCTACAAACACTCCCCCAGCAGGGAGATCCCAGCCATGCCCGTGTGCCTTCCCGGGGAGCAGGAGCCCCCTCCATGCCCTGCTCCTGTCCTGGCCCAGCTCAACAACTGCCCAGGAAGAATCTCTCCCTCCCAAAGGTCCTGCTGGGGACCTGCAGTGGGGGACAAGGCAGCATCGGGGCCATTCCCAGATCTGGAGCCCATGGGATCTCAGCCGGAGCTGGGATTCCCACCTGCTCGCAGACACTGCAGGATCCAGCTGCAGGCGGGGATGGAGTGCCAGGCAAATCTTCCATTTACATTTTAATTTCAATAAAATTCCTTTATTTCGTGTTTTATTGCAGCGCTGGGGCAATAAAAGCCTCCTTTAGCCCCAGGGAGCCTCTCCCTGCAGGAGGTTTCCCGATTGGAATTGGGCAGGAGGTGGCCTCCTGCTCCATCCCAAACCTGCTCCATCCCAAACCTGCTCCATCCCAAACCCGCTCCATCCCAAACCTGCCCCACAGGGAGCTCTCCTTGATGTACACCCAGGTGTGAGGGCAGCCACAAGCCCTGAAATGCAATTTTTATTCCAATAAACCACAAGGATGAAGCTCCTGCAGGTGAGGGCTGGGTGTTCCCTGCTCCTGGCAGCCCCAAATCCTCCCTTCAGCATTTCAAACCCTGAGTCACATCCAGCCCCAGCCCAGCGACTGACCCAAAAAATGAGGAAGGGTTTTTTTAAGTATAAGAGTTTTGAAATGTTAAGGTTTTTAAAGTTTTTGCAGTTTTAAAAGTGCATTTTTTAGAGTTTCTGTGAGGTTTTTCTTTTTTTTGTCTCTGCTCCCTTTCCAAATGCAAAACTTCTGGGTGCACTTTTTCAAGCCTCTCCTCTTTATTTCCACGGAAGATTCTCTCCTTTCCCAGTCAATAAAGACACCCAGGACACAGATTAGCATTTGGCCCTCTGCTCGTCTGCTGGATTAATTTCCACTAAATTATAAGTAAAGAATGATTGATTATTGTGATGATTAGGAATTTATCCTCATATAATACCTTTCATCTGCAGAGGCACGGCAGGGTCTCAGAGCCAGAGGTGCAGGGGGGGGAGTTATGTGTTGGTTTAAATCCCAAGGAATTGGAATTGTTGGTTTGATTCCCTGATCTTGCTCCAAAGAGGGCAGAGAACTCCATGGTGGGACAGATATCGAGGCAGGAATGAGGTCCCACAATCAAAACCGAGCCTTCAAATTTGTTTTGATGATGTGAAGGTGTAAAAAGCCCCAGCTGGATACTGCTTGGAGCTCCAGGCAGAGATTCCTCAGCCACACGTGTCCTGTGAGCCCAGCAGGGAATCAGGGGGCGTTTAATCCAGGACTGGGGGTACAGGAGAAATTCCTGCTGGTTTGGGTCTGAAACGCTCGGGAGGAGCCCCAGAGCAGCCTTGGATGGATGGGTCAGTTCCCACTCCAGCCTCCTGATCCCGTTGGTCCGTGGAGGCCTCACGGACACCCTGCCCATCCAACTTTGTGTTTCCAGCAGCTCAAACACGGGCAGTGAAGGCTCAGCCCAGTGCAGGGAAAAGGGGCTTTTGTAAGGGACTTCCACAGGGCCAAGGCTCCTTTTGGGAAACCCCCAGCCAGGACGGGCTGGGCTGAGGCTCCTCACTGGCGGGAGCTCTGTGGGAAGGAGCCCAGATGTGGAGAGCCCTGACGGGTCGTGGACAGCCCTGATGGATCCTGGAACATTTCAATTCCTCCTCAGCACCTCTGCCGCCCACCTGGGCTCTGGCAGGCTCTGCCTGGGGGGATGTCCCACCTTCTCCTCCTCGCCAAGGCTGACGGATTCATCCCCTGGGCAGAGAGGTTCCAGCCGCGCTCTCCCAGTGGCCAGCACGGGCAGATCCCACCCGCGGGGCCACGCAGCCCCCGAGCCGCCCCCCTCCGCCCCCGGCCCACGCTGCCCCTTCCCCGGCCTCAGACAGTCCTCAAACAACAACTGTCTGCCTGCCCGGCTAATCCCTCACAGGTGACCTCAAGACAGCCGACGCCTCTCGCTAAACTCTCACATTCCTCCGCGCCGCGTTAACCCCTCCGTCCCCGGCCCCGGCCCTTCCCCGCGGGGCTGGAGCCGCCTGGATCATCCCCTTCCCAGAGCTGCCGGTCAGAGGTTAAAAGCCCAGTGTATTATTATAAAGCCGAAGAGAAAAAGCCCCGCGTTCGGCCCTATAAATCTTCCTAACAACCTCGGCACATGTGGGAGCCAGACGATGCCCCGGCTTCTCCCCCTCCCCGGCTTCTCTGCGGTACCCGCGGGCCGAGCTCCATCCCCTCAGCCCTGGGTGGTGCCCGTGGCCAGGGCAGGGGTGGTCCCGCTGGCCCAGAGGGCAGCAGCTCTGCCCTGTGCCGCCCCAGTGCTTCTCCCATCGTTCCTGGCTCTCCAGCGTCACCCTGGGGGAGTGAGGGGTACCCCGGGGGAGTGAGGGGTACCCAAAGGAGTGAGGGATACCCCAGAGGAGTGAGGGATACCCCAGAGGAGTGAGGGATACCTCGGGGGAGTGAGGGGTACCCAAAGGAGTGAGGGATACCCCGGGGGAGTGAGGGATACCCCGGGGGAGTGAGGGATACCCCAGAGGAGTGGGGGGTACCTCGGGGGAGTGAGGGATACCTCGGGGGAGTGAGGGATACCCCAGAGGAGTGAGGGGTACCCCGGGGGAGTGGGGGGTACCCAAAGGAGTGAGGGATACCCAAAGGAGTGAGGGATACCCCAGAAGTGTAAGGGATATCCCAGAGGACTGAGGGGTACCCCGGGGGAGTGAGGGGTACCCCGGGGGAGTGAGGGGTACCCCGGGGGAGTGAGGATGCTCCCGTCCCTTTGGGCAGCACCAGGACTCGCCCCATGCCCCCTCGGGATGTCCCAGGTCCCCTGGCGCAGTCCCAGGCCAATGGCTTCAAGGCTGGGGTTGCTGAGGAGGCTCCGAGGGCTGATTGTTCCCAGGGTGTCCATGGGGAGGGACCAGCGCAGCCCCATCCCGGGAATTGCTGGCACCTCACGCTGCTCCTGCCCCAGCCCGCAGCGCCCGCCTGGCCCGTGCCCCTCGGCGCTGTTTGGGGGAGCAGCACCTCTTCCAGCTCCTCGCTCTGCTTTCATTTTATTCCTCTTGAACTCAAGCAAGACCTCAGGAACCGAATTATTCCTGGTGTAAATAACGTGGCACGGGCAGGGAAGGCCGGACCACCGGCTGCTGGATCGATGGGAGTGTTTAATACCTGTGTGAGCTCTGCTGCAGCACGGCAGCAGCTGCGGGAACAAAGGCTTGGCTTTGCCCTTCTTCCCTTCCCGCCCCCCCCCCCCCCCCCCCCCCAAAATACACATATTTGTTTTGGGAGCGATGCCAAAGTTTCTGGAGATCAAAGCGAAAGCAGTGTCCAGAGATGATGGAGACAATAAAAGGGAAGAAAGGGTGAGGAAAGGGAGGAAGAGCCGCGGGCTGAGCGGAGCGAACGGGAAGCGCCGGGAACGGGAAGCGCCGGGTCCGCAGGCCGGATCGTGACCTCTGCTGGCCAGGGGGAGCGGGAAGAACGAGGGGAACAGGAGGGAGCGGAGCCGGGGCAGACTCACCCCACACTCCATCCCGCTGCATGCCATCCCCCCGCAATCCTCAGGGAATTCCCTGCCGGCGGCCAGAACCACCCCCCCCCCCACCAGTCCAAGGGGTTTCCCTGCTTGTCCCGACCCAGGAGGTGACAACGAGGGGCCGTGGCTCCTGTTTGTGCAGCACGGGGGCAGCTGAGCCTGGGCATGAGGGGCAGAAACAGGAGAGGAACCAAACGTGCAGCCCCAGGGTCTCCACACTGATGCCAGACTGGGGATTCCAGAATCATGGAATGGTTTGGGTTAGAAGGGACATGAAAGCCCATCCAGTGCCACCCCCCTGGCATGGGCAGGGACACCTTCCACTGTCCCAGGTTGATCCAAGCCCGGCCTTGGACACTCGTGGGGATTGGGCAGCTCTGGGAAAGCCTTTCCAGGGCTGTCCCACCCTCACGGGGAGGAATCCCTTCCCAAAATCCCGTCCAACCCTGCCCTCTGGCAGTGGGAAGCCACTCCCCCTGTCCTGTCACTCCGGGCCTTTGTCCACTTGCTGCTGCCACATTTGAACCCAAAACGCAGCGAAGCTTCCAGGGCAGCAAAGCAGAGCAAAGCTCTTTCCCCCTTCATGGACACCTTACTAGGGTGGGGACAAAAATTGTCCCAAAAATCATCCCAGATGCTTAAGGACACTGGAATGATCCCCAAATGGAGCACCTGGGCCATACCTGAGTCACATCCATTGGTGCCAGCTGGTATTTGGCTTTTTCCTCCCTTCATTCCATCCTCCCTGTTTTCCCCCAGACTTCAACAAGCCTGAAACTCCGACCAACCAGAGTCCTGTAAATCACATTTCCCAAGCTTCTGCATCTGAGCCAAGAGAGGCCATGGATTTATTCCTATTTTTGAAGCAAAACTTGCTGGGAAACCAGGATGGTTTCCAAGCTGCCCTCTCCCCTTCCAACACCCAAACTCCAGATCCAAAAGCCCAGCACAGGGGATGGGTTTGGGACTCCAAGGAAGCGTTTGGAGCGACCTGGGGAACAGATGGGTCTTCCCTTGAGCTCCTCCACCACCCTGGGGCTTGGCTTGGGCTCCTCCATCCCTGCAGCAGCAATAATTTGCACCCAATGGCTTTGAAGCCCTGAGGAAGAGGGATGAGAGGAGCATCCCTGTCACAGCTCAGCTCTCCCACGTCAGCTCTGCCTTTAACTCCCTGCTTTAGATGCCCAGGGTGATACAAGAGCTCTGCCTCACCTGGACATGCTGAGCAGGCTCTTTCTGAGAAGAAAGAGCTGCAAACAACCCGAGCAGCAGGATTTGTCTGTGAACAAACTGTGAACTGCGACCGAGTTCGCTTTCAACCTCCAAATCCACCTAAAGCGCCGCGCGCCCGCTGCACATCGATCGCGCCCGGCAGAAAAAGGGAATATTTGTTTCAAGGGCTCACCAGTCATCCCCAAGACACTGGTTATTTGGTAACTTATTCTGTAAACATCCAGGCCTGGCTCACTCAGCTTGCACGAGGTATTTGCTCTCGGCTCTGCTTCCTTCGGGCTGGTTTTGAGCGCTGCCCGTCCAGCTCTGCTCAGGCTCAGCTGAGCTCAGCCAAGCAGGTTTTTGGGGTGGGGGCAGAGGTTTGGGCCTGACTGCCTGATGTGAAGGAGGATTTAATCCTGACCATCAGGAAGTCACAGCTCCTGCCTCCCCCCACCTGAGGGAACGAGCTTAAAAATCCTCAAAAAAACCCCAGTGTTTACTTTCTGGGTTTCACATTGCTCCAGTTCATATTTTTGAGCTTTATCTCAGCCACAAGGACAAGAAAATATTTTTTTTATAAAAGAGGAAACAGACGAGATTTTCACATAACCACATGATTCCTGAGGCTTTAAACAGCTCCAGATTTAGGAAGGCTCACCAGAAAAATCCTAAGGTTTGGTAAAACCTTGGGCTGCTTAGTTTGGCCGCTCAGTGTGGCCCAGAACTGCGAGGAGCCCACACGGAGAGCTCTGAGCCCAGGTTTTATCTGAGACACAGGACCTGTTTGCAGCTGGGGCTTTGCTGCTGGCTCGGGTCTTGGAAGGGCTGAAAAAAAGGCGCTGCAGCAGCCTCTGTGAGCGCCAGCGAGCTCTGGATTTGGGAAGAGCAGTCCATGAAGACTCAGGTGGATTGTCTGCGAGGTTTTGCTGAGCAGACACCGGTCCCCCAGAGAGCAGGTCCCCAGCAGGTGAGGGCAGCCTTGCCCAGGTGGGCTGCTCAGGTGGGATATTCCCCTGCAGCTGGGAAATTCTCCTGCAGCCGGGAGCATCTCCTGGCCTTTCCCAGCCTCAGCCTCCCTCCCTGACCACTGCCAGAGGCGATGGGGAGCGGCGAGGCTGCTGAGCACCGCTCCCTGCCAGCTGCCAGGGCTGGTGCCAACCCCAGGGGCTGCGTGTGACTCCGCAGCCCATCCCTGCACCAGCAACGCCAGGGGAGGATGAACCCGAGGGCAAAAGGCTCCTTGCCCCCCCCGAGCCTGGCGTTGGATCCGTCTCTGTCTCGCCCATCGTGAGAGATAAGTGAATCCCCCGCGCCCGTCTGACAGGCGGGGAGACATTAATAATTATGTACTATTTAAGGCTGATTGAAAATGAAGAGGTGGAGGTGTTGGGACAGATGTGGCAGTGCCAGATGGATTGTGATT
Organism: Vidua chalybeata; assembly: GCF_026979565.1. NCBI lineage: Eukaryota > Metazoa > Chordata > Aves > Passeriformes > Viduidae > Vidua > Vidua chalybeata. The sequence continues at coordinate 4,872,027 of NC_071553.1, forward strand.
AGATTAGCATCGTTCCATTTGACGGGATCTGAACCATGTTTTAATCATTTATTGTGAAAGCTCCGCTCCACGCGGGCACGCGGCTCCCTCCCTGTTGCTCCGCTCGCGCCACGTCTGTGACTTTGGATCACCCAGCTCCGAGGTGTCCTGGCGTGAAACGTGTCATGTTTACAGCCGGTATTTCCAGCCCCGAGCCCTCCCTCTGCCTCTCCTCTCCTTGTTTGTACAAAGCCTCCCGCGATTCCCGAGCGGAGCCTGTTCATCCCTGCCAGCGGATAAACAGCGGCTGAGCCGCGAGCCCCTCCACGGCCTGAGTCACACTCCGGGCCAGTCCCACCCCAGGCGGGCAGGAAATGCTCAAGGCAGAGCTGGAGCTGCTCCTGGAGCAGCTTTTGTGCCCCCCTGCTGCCTCCAGTTCCAGCAGATTCCAAGCGCACCCACCCCGCTCCATCCCAATGGGATTCCGGGAGGGTCCCGAGCTGCTGGGAGTGGTTTCTCTGCACCAAATGCACCCAAAAATGCCCCTCCAGGCCGTGCCACAGGACAAGGAGCCATCAGCTCCACGACAGAGCAATGCAGCGGTCCAGGAGGACAAGGGAAAGATGACATAAAATTCCAGTATCCACTTGAGATCCCTGGAGCAATAACAGAGGCAGAAAAGGATTACCTGGGTAACTGGAAAGTAGCTCGAGACCCTCACTGGCAGTGTCATGCAATTTTAATTATCATAAGTGGTCCAGATCTCAATGGATGGAAAAAGTTATTATTGTTATTATTCCCTCCAAACGTGAGAGGTTTCAGTTAAACACACATCCGTGGCTATTAATCACGCCACGTTTTCGATGCAGCCAAAGTAATTAGCCAAGAGTTAGACTGCAGGGATCACCTTAAAATAAAGAATAATGCATGGATTTATTCTTCTTTTTGAAGCAAAAACAGCCCATGGGCCAACACTTGCTGGAAAACCAGGATGGATCCAGACCAAGCTGCCCTCTCCCCTTCCAACACCCAAACTCCAGATCCAGCAGGTTTGGGACTCCAAGGAAGACCTGGGGAACAGATGGGTCTTTCCTTGAGCTCCTCCACCTCCCCGAGGCTTGGCTTGGGCTCCTCCATCCCTGCACCAGGAATAAAACAGGGCCTCCCATAGCCATTCAGAGAATCAGAGAACCCTGGAGTGGTTTGGGTTGGAGGGACCTTAAAGCTCATCCAGTTCCACCCCTCCATGGGTGGGACATCTTCCATTGTCCCAGGGTGTTCCAACCCGGCCTTGGACACTCCCAGGGGCAGCCACAGCTTCTCTGGGCACCCTGTGCCAGGGCCTGCCCACCCTCACAGGGAGGAATTCCTTCCCAAAATCCCATCTGCCCCCACCCTCTGGCACTTGGAATCCATTCCCCTTTGTCCTGGCACTCCATCCCTCGGAAATCTCTCTCCATCTCCTCCCTTTGTCCATTTTAATGTTCTCTGCACGCCAGACTTGAGGTGTGCAGGGAATAGAAACCTTTGGGATCCCAAAATCCATCCTCCCTGGATCCTGGAAGGGTTTTTTGGGTGGATGCTGCTGATCCCAACGCCCAAGGAGCAGCAGAGGTGCTTGGATGTCAGTGGGAGCGAGAGGGAAGCAGGGCCAGATGAAAGGCAGACGAGCTGTGAGCTGTTATTATTCTGTCTAATAGAGTTTAAAATGCGAGCCCTCCTTTCTGGAGAGTGCAGCACAATCAAAACCACATTTCTGCTCCATGTGGGCACTTTTCCTGCGCTGACTTGTTTTCAAAACAGATGTGAATTCTTCGCGAGGGCTCCCGCCCCTCTCCTTAAAGAGGAGAAAATGTCATCTCTGCTGATGTGGGCAAACCCAGAAGGCCCATAGGAACTCAAAAATGCCATTTCCAAGTAGGTCAGGGGCTTGTGTGGCCCCGTGTCCTACCCCAAACCTCAGCTGCTCCCACAAGTTTCCAAAATGGGTACAAAGAGGTCTCATAAGGAGGGAGAATGGGACAATTCATCCAGCTGATGGCCCCAGCCTCAGCCTGCTGCTGGTGCATGCCCCGAGGCACACTCAGAGCTTGTTATTATCTCTAATGCAGCTTCAGAAGTTTTGGGCTTTTTGGTGATGCTTTCTAGACTTCTTAACCCTGACCTCAAAACCTCAAAGCCTCTAGAAACTGCAAATAACTGGGATTCCCTGCAGATCTACCTGTCACTTTCCAGAGTCTGGAGAGCACCAATCCTGCCCTGGAACACTCGGGTTTGGCTAAGGAGGCTCCCAGGAGGGTGTGGGGCCTGAATCCTGCTGTGGGACATCTGTGGTGCCCATGGATGGCTGCAAAGCAGCACTGGAGCACCGTGGGCCAACCCCGAGGGGTTTCTGTGCACAAAGGTGCTGGAATTGGGCGGGTGAGAAGCTGGGGGGATCCAGCTGGGACTGCCCAGCACTTTCCCTCCACCCTGGGAGCAGCCTGGGAGTGCCAGGTGCTCCCTGTGAGGCAGCCAAAACCTCCCTCACACCATCTCCAGAGAGCCAGAGGGGCTTCCATGAGGAAATGCTGAGTTCCCCTCTCAGGGACCCTCCCTCCTCCCAGCCTGGCTGAGCTAGGAGAGGTGAGGGCTGGGATTGGGGCATCCCAAGGGCTCAGCAGCTCGGAGTCAGCAGGAGATGCTGAGCCCCGGGAGAAAGATCCTGCAGAGGGACGAGCTGGGACAACAGGGATGGGAAACACAGGAATGGAACAGCCAGGAGGGGACAGGGGGACAGGAAGGGCCTGGCTGGGGCAGCTCTCAGCAGCTGCGCCTGGCATGGCTGGGCTGCTCCTGTCTCCATTCCTGTCCCTGCTCCTGTCCCTGCTCCTGTCCCTTCTATCCCACTCCTGTCCCACTCCTGTCCCTTCTGTCCCACTCCTATCCCACTCCTGTCCCACTCCTGTCCCTTCTGTCCCACTCCTGTCCCACTCCTGTCCCACTCCTGTCCCACTCCTGTCCCACTCCTGTCCCACTCCTGTCCCTTCTGTCCCACTCCTATCCCACTCCTGTCCCACTCCTGTCCCTTCTGTCCCACTCCTGTCCCACTCCTGTCTCTTCTGTCCCACTCCTGTCCCACTCCTGTCCCACTCCTGTCCCACTCCTGTCCCACTCCTGTCCCTTCTGTCCCACTCCTGTCCCACTCCTGTCCCACTCCTGTCCCACTCCTGTCCCACTCCTGTCCCTCTCCTGTCCCTTCTGTCCCACTCCTGTCCCACTCCTGTCCCACTCCTGTCCCTTCTGTCCCACTCCTGTCCCACTCCTGTCCCACTCCTGTCCCTCCCCGGTGCTCCAGGCCCGGCTCTCGCTGGCGCCCGGCCCAGCTGCCGGCCCCGGCTCCCAGCGCCGCACTCCTGTTTACAGAAATGGGAATTTGCATGATGAAAATAACCTGGGACGGATTTTGATTTTTACTGCCCTTGGCAGAAGGCTCGGAAAAAACCGGTGCATAGTCAATTACTGGAATTTTTAAACACAAATAATATTTTATGTGATCAGCAGGCTGGCCCGGGGCCTGGGCACCGCGCTCCAACGGCAACCCTGAAAGGAACAAGCCATCAATTGTGCTGCCTGCACAGGAGCCCGTGGGCAGGTGCAGCCTGTGTTGACCTTAGCACACGCAGCCCTGGGCTGGCTTAACCCGTGAGGGATGGGCTGGGATTTGTGAGGCTCGGACTTGGCTCCGGCCGGGAATTTCTCCTCTCCCTCCGTTTTTCCGCCGGACGCCCGCAGCGGCATCGCCGGACGCGGACAGGGGGACGATGCGCGAGGCTCCGACGCTCCTCCCCGCTGTGGAGCCCATCCCCGTGGAAATTCCCAAAGCTGGCGCTGGCAGGGAAGGGGTTAAGCGAAGCAGGGGCCCCTCGCTGTTCCCCCCAATCCCCCCCAATCCTGGCAGGCTCCCCAAACCAACAGCGCTGGGACCTCATTCCCAGAAACGCTCGAGCCGGGCAGGCGCGTTCCGGGAAGGACCTGCACGAGCCAGCAGAGCCCGAGCGCGGCGCAGGAACCTCCCTGGCAGCCACGGCCCCTCCGGGACGTGTTACTGGGATCAGGGGAATTAGGGGAATTACACTCCTGAGCTCTCCGGCCCAGAGCTGTGTTTATCCATGGGGTTGCTTGCACGGATCCCATCCCCGGAGAGGGAGAGCCACTGGGATGGCTCAGGGAGGCAGAGCGATGTTAATTCGTTAATTTATCACAAATAGTTTTTATTTTAAAGCACCGGGCAGTGCAAGGGCTTTAAATTTCCAGGACTGCTGCCAGTTTCCTCCTTCTCCGCACAGTCCCCTTGGCAGAGGCCGGGCTGTGGGGTGAATTCAGCATTCCTGCTTCCTGCAGCTCCACGGTGGAACTGCCCCAGGGCAGAGCCTGTGGCAGATCCGCTGGCAGAGGGGCAAAGCCTTGGCACAGCCCCTACTCCTGCCTTCAAACAGCTCCAGACAACCCCAGCGAGGATGAGGAGGAGGAGGAGGAGAAGTGCCCGCCTGCTCTGCTCTGAAATAGGCTGGAAGGGAAAAAAAAAAAAAAGAAAAAAAAAAAAAAAAAAAAAAAGAGAAGTGCTGTTGTTGTTGTTCCAGAGCCAAGGGGAAGAAAAATTCCTTCCCAGTTTAAGGATCTCTAACACCTGGGTAGAGTTTCACTTCTCTCAGCTGCCTGCTGCAGGCTTTGAGAGCTACTTCCTAATAACTCCGGGCTGCATCCAAAGCTCACTAAGTCAGCTGGATTCTTTCCATCCATCCAAGGCTGATCAGACTTTCTTGGATGATTGGGAATCATTTGACACCCCGAGTGTGCCCAGGGGAGCGCGAGGCTGTTTTCAAGTGGCTCCTTGAATGACTTTTTCATGTGCACTGAGCTGGGGCACGAATTGGCTGCAGGGAAGCTCCCGGTGCGTTTCCATGTGCCTCTCCCAGCTGGAGGCTCACACGCAGCTCCTGCCCGGCCTGCTGGGATTCCTGCCAGCTCCCTGCCCTCTGCCAGCAGAGGATGAGGAGGAGGAAGCTCTCTGCAGGCCAGGCCAGCTGTGCACGTGCCCCTCTGTCCAGTCCATCGTCCTGCGCTCGGTGACGGTGGCTGAGACTGGGACAGCGGTGGCTCTGCAGCACGGGCACAGGTGGCACAGCTGGATGCTCCCCCTGAGCCAGTGCCACCCCTGGTGACACCCAGGCCGTGCCAACCCTGAGCTCTCTGCAGCTTCCTCCACCCACCCACGCCCACCCCATCCGAGTGTCGCCGTTCCCGGAGGTTCCTTGGGTGGGATCCCTCTTGCGGGAGCCAGGGGAGCGCTGCAGGAAGGGCTCTGTGACCCCCCTGGCCTGGCTGAATCTGCTCCTCGCCGTCCCTCACCCAGATTGCTCAGCCTGGCTGCTCCGAGCTGCTGAGCAGATGCTGTGGTGCCCCCCAGCCAGGGCTGCGTCTCATTAGGGGAAGAAACGAACCCTTTCAGCGGTGGTCACAAGCTGGGAAAGCTTTGGGATGTGTCCAGAGCCCGGTGGTGGTCAGCGAGGGCCGGCTCTCCACCCACCAGAGAGCTTTGGCTCCCAGAACTGCAGCACAAGGCAGGCTTTGAGGGAGAGCAGCTGGGAGGGGAGAAGGCTGGGACAGGTCACAGACAGGCCTTGGCCACCCCAAAAGCGAGGGGGCTCCGTCCTGTGCAGTGCCCCAGCCTTGCTGGATTGTCCCCAGCACAAGGGAGGTGACAAAAAGGTGCGTTGGCACTTAAATGCACGATGATTTATGCCCTCAGTACCTTGGCCACGCCAGGGGTTGGGCCCTGGGCACCGAACCCTGGGGGATTTGTCACCTGCTTGGCATGGGGACATCTGTGTGCTGTGTGTGTGACAGGACTGTCACTGGGCCTGTCACTGCACCCTGCAGCGCTGTGCCCTGCTGCCCGCTGGAGCCCTGCCAGAGCGGGCGGCGAGGTGCCACCTCTGCGGGCACCCTGCCACCCGTGTGAGTCCCCACGTGTCACCACGGCAGCAGGGAGAGCCCCCGCAGCCCCCAAACTCGGCATTGCCGGCGCGGGGTTAAGTAAATACCTGCCTGCGAGCTGAGGAAATGAGTCAAGAAACATCGGGGGAGAAGAAACGCAGATCTCCGGAGAGACAAACCCCATGCACAGCCCGCCCTCGGCGTGTTCCCGGCTCCTCTCCTCCCGGCCCGGCTCCTCGGCCTCACAGGGACACGCAGAAGGGAACAAATCCCAGGTAGCCACACCTGGGAGTTCCCTCTGTGCCCACCTGAGCCCTGCCCGCCCCGGGCATCCCCCTGCTCCATCCTCCGTGCCCGGGTGCCAGGAGGGGATGGCGCTTTCATCCGGGACGTGTCAGGGCACGAGGAGTTCCCCGCTTCACCTGGGGAAATCCCGCGGCTGCCAGAAGGTGCCCAGGTGATGCCAACGCCCCCGAGCTCCCCGGCAGCCCGAGGGGAGGCTCCGAGCCCGGCTTGGATGGCATCCAGAGGCAGCGGCTCCGGAAAAAAACCCACCGGGCTGAGAATGAAACAAAACCGGCAATCACGCCTGATGGGAGAGGAATTGGATTCTGGCTTCCCCTCTGGTTCCCCCCTCCTCCCCCAGCCCGCTGCGGGCTGAATGCAGCTGGCTTCGTTTGGCTAATTGGCTCTGTCAATCAAGTGTCAGTCAGGGGCTCGCGCGGCTCCTGCCCGGCTGAGGGGAGCTCAAATCCGAGGGTTGGGAGAGCAGAGGTGAGCGGAGCTTCCGAGGGGCTGAGGGAGCTCTGAGAGCCCACGAGGTGTGGGGCAAGTGGAGCTGGAGCTGGTCTCCACCGCTGCTCGATCCCAGGGAATTTGGTGCCTCAGTTTCCCTACAGGGACTGAGGTGACCAGAGGGACCTCAGGGGAGCACAGCTGGTGGAAAGCACAGAAATCCAGGCCTGGAAAATCCCATGTTTGTCCAGCCACAGGGATTCCAGGCTCATTCTTTGTCCCATGCAAGGTCCTGGGGCCGCAGCAACAGGCACTTGGAAATTAGGGTCCAGACAAGAAGGAAAGTGCCTGTTTCTCCCCTGGGTGAGCGAGCAAAGGGTTAACCCGAGGCAGCCTTTTGGGAGGAGATGGCAGAGGCCCTTTTGTGTCACAGGAAGGAAGAGGTTAAGCCGGAGGTGCCACCTGGGAGGCAGAGCCAGGTCTGAGGATGCTTTGCCAGCTCCTCCACCGTGCAAAGAGCTTTTCCTTCCTGTGCCCAGCTCCTCTCCGTGCTGCACCCATTACCCCGAGCACCAACCGCACAAAGAGGGAGGAAAAAAAGAAAGAAAGGAAGAAAGGAGGGATTCTGGAGCCGCCTTTCAGCGCGGCTCGGGGCTGTGGCAGCAGAGCCGGGAGGGGACAGATGCTGCCGCTCTGTTTGCCCGAAAACAAAGGAGCAGAAGATTACTCTTGGATTCCCAGTTTGTTTACGGAGAGATCAAACCCGCTGCAATTTCCTTGTCTGCCTTTCAAGTGGCAAAAGCCTCGGGCTGAGGGGATGCAACCCCTCACTGCCATGTGGGCACCAGCCTGGGCAACCTGGCAGTGCCTCTGGCCACCCCCAGGACCGATGGCATGTGCTGGGCACTGCTTTTTGTTGGCGCTTTCTTTCTGCCCCTTTTTCAGGAGGGGAAACTGAGGCACGGAGGGATTTGACACATAAATCCCGAGCAGTGGATGGGGAAGGGACACGGGAGGGGGATGCAAGGAGCAGGCAGGGATGGGGGGAGCTGCTGAATGGGGGGGTTCACTTCTTGAAGTGTGGTGGAAACACCACATTTAGAGGTCCAAACCCTCCCCAAATCCCTGGATTCTGCAAACCACAAACTCCAGCCAAACTCGCTTGGTGACGAAGGAGTTAAAAGCTCTGGGCCCAGCAGTTTTCCAGCCTGTGGCTTCTTTCCACCCCCCCTCCTTCTCCCTCCCCTGGTTTACAAAAACCCCACATTATCAAAAACCTGCCTGGAATCCTCTCAGCCAGTGACACAGAAAATTCACATTACGGAGGCTGCCAGGGCGACAACAAACAGCAACAGTAAATACAGCTGCCGGGAGCTGCCCTGCCCCGGGGACCGTCACGCTCCGCCACCGCAGCTCCAGGGGACACTCCGCTTTCTTGTCCTGCCCCTGCCACCCCGCTCGGGCACCCGCAGCTCCCGGCCGTGTCCTCTGGAGGAGCTCAGCTCGCTGGCTGGCTGCTTTCTGCAGCGCCTCACCCCCTGCTCCTCTCTTTCATCCCTCTGGGTCCTCCTCTCCAGGGTTGTTTCCCTCTCCTGTGCAGTCCTCGCCCTCCCCGGGCATCCCCTCGGCAGCTCCTCAGGGATTTTCACCCCTGGGATGGGCACGGAGCGGTGCCCAGGGCACGAAGTGGGTCCTTGGTGAGGCTCCGGGCAGGATCCTGGGGGGGCAGGCAGGGATGTGCTCACGGGGGATTTCTGTCTCCTCTCCCAGGAAAAGCTCGGCCATTCCCCTGCCCCAGCCTGAGGCTGCATCTCCCCCCCTCCCCTTCCTCATTTTTCCTCCTCTTCCTCCACCTCTTCACACACCTGCCAGGCTCACACCAGCAACAGGTAAGGAGGCCTCACACCGGGAATGCTGAAGGAGGTGTGATTTTTTCCAGGATCACTTTTTTCCACATCATCTGCAGAGCTGGTGTTTATTTGAAGTCTGTGGCCGGGTGGAATTTGTATCCCCGCAGTTCCTGTCCTTAATCACTGCTCTTTTTTTTTCGCCTCTTCTGCTTTCTTTCCTGCCCGCCCATCCCGTTTACAAAGCTGATTTTGTCCTGGGGTCACTGAGACAGCAGCAGGAGGGATCACGGTGGGACTGGGAGCAAACTGACACCGGGAGAGAGGGAAGAGCTGAGCAGGGACAGTGACTCCAGAGGAGAGAGGATTCCTGGCAGGTCCCAGCTGGGATCCTGCTTCTCCCCAGCCCAGAAGATTGTTGGGATGGAGAGGCTGCCTTAATTGTCTTTTCCATGGGAATGATCCTCATTCCACTTAAAATCAGCACCACAAAATCCCCCTTGAAATCAAAAGCAATGAACAGAGGTGGACAACTATGGAAAAGATGGGAATTCTTCCTCTTGGCTTAAGAGGAGGGCATGGAGCGAGCCTGGACACCCCAGGAACAACCAACCACGTGCACGGGGTGATTTTACAGCAAACCACTGAGTTATCCCACAGGGAATCCCAACAGAGAATCCCAGCAGGGAACACAGCACAATTCCCAGTGACTGAGGGGCTCTGAACCACCTCTATCGCAGCAGCCCCTGGAAAATCCAGGACAGCCCCTGGAAAATCCAGGACAGCCCCTCCAAGCCACAAGGTCTCCGCCAGGACACCTCAGGTGCCACCAAGGTCGCAGCAGGGACGTGGCACGGCAGGGACAGAGAGGATGGGATCTCCCACCTCCCACCTCGGGCTCCTGGCACGGCACATCCGCCTCCCAGAGCATCAAAAGCAGGGAAAAGAAATGAAGATGGAGAGGATGCAGACACCCGGCCGCCTGAGGGGTTTGGGAGGTGAGATTTATGAGGCTCTGTCTTGCAGAAGCTTCCAGGGAAGGGAAAAAAAAAAAAAAAAAAAGGAAAGAGGGGAAAAAACTCCTCCTTCAGGTGGCTGGAAATTGGAAATCCGTCTTGCTGTGGAGAGCAGAGATCTGATCCTGCCACTGCACTCGGGAGGGTCTCCTCTCCCAGGATGTGGCACAGACCTCGGGAAGGGGCTGTTCTTGCTGCTCAGTGCCTCAGCGCCGTGTTCCAGGCACAGGAAAGGATTTTCCTGGGGAAATCTCCCACTCTCCTGCCTTGGGCGCTGCTGCTGTGGCTGCTGTGGCTGCTGTGGGGGGATGTCCTAAGGGGGACAGTCCTCCCGAGAGGGGACCTGGATGTCCTGTGCCCTGCCCTCGGGGGGCTGGGGGGCAGCAATCCATCCTGGAAGCTGAGGGCAGGAAGGGAGGAAGGCCATGGATGAGTGGGAGGTGAGGGCAGGGCTGTGTCCTGGCTCTCCCAGCTCATTCCCTGGGAGTCCCAAACCATTCCCTGGGAGTCCCAAACCATTCTCCGGGAGTCCCAGCTCTCCCTTCTCACTCCCTGTGCATCCCAGCTGTCCCTGACCATTCCTTGTGAGTCCCTGCTCATTCCCTGTGAGTCTCAGCTCTCCCTGCTCATTCCCTTTGCATCCCAGCATTCCCTGTTCATTCCTTGTGAATCCCAACTCATTCCCTGTGAGTCCCAACCCATTCCCTCTGAGTCCCAGCATTCCCAGCTCATTCCCTGTGAGTCCCAGCTCTCCCTGCTCATTCCCTTTGCATCCCAGCCCTCCCTGTTGATTCCCTGGGAGTCCCAACTCATTCCCTGGGAGTCCCAACCCATTCCCTGGGCATCCCAGCTCTCCTTGCTCATTCCCCAGCTCACCAAGGGCTGAGCAGAGTGGAAGGAAGAAAGAGCAAAGCCCAGAAAACTCCTTCCCCATCATATTTACTGAAGTGCTCTGAGTTATGACTGGAGGCCAAGATCTGGCTTCAGGCGATTGCCTAAATCATTTAGGAGCTGACAAGGCAGGGAGGGGGGAAAATGTTCTTGTAATTCTTCAGTCTGAGGTACATTAAGGAGCCATAAGCCATGTCGAGAGCTTGAATTACATTAGAGAGATTATCCTGTTACAGTTCATAATCCTGGATAATATAGCATCCCGCAGCACACCTGCCAAGGATAAATCTCGCCCCGTAATGGGGCAGTCGTGACCCTGGCGCTCCCAGAGCCCTCCTGGCACCGAGCAGCAGCACCAGGCAGACGGATGGAGTCAGCAGGCACAGCACGGAGCAAAAATAGCCTGGCAGAGGGGGCTGCACCCAGGGAAATTCATGGTTCTCCCTGTGCTGGGATGCTCCCGGGCCGTGGTGCAGGTGTGGCATGGGAGGGATCCGTGGGGAAGGACGCCTGAGGTCTCCAGCAGGGTCTGAGCTCCACTGAGGGGCTTTGCCCCATGCCAAATCCCAGGGAATGAGGAGGGGAGCTTGGCAGGCAGGTGGAGAGCAGGGTATTCCTCCAAAAAAGGGCATTTCTGGCACAGAAAAATGCGCCAGAAATTTTCCAGGGACACAAGTGAAAGGTGGTTATGAGGGAATGGGGAGGGACAGGGCCGAGTCCCAAAGGGGTCAAGCAGAAAACCAGCCCTTAGAGCAGGGCACCACAAGGAGTTCAGCTGGCCCAGCCCCTCTGGAAAAGGGGATCAATGGCTGGGATTTGCAGCCTGGACACTCCAGAGGTGCTGGGGTCTGGCAGAGCGCTGCCTCCGAGCCTTTAACCTGTGATTGTGGATCTGTGCCAGGGGCTGCTGCTCCAGGGGGCATCCAGGGGGCATCCAGGGGGCATCCAGGGGGCATCCAGGGGGCATCCAGGGGCTGCAGGTCCATGAGATGTCAAGCACTGGGGCCTCCAGCCCTGCTGCCTTCCTCCAGCGTGGATCACACCCCTGTCCATGGAACCCAGCTCCCATCCTCCCCTCTCCGTGCCATAATCCTGCTGTAACCTTTTGTAGGAACCCCAGCAAGCTCCAGGGCTCCAGGTCTCCTCTCCAGCTCCTTGGCTTCCCCCCTGTTTGGTCCCAGTCACCTCCCAGCCCAGTCCCACCGTCCTGGGGGAACAAACCCCCATTGTTTCACCTCTCCCGTCCTCCTGCAGTCCCAGCTCCTCCTGCACCCCCGAGTCCATAAATCCTGGCATTCCCTTGATGTGACCATGCAAACATGACCAGGCAGCTCCTGCCTCTCTGCCAGGCAGCCTCTCCCTCTCCCAGCCCTCATCCCCACTGCACTGGGGACTGCAAATGCTCCATTTCAGTCTTCCAACACATTCCAGGGGAAATTCCCAGGTAAATCCCACCTGCTCTCCATCCCCAGAGCCCAGAACCCAGCCCCAGCTCCGGGGTCTGCACAGCGTAAGGAAGGAGCCCCTGCAGGGATTTGGGGTGTTCCCTAAGGAATGAGCCCCTCGATCCCAAAGGGATTTGGACTCCCCATAAGGAAGGAACCCCACTATCCCACAGGGATTTGGGTTATTCCCTAAGGAATGAGCCCTTCTATCCCAAAGGGATTTTGGGTTTTCCCTAAGGAATGAACCCTTCTATCCCACAGGGATTTGGGGTCTCCCCTATCCTGCAGGGAGTTGGGGTGTTCCCTAAGGAATGAACCCCTCTATCCCACAGGAATTCGGGGTGTTCCCTAAGGAATGAGCCCCTCTATCCCTCAGGTTTTTGGGGTGTTCCCTAAGGAATGAACCCCTCTATCCCGCAGGGATTTGGGGTCTCCCCTATCTCTCAGGGTTTTGGGGTGCTCCCTAAGAAATGAGCCCCTCTATCCCTCAGGGATTTGCTGTCTCCCGCGTGGCCCCGCCGGACACTTGACAGAGCCTCTTCCCTCCAGCTTGTGTGTTTTGTTGAAGTGCTCTGAGATAAAGCTCTTTTATCCCGATAAGAGCCCCGTTGCCCTGGTTTCTTCCTCTGGCCTGAAGGCCATTCTTCTCCTCCCTCTTGTTTTTGACCTCAGGTTCAAGAGTGCCAGACCTCCCTGGTTTAGGGCAGACCTTGGCGGCCGCTGTGGGAAAAGGCAGGGCAAGGGTTGGAGAGGGCTCCAAAGGCCCACACGGCTCAGGAGCAGCTCCCAAACCACTCAGGAGAGCAGGAAGGAGAGGAACACCAGAGCGGAGCACTTCTTCAGACCTCTCCCGCTCTCCCTTTTGTCTCCTTCCCTCCGTTGCTCCCTTTTATTTACCCCTCCATCCTTTCTCAGCCCTTTCTCCCTCTTTCCTCTGCTTTCCTCCTTTTTCTCACCCTTGTTTTGCTTTCCTTGCCTTCCCTCCTTTCTCCCTCTCCCCCTTCCCCTGCGGCTTTGCCAACTGCCAGCAGATGACATCTCCTTTCATGTTTGGGGCTGAGCGAGGCTCTGAATGTTCGTTTGATTCCGTTAAGATAATAGCTGGTTCACTGTCAGACGCAGACTGATCAGTTAAAACCTTAATCACTGCCTGTCTACTCACATGGCACTTATTTTTTAAGAGATTAATCCCCTAAGCACTGCACCGGCATACATTGAGGCTCAAAGAAAAGGGTGGGTTTTTATTATTATTATTTGATGCGTTTACTGTTTCTTTCTTTTTTTTTTTTTTTTTTTTTTTTTTGGCTCTTTTTGGAAAACATGCCTCCTCCCCACCCTGCCACCTTTTTGGAGCTGATGCTCCAAAGACACCTGAGCTTTTCCCCCTCTCTGTGCCTGTCCCTCACAGCGGGCACAGCCGGGAGGGAAGGAGGGAGGTGATGGGAGGAGGTGGGAGATGGAGCTGCCGCGGCCTCTGGGAGCTGAGATTTGCAGGATGCCCTGGTGGGCTCTGCATTAAGCCTGGTTGAGCTCTCAGGAGAGCTGGGCTCCATCCGTGCTTCCCCAGCCAGCCAGGCTTCCCTTCCCTTCCCTTCCCTTCCCTTCCCTTCCCTTCCCTTCCCTTCCCTTCCCCCTTCCCTTCCCTTCCCTTCCCTTCCCTTCCCTTCCCTTCCTTCCCTTCCCTTCCCTTCCCTTCCCTTCCCTTCCCTTCCCTTCCCTTCCCTTCCCTTCCCTTCCCTTCCCTTCCCTTCCCTTCCCTTCCCTTCCCTTCCCTTCCCTTCCCTTCCCTTCCCTTCCCTTCCCTTCCCTTCCCTTCCCTTCCCTTCCCTTCCCAGGCAGCAGCTCTGGATAAACATCACGGCTGGGGCGAGAGGCCCCAGCACATCAAAGCCGGCCGGGGAAGGTCCGTGTCCACCTCGGACGGGGATTTAGGCAAAGCTGCTTTAAAGCACCTCGGCTTAGCGCCTGCCTGCGTGAAAGCAGCGCCTCTGCAGGCAGGCTGAGCCGGCCCCCAGACGTGGGACATCACCCCGGGGTGTCACCGTGGGTGCCACCACAGCCCCGGCTCTCCCAGCCACAGGGCGACCACGTCCCAAAACTGCTGCTTGGCACTTCACCAAGCACTCCACACTGGGATAGCAGCAGGCTGAAATCTCCTCCTGAGGCAGGATTTTAATTAGTGGAGAGCACCACATCACCCCAGCCCCTGCAGCTGGAGGAGGACATGGGACAAGATGGGGACACGGAGCTGAGCTCCCCTGTGCCGCAGGGCAGCAGCAATGAGCGGCTCTCGGGCAGCATTTGCTATTCCCAAACTTCCAAGGATCCCGCAGAGGAGGCTGCCATCCTCACCCCCACCTCCAAAGGGAGGGGAAAAGCTCCTTTGCCTCAGGTGAGGGCACCTCCCGCAGGTGAGGGCAGAGCTCTGTTTCCCAAATCATCCACAGCAGCTGCCAGGCAAGAGGAGCTTTGAGGTCCCATTCCAAGCCAAAGCATTCCAGGATTCTGTGATGCTCCTTCCCTCCTGCCGCAAGGCCCCGGGGCTGGCCTGGGGAGGGGGTGTTTGTTTCACTGCTTCCAGCTCCAGAGACACGAGGCAACATCTGAGTGCTGAAGGGTTGTGAAACTTTTCCTTCATGTTGGACTTGTGATCAAAGAAGGAAGAACAGTCACATTCCCGGGCTCGGGGTTTTGCTTTCGCACTTGTGAGGAAAGTTCCAGAAAAGCCAGTGTTTTATCACCTCTGGTTAACACTTCCAGACTCCAGCTGCTTGTGATGGCCATGAGAAATGAGAGATTCCTGCATCCCACCCACCATCCCACCAGTTCCTGCATGCATCCCACTAATCCCTGCATCCTGCATCCATCCCACCAATCCCTGCATCCTCCATCCCACAACATTCCCGAGTGCCCAGGCCTTGGATCTGCCTCTCCCTGAGCTCGTGGCTCTATTGAAGTGATGTCCAGCACACGTGGGGAGGTCAGACCCAGCTCAGGGCGTGCTGGGCTCTCACTGTCCCCTCCACAGCAGCTCAGCCAGCGGCTGTCGTGCTCTCCCTGCAAAACTTCTCCCCCTGGCACAAATCAGCTTCCAGCAGCTCCTCTGGGAACACAGCCGAGGTTTTGCAGCCCCAACCTGTGCTGGACACCTGGACAGAGCCCTCACTTCCCTGTCCTGCTCCTGACCCCACACCTGCAGCTCCAGCAGAGCAGCGGCAGCTCCTGGATGGAAGAGGAGGAATTGCTGGCAGCGAGTGAGGACTCAGGATCTGGTAAGAGAAAATTGGGAGTGTGAAAGGGGTTTTGTCAGCTGCTCTTGGAGTTTCCTATTGAAACTGAAAATGGAGTGAGAGAACAGGCCCTGAGTGTATTTTGGCAATTTTTTGGTGAAGTAAAACAAAGTTGTCAGAAAGATCTGAACTTCTATGGAGAAGCAGAGTTCACCTGCAGGCCTCACTCTGCTCATTCCCCGAGCGATTCCCGAGGAGTTGGAAAAAAAACAAAGAAAACAAAACCACGGAAATTGAAATAAATGATCCCCAGAATCAGGGGGATGGAGTTTTAAGAAAGCTCACAGAGGAAAGGGATGCAGAATTCCTCGCTGCAAAGGGATAAAGCAATTTTGAAGTAATGGAGAGTAGGAAGAACCTCTCCCAAAGGACTGGTTATCCCATAAATTAATGGGATCAATGGTGTCACAGCCCCCAGCCACAGGGTCCTGAGTCATTGCCTTAAGTGCTACGAGGGCACGAGCACCCTGTCCTGGAGCAGCTGGGGCTGGGCACTCCTGGAGATTGCACAGGGACAGATGGATCCTGTTATCCCATTGTTCTGGTCCAGAAACCCGGGTACACCTTCCTCAGAGATCTCTGCTTTTTTTAATATTAAACCTCGCAGTTTTAGTCGACTTTTATGACACCAAGCAAACAATAACCCAATGGATTTTTGTTGTTTATTATTGGAGCTCTGGCTGTGCTTCTTGCTCCACAGCAGCAGCTTTGCAGTGAGGGTTGATATTGATAAATAATAGCCAGGAATTAACAGTAATTCCTTAATTATGGAGGTGACCTCCATTCCGGGCCTTTCCCTGCCTAACATCACTCCTGGGCTGAGGAGCTCCTGTGTGCTGGAGGAAACTGCTGCCAATCTTCCCCGGGGTATGGAAGTGTCTGACTCCCCCTGGAAATGCCAATGGCTCCAAGGCTTCAGCCTCAGAGCCCAAACCTGGGCTGGATTTGGGAATCCAACAGCATTTCCTCAGGATTTCACCCTGAGATCCTTCCTCCCCTATCCCAGGACCTCAAAATCATTTAAAAGCCTTGAAAATAAAACTGATGAAGAGAAGGGGTTGTTGTTGCTTCTCAAGGGGGCTCCAAGACAACGGGACATGAGGGAACCCCACAAGGTCCCATTAAATTTTGCTGGAAGCGCTGAAATCCCAGTGCCTGCCCCTCATTCCCATCCCAGTGACCTCCAGGAGCATCCCTGCCCTCTCAGCAAATGGAAATGGGCAGGCTGTGACAGATTGACCAGCAGAGCTTCCTGGATGGATTTCCCACAGATCGCTGCCGGGCCGTACAATGGAAACCGATAAAAATCCCAGCGGGAAATATACAGCACCTCATCTCCCGCTTGTGCCGCGGGGATGCATTTCAAAAAGCCCTTTTCCCTCACAGGGGATAAATCCTTCAGGCCCAATCCTCTGGTGGGAAGCAGAGAAGGAGCAGCAAACCCCGTGACCCTGGCCGGAGTCAACAAGTGGTCAAGCAGAGGTCAAGGGGCCGAAATGGGGCCAAAATAAAGGGCATTTTCTGCCAGGCCCATCTGGTGGCAAGCAGCCAGGCAGCACCCCAAAGGTGCAGCACGGCTCAGGCTCCAGGCCTCGGCTGTTTCTTCCCCCAGACAGTAGCAATTATCATAATCAAGCAGTTGACTCCAATTACGCCTTCCTCTCCTCGCAGCCAGGGGATGGACACGGCCCAGGGAAAGTTCGCAGCCATGTCGCCTTTGCATATCTTAATCTAAAATGACAGGGTGTGACACGGGGGGCCGGTGACCCTGCCAGCCTTCAGCTGTTCGTGTGGCAACAATTTCCAGCCCCAAATTACTCCCAGGCAGGGCTTGATTGGAGGTTCAAGGCAGCAGGAGAGAGAAGCCATTTAGGGGACTGAAACATTCTTCACAGCCCTATTTAAATACAATTTACATTCCAGGCTCTGCTGTTGGTGCATTGTTAATTGCACCTTGTACCTCAGTTTATTTTGTAGTTGAAGGGGGTTTTGCTTTGCTGTTGTTTTTCAAAGGCCTCCTTTCCCTGCTTTTTTCTCTTTTCCTAAGGGGCTGTTCTCAGAATACAGTTCCAGTTCCTGGAAGGGAAAATAGATTAGTGGATTTAAAGGCCAGAAGGGACAAACAGATCATCTCGGTGACCTCCTGCAGAAGACAGGCCAGGACATTTTGCTCAGTAATTCCTTTGTCTCCCGTTTGTCCAGACTTAACCCAATCCCCTGCAGTGACCAGAACACCTCTTCCAGAAAGGCTGGAGCCGTGGAATCACGGGAATCTCCAGGTCCTGGGGCAGCTCTTCCAGTGCAGCATCACCCAGAGCAGTCACAGGGGGAGAGCTGGACAGTCCTGGGCTGCAGGGACAGCAGGGACAGCCTGGCTTGATGGTGGCATCTCAGAGCTTCAGATGAAATCTTGGTGCTGGAGAGAGAGGACAGAGCCAGCCAGGAACGTCACCAGCACGAAGGGACAGGGCAGGCAGGACAAAGCCACTTGTGGAGGCCAAGAGAAGCCTCAGTTTCCAGCATTTCTTTAGCACTGCTCTGTTTGTTGCCTCACCTGAGGTTAATTCAGTACAAGTATGGACAGGAAATCCCACACGGCTGAATTTTGGGGGTGCAGACGTCTCTCTCTTCTCAGAACTCACCAAAGGCTGAATTCTAACTTGGTTCTAACAAAGCAACAAGTCTTCCAAAATCCCTTTTTCCTCAGCCATGCAGAAAGGGTGACTGGAGAGATGGAAAATGGATTTTGAATTTCCCAACGTGGGTGGAATTTCAAACCTCAAAAACCCCAAACAAAACATCTGCTGGGGAGCAGAGGGGTGAAACACTGCAGAACTTCCCACTCCTCTTTTTCCAACTTGTTCTGCTCTTGGGTTGGAAAAGCCAAAGTCTCTCCAAGCACTCAGGATCATTTCTGACTGTGGGCTTCCCACCAGGCTAAAAGCCAGCTGTGGATCCTGGCAGCTGGAGCTGGGATCCAGGAATCCTTGCTTTAGGGATGCCCTGAGAGGTTCACTTGTAGTTTGACAAGTGGGATTGTTCAATCTGGAGAAGAGAAGCTTCAGAGTCACCTGATTGTGGCTTTCCAGCGCCCGAGGGAGCCGACAGGAAAGATGGAGAGGGAATATTTACATGGGCCTGGAGGGACAGGACACAGGGAATGGCTTCAGACCGTCAGAGGGCAGGGTTAGATGGGATATTGGGAAGAAATCCTTCCCTGTGAGGGTGGGCAGGCCCTGGCACAGGGTGCCCAGAGAAGCTGTGGATCCCTGGGAGTGTCCAAGGCCGGGTTGGATGAGGCTTAGAAAAATCTGGGATGGTGGAAGGTGTCCCCATGGCAGGGGCACGGAATGAGAAGAACTTTAAGGTCTCTTCCGACCCAAACCATTCCGTGATTCTCTGAGCGCCATCCAGGTGGCAACCAGGAGGGAGGCAGAAACCTTTCCCCCTGAAGCTTCTGCCCCCCAGGCCAGGTCTGATTCTGCCCCGGGGACACCCAGCAGCACTGCCAGGCCGGAGCTATTTTGGCATTCTTTTCTTTGAGCCCCATCTGCTGGAGTCCCACGATTTCATGACACATTTGATCTTTCCCTCATTTGTTCCTATTGCAAAAGCCCCCTCTGAGCCTTTGCAGCCAAGGGCAGAAGCCATAAACCCCAAGGCACGAAGTAAAACGATGGAGTTGAGGAATTTCAGGACAGCCCCATGATTCCACATCTTCTGGGTGTCGGTGGCTGGGAATCCGTGGTGCTGCCACTGCTGAAAGGAACCTCCTGCGCCTGGTTCTCATTTCCATGGATTCCCATGGATTCCCTGCTCTGGCCACGCCGGGAGCTGCTGCGACATAAAAAGGTGTCGGTGTAAACGACAGCTAAGCTCACTTGACCCCAGCCAGCCTCCTCCTAATTTACTCCAGCTCTGGGGAGGTCTGACTCAGACACCAGCTCGGCAAAACTTGACGGAGAGACAGACAAATGTACTCCCCAACCTGCTGCTGCTCCAGAGGCCTCGGAGCCAATTATCCCAGTGATCTCACTCCTCCCTTCCTTCTCCTCTCTCCCCCTTTTCCCATCACGTGCCCGCTCCCAGCACACGCACGTCCTCCTGCGAGGGGAAAAAATGGGAAAAAAAAGCAGCGCCGTGGAGGAATGTGGAGGGTTTGGGAGCCCCCTGAGAGCAGGTAGATCCATCTGAGCAGCGCCTGCCTCCTCCGAGGCGGGAGGAGATCGGTTTACATAAGTGCTTTGCCATATGAAGGAATAATTCAGCGGTATTAATAGAGGTTAAAGTTTCCCAGGAATCCCAAACAGGCCCCGCAGACACAGGTGGGTTCTTTCACTCGCAGGGATGGGAGGAGTGACACAGCTCCAGTGGGGCTCTGCCCTGGGCTGGGGGTGCCCACGGGTGGGCACTGCCAGAGGGGTGAGCCAAGGGGTGTGGAAGTGACCCCAGAACCTCCCTGTGGCTGCTGGGGGGACAGGAATGGCCAGCAGGGTGCTGGGTGTTCACAGAATCGTGGGATGGGTTGGTTGGAAGGGAGCTGGATCATCTCATTCCATGCCCTGCCACCTTCCAGTGTCCCAGGGTGCTCCAAGCTCGGTCCAGCCTGGCCTTGGGCACTTCCAGGGATCCAGGGGCAGCCACAGCTGCTCTGGCAATCTCAGGGCCTCACCACCCTCACAGGGAGGAATTTCTTCCCTATATCTGATCCAAACCTGCTCTCCTTCTTATCTGGGAGGGAGGAGCCGAGTTCCTGGTCAGACTTGGGATCAGGAGGGGATCTGTGTAGGACACTGGCAGCAGACCCAGGCAGGGACACACGTGGCATGAGGTTCATGATGAGTCCCACAGAATCCCAGAACCTCTGAGGCTGGAAAAGCTCCTCAAGGCCGTCCAGTCCAAGCTGTGCCCGATCCCTGCTTTGTCACCAGCCCAGAGCACCGAGTGTGACATTCAGTCCTTCCTTGGACACCTCCAGGGATGGGGTCTCCAAACCTCCCTGGGCAGCCCCTCCCATAATCTGACCCCCCTTTTTCCCATGAGGAAGCTGCTGTGAATTTATCCCAGGTGGAGCCCAGCCCGGAGGAGATCAGCGATGTGTGGAGTGGTGCCACACTGGGAAATCCTGTGCTCTCTGAGCTTTTCCCGAGCTCAGGTGCCACAGACCAACCTGAAACCACCTCCTGCTTTGGCACAAAGCCCCGGCTGGTGCCCAGCCAGGATGCAGCTCCTGGAGAGGTGGCTCCATGCCGACTAAGAGGATAAACCAGCATGGAGCACAGAGAGGGGGGGCACAAGAAGAGCCAGGCGAGCCCAAATCCCCCCTTTGTTTGGATTAGGAGCCCGGATAATGTTGCTGATTCTCCAACACGGAGCTTTTCACAGCCCAGCGAGTTTTACACCACCCCAAAAATAATCATCTCTCAGATCCCCAGTGATTACAGAGCTTTCACCCTGTAAACACACACAGGACCAAGCTCCAGCCCACCCTACCTGGACTGTGCTGCCTTGCACGGATTTGGGATTTGGCCCAGAGCCTTGGGATCACAGCCCTGCCCGGAACATGTGGCGGCTGCTCTGCCCCAAAAGGGACTAACAAAGAAATAAGAATATTTGTTAATTTTTTTTTTCCACTGCAAAGCAGTTAAACCTCCTAAGACACTTTTTCCAGACATCTAAATCCTTTAAAAATATTCTCTAGACTCCATAAAACTTACATTTTCCCTGGGTTCTCCTGTGAGTTATTAAAAAGCTGAAGTCCCTACCTTAAGAGCTTAGAGCTCGGTCACGAGCAGAAAGCCAACAACGTGGAGTGGCACCTCCTTGTGCATTCAGAGACACGGCCCAGACGTGGTGGGGAAGAGCAGGGGATGCACAGAACAGCCCAGCCTGGGGATTTTTGGGGTATCCAGGCTGAGGCAGAGGGAGGGATGAGTGTTTGGGGTCACTGATGGGCACAGCAACCTTTGAGGCTGTTGGAAGATTGTTACCACGTCCTCAGCGTTTGCTCCTTTCTCAACAAACGCTTGGCAGAGTTGGATTTTAATGGAATTTGGTTCGGTTTCTACCAAAATCAAGTTTTGTTCCCAGGAGCTCTTGATACGCAGGCCAGAAGAAAGTTTCTGGATGCTGTTGTCCATCCGTCCATCCATCCATCCATCCATCCATCCATCCATCCATCCATCCATCCATCCATCCATCCACTACAGACTGCTGTAGTGACAGGACAAGGGGAATGACTGAAAAACTGAAAATTTAAAAGGATGGATGTCCCTGCGAGGGTGGGCAGGCCCTGGCACAGGTTATCCAGAGAAGCTGTGGCTGCCCCATCCCTGGAAGTGTCCAAGGCCAGGCTGGAAGGGACGTGGAGCAACCTGGGACAGTGGAATATTTTAGGGGGTGGGACTGGAAGAACATTCAGGCCTCTCCAAACGCAAACCCTTCTGTGATTCCATCCCAGCTCAACACGGAGGGGCTTCAGACAGAGCCAGCGCAGGGTGGATTTTTCCATCGCTGCTTTCCCAGATCTGTGCTCCAACAAGGCTGGAATCAAAGGGATCTAAAACCCTCCCTGCTTGCCTTGAACATCAGTTTGTCTGGGCCATGAACTCTGCCGACAGCAGCTCCCGCAAAGTGCTCGGCTCTCACTTTTCCCCTTTTTTTTCCCCTTTTTTAAAAGCTTTCCCTCTCCCTCGCTGCCCTTCCCCGGCTCCCTCCCCGCAGCCTCCCAGAAGCACCGGCGTGTTTTTAACCCAGGCATGAAACAATCCCAGAGCCGCAGATTGTGATGTTTCAGATAACATACGGAGAATGTAAATCCTGTCAGCAAGTGCAACAGCCGTAAAAGGCTAAAATGGATTCCTGCGGATTAGAAATAAAGCACAGAAAGGGCCCTGTTCTCTCACTTTCCTCATCCCACAACCACCTCCACCCCCCTCTCCTCACTCCCCTTAAAAAAAAATTCTCCTGGAAATACAAGGGGTGGTTTTTAATTTTTTTTTATTATTATTTTTTTTTATTATTTTTATTTTTTTTTCATCAACTTAAAAGAAAAATAAAATACATTCCAGGAAAAGGACTGCTGCTAAGAAAACTCAAACCAGAAAATGCTTAAAGATGTTTTAATGACTTAAACACAGGGCCGGGATTGTGCCTAAAAGTTTCCACATTTAAAAATGAAAAAAAAAAAAAAACCAAGAAGAAAGAAAGAAAAAAAAAATAAAAGGGGGGAAAATTCAATACGAAACGTCCCCCAGTACAAGTGGTGCTGGATTTCTTGCCGGATTTCTCTCCCAAACCATCGGATTTAAGCCGGGGGTTGTTAAACGAGCTCAGTTTAAGCGAAGTTTACGCTTCTGTTCCAAACCAAAAAAAAAAAAAAAAAACAAAAAAAAAAAAAAAAAAAAAAAACCAAAAAAAACCTCCTAAAAATAATGAAGGCCACGTGAGCGCGGGTCCGAGAGGCTGTTAACAAGCAGCTGACAAGTTTCTGCTGGAGGAATTAGCCCCTCATTTAGGAGGAGATTAGCAGAAATCTTCCTTCTCATTACGGAGCGAGCCGCGCTCGCTGCGCCGGGGCCGTTCAAAGAGCCCCGCTCCGAGCTGGGGTTCAAGGGCGGCTTCAAAGCAGCCCGAGGGGTCCCCGCTGAAGCCACGCCATGTAATTTGTCACGACTGTGTTGTGGAGGGCCCCGAGAGCTGATCCGGCGTGAAGGGCTCGATCGGAGCCTTTGAGGGCAGAGCCGGGACCCGCTCCGGGGTCACGGCCCCGGGCAGGGCTGGGCTGCAGCTGCCGGGGCCGGGGCACGCTCGGAGGGGCTCGGGGGGAAGCAGCGGGCTCCCATGGGGGTGTGAGCGGGGGAGAGAGAAACTGCGCTCAGACAGCCCCGAGAGGGAGAGAGAAAACCTGCTCAAACAGTCCCGAGTGGGAGAGACAAAACCTGCTCAAAGGACCCAAAAAAGGGAGAGACAAAACCTGCTCAAACAGTCCCGAGTGGGAGAGACAAAACCTGCTCAAAGGACCCAAAAAAGGGAGAGACAAAACCTGCTCAAACAGTCCCGAGTGGGAAAGACAAAACCTGCTCAAAGGACCCAAAAAAGGGAGAGACAAAACCTGCTCAAACAGTCCCGAGTGGGAGAGACAAAACCTGCTCAAACAGTCCCGAGTGGGAGAGACAAAACCTGCTCAAAGGACCCAAAAAAGGGAGAGACAAAACCTGCTCAAAGGACCCAAAAAAGAGAGAGACAAAATCTGCTCAAACAGTCCCGAGTGGGAGAGACAAAACCTGCTCAAAGGACCCAAAAAAGAGAGAGACAAAACCTGCTCAAAGGACCCAAAAAAGAGAGAGACAAAACCTGCTCAAAGGACCCAAAAAAGGGAGAGACAAAACCTGCTCAAAGGACCCAAAAAAGAGAGAGACAAAATCTGCTCAAACAGTCCCGAGTGGGAGAGACAAAACCTGCTCAAACAGTCCCGAGTGGGAGAGACAAAACCTGCTCAAACAGCCCCAAAAGGGAGCAAACAACCCTGCTAAAACTGCCCCAAAAGGGAGAGAGAAAACCTGCTGAAACAGCCTCAAAAGGCAGCGACAGACCCGGCTCAAACAGCCCCAAAAGTGAGAGACAAAATCTGCTCAAACAGCCCCAAGAGGGAGAGAGAAAACCTGCTAAAACTGTCCCGAGAGGGAGAGAGGAACCTGGCTCAAAGGACCCAAAAAGGGAGAGACAAAACCTGCTCAAACAGCCTCAAAAGGGAGCAAACAACCCTGCTAAAACTGCCCCAAAAGGGAAAGACAAAACCTGGTGAAACAGCTCCAAAAGGGACAGACAAACCTGGCTCAAATGGCCCCAAAAGGGACAGACAAACCTGGCTCAAATGGCCCCAAAAGGGACAGACAAACCTGGCTCAAACAGCCCTGAGACATCCACGGGCAGCTCCATCATCAAATGGCACAGCCTTGGCACAGCTCTGTCCCAGGAAGCAACACCTGGAGTGTCCTGGGCAGAATGAAACCCCAAATCCTTTGACAAAACATCAAACAGGCCGAGCTTTGCCTGTGGATGTGCCCCGTCACTGATGGGAATGTGGACACACAGAGGTACCCACAGGCAGAGCTGCTCCCAAAACCCCCCAGAGCCTGGGAATGTGGGACAGGGAAGTTTTGAGTTGTTCCGGAGCAAAACCATCACCTGGGTGGAACCCAAAATGTCCCCGTGTCCTGTCTGGAGCCAAGTGTCCCACCCTGCTCCCACCACAGCAGCCCTGAAATCAAACTTGCTGAACCCAAGGCTCTTCCACAGCTTTGAGAGGAGGAAAGTCCGCTCCTACAGGGATCCTTGGTGAAAATAAACCGGTGTGGGACAGGGGATCCACCAAACCACCGCTCTCCACCCCTCTGCATAAGCAGGAAGGACCTGCTGAGGCTCCAACCCAGAACAACTCAGCAGCTGCTCTGCCACCTTCTCCCCTTCTTCATCCAAAAACCTCATTTCTCTTTTCCACTCTCTGCTGGGGAGGGCTGGGTGGTTGTTGGGCTATTATTAATATTATTATTATTATTATTAGGAACGTGCAATCGTGTTTCAATCCAAAAGAGTAGGAGGCCATAGTCAGACTCCCCAGGCCACAAAGACGTACGGCTCCGTGGCTTTTCCAGCCAGAGTTTCCATTGTATTCTTCCCAGATGAACTTTTAAAATGTGTGTGTGTTATGTGTCAGTGTGTGCGCAAACGTGCGTGGTTTTACCTCTCTTAAAAATAATAAAAAAAGACTTTTTTTAAAAAAAAAAGAGTGAGCAAGTGAGGCTTTCAGGAGGTTAATCACTGACCTGCTGCCAAGTTGGATATGTGCATGGAAGGGGGGAGTCAAGGGTTTTAATCCCAGTTTTTGATAAATAGAAGACATTCTAGTCATAATAAAACGTGTTTTACACTTGAGGGGAGGAATAAGGGGGAGAAAAAAGGAAAGTTTTGGCCAGGCACTGCGAGCTCCTGAGCCCAAACAATGAGGTTCAGAAACATAACTGTAACGCATTAGTAAATTGACAATGAAATTGCAGTTACTTCACTGGCTCTTTATTAAATAAACACAGCCCGAAAGGGACCTGTCTGCCCCGGAGGTATTTGCAGAGGGTTCACGTTACAAACCCAACACCGGCACCGCTCCCCCCCAGAGCAAACACATTCCAGCCGGACCCTGCGAGGTGGGGCCGGCCTGGCTTTCCCCCCTGGCTGTCATTTTTTCCCTTTCGTGGAGATCCCCGGTTTTACAGCCTCTGGGAGATTTCCCCCCGCCAGCCACGGCTCCCCTCAGGGCTGGGTGGGAGAAGGGGGTGTGGGAACATTCGTGGAGCAGCCCCCTCCCACACACCTGGCCCTGGCCCTGCTCCTGCACCTTCAGAAAGCTCTGAATCTCCTTCCCATCCCACCCCCAGCTCCTGGTGGCAGTTCTGCTCTTCCCGAACCTTCCCCAGTGGATCCCAACAACAAAAAATTCCCCCACCCCATTCAGCCGAGCACCATGGAGCCCTTTGAGCTACAGCCCCAAGCAGCGACCACCAGCACTTCCCACTCAGCAGCTGCACCGAAGGGGCTTCCAACAACATCTCCACCCCTGTCCCGCTCTGGATTGATCTCATCAACATTCCTGATGCTTTGCCAAAGCTTTACCCACAGCCCTCCGAGGCCGCAGCCACGAGTGGAGCCGAGATTCCCCCATCGGGAACCTTTGGAGAACCAGCTGGAGCTCCCGCGCAAGGTGAAGCCACCTTACAAACCCTTCACCTGCAGCTCTGCCCGACTACTGCAGCCAAATCCCAGCCCCATTCCGGCAGGGAAGCTGGGGTAATCCATCCCCACACACACACACACGCCGGAGACAAAAGGAACGTCGGCGTGTTCAGCACCTTGCGAGGCCTTGAACGGCTGCCAAGGGCCTTTGGAGAGGGGCCAAGGCAGTCCATGAGATGTGAGGGATCGGGATTCTCAGCAGCCCATGGGGTCTGGAGCGGGCTGTGCTACTGTTGGAGCCTGGTCACGACACGCTCCCCCTTGTTCCGAGATGTACCTCCTGTGGAGGCAGCTTTTCCCCGGCAGGGATTCTATCCCTGTCTGCCAGGAGCAGGGAAAAGCCTCTGCTCCTCTTTCCTACAGCACCAGAACTCAAAGCAGCAGTGGGTTAAGTGCTTTCCTGCTCTGCTGTCATCGAGGGCTTTGTGGGAAAGCATCAGACTCCCACAAAGGTAGAACACAGAGATGGGAGGGATCCTGTGGAGCAGAGAATTTACCTGTCACTAATTCCATCCACCCAGTCTCCACCTGGACTTCAAATTTCCCCAGCTCAAGGCTCATATTTCCAAACCTTCATGCAGACGTCTGAGGTGGCGGGAAACCACACCAAAATTCCTTTTTTTGGGGTAATTTCTTCAACATCTTCTGCACAAACCTGAGCCTTGGAACAAGGGCGAGGGCATCCCGCTCCCACTGAGGAGCCCCCAGGCCCGTTCCTGCAGGGAGCAGCCAGAGCCAAGGGGACGAAGAGGAAGCAGAGACACAACCACTGATGGGAATTTCAGTGAGATGGGAGGTGAAGCTGGCAGTGTTTTGGTTGACTCTGTGTGCCATGGAAATCAGGAGGTGAAAGCTGAGGGCAGTAACGTGATGTGGCTTTACACAACTCTTGTGCCAAAGGCAGGGCTGGGGATGCTCTGCACCTAAACATGGATGAAGGGAGCACTGGAGGGTGATTATCTGGGTTCCTGCTCTTTGTCCCATCCCCTCAGGCGTCTAACTGCTTTAAAATCCACCAGGATCAAGCTCACACCAAGTGTTTCCTTCTCCATCCCGTTTTTCCACGTGAGCAAACGGTGGTCTTGGCACATCGAGCCTTTGGAAGGGCTTAGCGAGGGGGGAGGCAGCAAATTCTCAGAGATTTTGGGATCTTAAAACAAGGCTGGATGTCTCTCCCTAGGAGACAATGCTCTGGCTCCACCAGGGAGTGCCTGGGGCATGGAGGGTGGGAGTGGGCAGGGGGTGAGCCCAGCTGCTCCAGGGGATTCCATCTGGCCCCGAGGCTGAACATGAAATCACAGACACGGCCCCTTCCCTGCCAAAAGCAGCTTTAATTTGGTGAGTGAGTGCAAAGGAGAGCTTTCCACAGAGTTCTTTCATTCCTATAGACTGGTGGAGTTTCAGATTTTTTTTTTTTTTTTCCCCTCACAACTTGGTGCAGCCTCCAAGTTTCCCTTTGAAAATTCCGTGCTGGGATGGTTTTGTCTGTGAGCCCCCTCTTTAAAGGGGTTCTGACCTTTTCCTACCTGGGACAGGGCTGAGTTTCCTAATCCCACTTCAAGAAACTCACATCCACTGTGGATTTGCCCTTTGTGGGCAAGGCATGAGGGAGAGAGACTGAGAGACAAAATTTACAGGGAGTTAAACTCTTGGAGTTCCCATCTTTTCCCCATCCAGGTGGTTCTAAGCATGGTCTCTCCTCGCAGTGGAAATCAAATCCCCTTGGTTTCAGAATGCTCCCACCTTCCCCTGCCCCATTTTCCAAGCTTTCCTTTGC
This sequence comes from Vidua chalybeata, assembly GCF_026979565.1. Classification (NCBI taxonomy): domain Eukaryota; kingdom Metazoa; phylum Chordata; class Aves; order Passeriformes; family Viduidae; genus Vidua; species Vidua chalybeata. Next base: position 4,899,774 of record NC_071553.1, read on the forward strand.
CATCTGGGAAAGAGGGCTCGAAGCCACCCTGCCATGAAACCTTACCCTGCCTCTTTTTCCAGCCTGTCTGACAGAACAAGTCAGCTGTGGGCCTCAGCACCAACTTTAAACAACCCCCCAGTCCAGCAGGTCAGGCCATTTTAGCATCTGTACCTTTTATTTGTAGCAGACTGTTAATAATTAAGTGATGCCTTTCATACAGACATTTACAATAATTTAACCTTGCCCTCGCTGTGTAATTTATTCTTCGCAGAAGCCAATAAAAATAAAGGCCCCATATTTCGTCCCCCTCGCTCATTCTCTGTCCATATATATAAATATATACACGCACACACAGCCAGGAGAGTGTAATAGGTTTCACATATTGTTCCATAGGTATCATTAGGGTGCCAGAGCCAAGTGTCTCAGTTCATATGACTCTTTATAGGTGCCTTATAATCCACATAAAATTGAGTTTATGTTTCCTTTCCATCTGCTGATTCTAAAACAAGATGAGGAAGGGTTTTCTCACTCTTTTTTTCTTTTTTTTTTCCCCTTCTTCGCTCCAGCCCTGCATCAAACTCAAAATTTAAAGAGGAACCAACAATCTCCAAACTGGGCATCCTTTATTATCCATCTTTGGTGATGCCTTATCTCTGACCATGATAAGCATTAAAGGCTCCAGACAAAAGGTTGGAGCAAAGACAAATATCAAACCTCCTGCCCAGGGAGGTAAAACCCTTCCCAAGTTTGCCATGGAGTCATTTTTCCTTTTTCTAAATCCACATAACAGAACCTGGCAGGTAGATGGAATAGGAGCAAGGGAAGGGACTAAAACCCGAGATTTATTTCTTCTCAAAAAAAGGAAAAAAAACAAAAAAAAAAAAACCAAAAAAACCAAAAGGAGAGGAAAAAGAAGCACAGGACAGGGAAAAAACAAGCCAGAGCTCAAAGTATTGGCTGCACTTCCACAGCAAGTCCTAAAGAGGCTACGCAGAGAAACAAAAGAAAAATATTTTCCCCTAAAGAAACATTCGTAAAAACACGTTTATTAAAGCCCCAAAAATTCCATAACACTTCAGAGCCCCCCTGCTCTGGAGGGTGCTGGGCTGAGCACGGGGCCTGCCCTGCAGAGCCTCCCAGTCTGCCCAGTCCAACCCAGCCAGGGCCACCAGCACAGCACAGCTTGGCCTGATCCTTGTGGAAGAGGGCCTAGAACCTCAGCTGGGCTTTTCCTGTGCTCCCAAAAATCCCCTTGAACGCCCTTCCTGTGGTCTAACCCTGCCCTTAAATCCTCTGCTTTAGTTACTCCAGCTTTGTAAGGGGAACCATGCCCAGGGACAGGTTGGATGGGGCTTGGAGCAGGCTGGGATAGTGGAAGGTGTCCCTGTCCATGGCAGGATGACCTTAAATCCCACCTCATTCTGGGAAGGGTTTTACCTCCCTGGGCAGGAGGTTTGATATTTGTCTTTGCTCCAACCTTTTGTTTGGAGCCTTTAATGCTTATCATGGTCAGAGATAAGGCATCACCAATGATGGATAATAAGGCCCAGTTTGGAGATTGTTGGTTCCTCTTTAAATTTTGAGTTTGATGCGAGACTGGAGTGAAAAAGGGGAACAAAAAAAGAGAAAAAGAGCGAGAAAACCCTTCCTCATCTTGTTTTAGAATCAGCAGATGGAAAGGAAACATAAACTCAATTTTATGTGGATTATAAGGACCCTTCCAACCCAAACCAGGCTGGGATTCCGTGTTGGAGAGGCCTGGAACCTCTGGGGCACACAGGGGACCTGTTTCCCCTGGTGACTCCGCAAAAATTTCCCATTGCATCCCAACCACAACTTCTTTTTTTTTTTTTTTTTTTTTTTTTTTCCCTGATCCTCAGGAGCAGCAGCTCCATGAAACCCCCCTCACGTTGTTCCTGTGGGAGGACAGGGAAGGACAACCCAGATTCCAGTCCCCAACAGGGCCGGCTCACAACTCAAACCGTGGTCCCCGTGAGGTGATGGAAAACTTTCCCCGGCATCAGGTGTGAGTGTGAGCCGCTCCAGTCCCACCCCGAGCAAGTGTTATAAACACACAGGCACAATCTAAATATTTATGGCACATGAAATCTCCCGTCTGCTGTTGCTCAGCGCCCAGAGCCGAGGAGGGAGGGGGAGTTAAGAGGTGATTATTGTGAGGGGCCTGTAAACCCAAAATGTGGGCTCGAGCTGCGTCCTGTGCCCTGGAATGGTCACTGCACCCAGACCAGGTGTCAGCTCAGCTCCCCGCCGAGGATCTGAGGGGTTTGTCACCGCCTGGGCCTGGCTTCCATGGGGAAACAGCAGATGGAAAACACGGCCCTGGCTTCGTGGGCTCCTTTTCCTCTCTGGCACCTCCTGAGAGAGCGGCTGCTCCAGCTCGTAAAACCTTCCTGGGGCTGGGAAGGAGGAGCAGAGCACGCCGGGCAATTATTTCCCTGGCCTGGAGAAAAATTATGATAGAATTTGTTTTCTTATTCGTGCTATTTTTGCTCGGATCTCTTGGGGGTTTTGTTAAAGGTTGAAATAAAATTTTCAAAAAAAAAAAAAAAAAAAAAAACCAAAAAAAAAAAAAACCCCAATGAAAACACAAGACAACAGAAGGAGAGAGGCAGGCTGGGGAGTTCCACGTGTTTCTGGAACAATTGCCCATTGATCCAGCCTGGAAAGTGCTGAGTATCTGGAGGTGATAGGACTGTCTTGGCAGCAAGAAGTGGACTGTTCTAGGAAAAATACTCCACTTAGAAAAGTTTGGGGAGCTGGTATTGCCCAAAAAGGCCACACCAACACAAATCCAGCTCTCTGGGCCCACGCCAACTCCCCCTGGCCACCACAGAGACCTGCCAAGGTGAACGATGCCCACAGCAAGTGCTTCCTCCCCTCCCGGGGGCTGCTGCTCCCACAGACGCAGTGATTCCCATCAGGAGGGGGGGCACCACGGGGAGCAATGGGATTGCAGCTCCCGGTGGCTTTGGTTCCTGGCTGGCACCACCCAAGGGAGCAGCACGTGGGCATTCGTGCACTGCTCTGCTCGCCGGGGACTGTGGGCAGCTGAGCCCCCAGTTTAACCCAGTGATGGGGCAGAAGGCATTGATGCTTTTTCTGAGTGAGCCCCAGGGCCAAATTATAAAATCCAGGCAATTTCAGCCCCAGCTGGGAATTTGCAGAGAGTTTCACCTGGATTTGTGTAGGTGGCCGGAGACAGGACCAGCAGGACACACGTGGGTCCCTCTGGGGTGAGCTCCACCAACCAAGACCTCGTTTCTCCAAAACACAGCTTCGTTTTTTTTTTTTTTTTTTCCCAGCCCTACTCTGCAAAGCCACTCTCAGCTTTAATGAAGCTCCAGGGGCTGCCAAAGGAGAGGCAAATTCCACATCCCCTGGAGCTGGGAGCGGGGCATGGATGGCTCCGGAGAGACTGCGGAGGCCCCAGCCCAGCACAGCCAGGGCACGCTGGGCTTGGCACACCCGGGGCACACCGGGCTTGGCACACCTGGGGCACGCTGGGCTTGGCACACCTGGCTGGTTTTGGCATTCCTGGCTCGTGTTTACACCCACACCCAGAGCGGCGCCAGCCCCGCGCCCCGGCCACGGCAGGCCTGGCTCTGCCGGCCTTCCCCAGCACAGCCCCGCCGGGGAATTCTGCTCCCAGGAGGCTGGGAGGGTTTTCTACAGGGCAAAAACAAAAAATAAAAGGAGTCTGCCCTTGGGAAAGGTGCTGGGTTTGTGTTTTAAACAGGCAAAGTTGGGTATCACCTCACGTGGCCTAACACACGTTCACCCCTGGGACTCAGGGATTCGCTGGGGCCATCAGTGAGATGAGGGGCAGCTTTGGAATTCTTCCCCTTCCCCATCTCCCTGACCTCTCATTTAAACCTCTCCTACACCTCAACAAAGCACATTCCTCCAGGAACAACAGCCCAGCCAAAGGTAAAGCTACTGTGGACGTCCAGAAGCCTCCAGGCTACACCACGTCTGAGCTCAAGCCTCCAAAAAAGCCAAAACCCTCCAGCTCAAACTAATAGACACATCTGCCAACAGCTTCTTTTAATTTTTTGGAACCACTCTCTAGATTACTTCATTGCCAAGAAAAAGAAGAGATATTTATGATAGCAACTGGAAAGCCTTGAAATTCCAAGTCAGATCCTCGGTGGTGTAAACTGAGGCTGCTCCAGTGAGTCAGGGGGCCACTGCCAATTCACACAGGTTGAAGTGGCTCTCTGCTCTTATCTCCTGGCTCCCAGCACGCAGGGACAATTAAAGGCAGCTCAGGCAGGCACTCCAGGAATATCTGCCACTCTCTGCTCTGAAGTCATCCCCTTGGAAAAGAACTAGAAGGGCAGAAATGCAGGAGGTGAAAGCAGCCACCTTGAACTCGGAGCTACAGCTTCAGCAGGAAAACCAAAAGCTGGAGGGACACAGAGCACCTGCTGAGAGTGTCCAGTAATTTCCTTGAATGTTTTGTTCCATAAAGCAGGGGGAAATATGTGGGTTTAGTTTGAAAGAGGCTCAAGTAGGTTTAGTTTGTGGGTTTTAAAAGCAGGTAAGGCAGGGAGAGGTTTCAGCAGCAAAGGAGCACGAGGGAGCTCTGGAGACACAGAACCCCTGAGCAGCTGCCTGGGTTTCTGGAACATTCAGCAGGTGCTGATGTGCAGCTCAGCGAATCCTGAACTTTCCTGTCCTGAAAAATGTTCTTTCCATCAAAACAACCTTTCCCGAGGTGGTTTGGTTCCGAATCAGCGACACGGGGTGGGTGGGGTTGGTCTGTCACTCACCTGGTTGTGTGTGAGGAGACATCTCTGTGGTTAATCAGGGGTTAAAGAATGGACTTCGTTCTTAGGCTTTGGAATTTAAAAAAAAAAAAAAAAAAAAATCCAGAATTTGGTCAACAGAAAAAGAAAACACAAGCTGAGGTGTGCACCAAACACACACCAGACTTAACCTGGGAGTAACTTTACTCATGGTAACAATTCCCCTTGTCTTAAACTTCGCAGTGGTGAAGTGATGGAGACTCCTGCAGGACCCTACAGAGCATTCAAAAAATTATTTTTTTTAAAAAATTAATTTTTAATGTCTTAAAAATCCCCACAAACCAGTGGTGAGCTCCTGTCCCCCTGGGAGTTTGGACCAGCCCTTTGTTAGATCTGAATTTAATCTCGGGCTGGAATTTTATGGCCACGACATCAGGCAGCCCTGAAAAAAAGGGAGTTTATAAAGGACAATCTGATTTATAGGGCCATGAATGGCAGCACTTTAATCACCCCACTGAAGCCACCAGTCCCTCCCAGCAAAGGCTGCTGGAGCCTCTGGCCAGGTGGGAGGATCCTCATTGATTTCAGAGATCTTGGGATCAAGCCCAGATTTTCTATGGATTTCCACTATTTTATATCCTTTCAATCCTTATCCAGCCAGATATTTGAAAATATGCTGAATATCTGCCGTTTCCTAATCTCAAATTCCAAATTTTGCCTGGGTGTTAACTGTTGTGCCAACTGCTACTGGATGAGCTCCTTGAAGAGGCTCTTCCTTGAATTTGGGATGGGATTTTCCTGTGATTTTGGTGACACCTTAATTCCTTTAAAGCACTCATCCCCTTTTGTTCCAGCCCACACTGACACTGCAGTGTGGGGATTTTAATTGTGGGGATTAAAAAAAAAAAAAACCAAAAAAAAAAACCCCAACCTTTCCAGTTATTTGGGGTTTCATGTTCATTTTCTCAGGAAGAAAAGACAGGAAAAAAAAATAATAAAGAGAAAATGGAAGGTTGAAAATGTTTGGGTTTGGGGAGAAAATATATTTTTGGTATTGAAATGAGGAAAAGCACCAGGGTTAGGGAAAAAACCTGAACTGAGCTCTGAAACTTTACCTTCCTTTAATTATCCAGGTGACATTTCAGACATTTAGTCTGATTTTTTTTTTTTTTTTGCATCTGCATATTGAACACACCCTTTTAAAAACACTTTCAAAAAAACACCCCAGCTGCTCCCGAACATTTATTTAGCGAAAAGTAAATTTTATAAAAATTCAATTGCAAAGTAGTTAAGGTATTTGAATTTTATATATATATATATATATTTTTTTTTTTTTTTAAGGAAAGAAGAATCCCAAGAAAGAAAGTATTTGATGGCTAATAATCTCATTTCAATATAATAGGACCTTTCTTTTGCAAAGAGCAAGACAGGTTAAAAGATATAATTATGACTTTGCAAACTCTCCCAAGTGCTACGAGATCATCTGACAGTTCTGATCCCGGGCTCAGCTCTCAGAGGGGAAAAGTCTTTGTCTAGTTCGAGAGTTAAAGAGACAGGATCCCTATTCCACCCTCTGCCTACATTGCAATTTAACTGTCAAAAAAATCCAAGCTGCAGAATTGTCTTATTCCAACACAGCACAAGGAAAGAGAGAGAGGTTTGAGACTGACCTGTCAAACGCACCCTCTTTAAAAATGTATAATATATTTTAAACATTTTTTTTCCAGAGGTACTTAAAGGTTAAAGATGTGCCAAAGAAGGAGGATGGATTTTTTTTTTCTCTCTCCCCCTTTTTGATAAAGCTTTTTAAAACAATTAAAACCAAAAGAAAAAAAAAAAAAAAGGAGAGGGAGAAAAAAAATTTTGAAATTAGGGATCATCAGTGTAAAAAATCCCCTGAAGATCAAAAGGAACACATTAGAATCACATTAATTCTGATTTAAAAAAAAAAAAAGAAAAAAAAAGAATAAATCCCCTCTTTCAGTGGGAAGAGAAACTTGGAGGACATTTAAATGGTGTTTCCATTGTCAGGATGTGCAGGAAGGTGGAGCAGAGTGTCAGGGAGAGACGGAGCCCACGGAGCCACGGGCAGAGCTGGAGCCTGGTGACACTCCAGGATATTCCTGGCCTTTAGAAACCTTGGCTTTTTTCGTGTTTCAAAATAGGGAAAGAAGGGGAGGAAAATTGTTTTCCCAAGTAACCAAACAAAAGGAGCCATTTCCATGGGGGGGGGGGGATGTTTCCAAGGAGCCACAAACAAACAATTCCCAGCCTTTTTTTTTTTTTTTTTTTGACCAAATATAGATGGCAAACGGGCAGCTGGGCATGGCCAGAGGCTCGTCCATGGTGCCACCACCCGGGCACGTGGCAGTGTCCCCACACACCCCCTGGCACTGCACAGGGACACAGGGGCTGGGAGCAAAGCCTGGGAGCTGCGGGAATGCCAGGCTGGGGTCTGGGAGCAGAGGATTTGGGTGCTTGTGGAATCACAGGATGGGTTGGGTTGGGCTGGGGGGGGACTTTAAAAGTAATTTTATCCCAGCCCCTGCCATGGGCAGGGACACTTCCACCATCCCAGGGTGCTCCAAGCCCCGTCCAGCCTGGCCTTGGGCACTCCAGGGATCCAGGGGCAGCCCCAGCTTCCATGGACAAGCTGTGCCAGGGCCTGGCTGTAAAAAAAATCCCATTATTCATCCTGCTGCACGTCAGGAGCGAGAGCCCCACAGATCATGAGTCAGTTCCCAGGGGACTGTGATTCCCCACCTGACAGAAAGCAAGTGGGAGCGTGTCCCGGTCCATTATCCATCTCCATCCCACCCCAGCAAACTGGGAATTGGAACTGGGATCTCTCAGCCCAGTATTTGGAGTCTTTATCTGCTGCCTGTCCAAGGAGCCAGGTGGTTTTTCCTCCCTCCTAAACCGGGATCTGCTCCTTGCCAGCCATGCCTTGATGGATGGATGCACAGCCAGGGGTGGGTGACAGATTGGTGGCTTTGGGACAAAAGGCTTGTGGAATAACATCCCTCCCCGTCCCACCTGGGATTTCAGGTCATTCCCATAATGGTTCCTCTCCCAGGCCCCAAACCCACCAGGAAAAATGGGAATCTCATCCAGGCTCTGAGCTGATCCTTCCAACCAAAGGCTGCCGGGGAGGGGACCTGTGTGAAAGTCACAAGTTAAAATCTATTTAGGACTGAGAGCCAAAGGACAAAACCTGGGGGATTCTCCCAAATTATTGAAGATCAAATAGTCCCAATCCAGGAGCACCTGCAGACTTGCATCACCTGCACAGGGGCTGCACAGCTGGGCTGATGTTTCAGGCTTTAAAGTGCTTGGAAACAGCCCCTGATTGCCTTGGATTTATACAAACACCAAGGCCGTGGGCACACCCAGTAAACCCACCCTGAATGGTATCAGCACAGTCCAAGATAACCTGGCACCAGCCTGATAAGGGGCAGGAAAATCAACCCACCCCTGTGCCAAATTCCTGCCTTTCCAGCCCTCCTCATCCTGTGTTTCCAGGTGGGTGGGGAAATGGAGGAGCTTTGCAGCAGCACTGAACATCAGACATGGGAGCAGCTTGGGAACAGGGGGAAGTTGTGTGCTTATCTTCAATATTTAATAGATATCAACCTCTGGTGAGCTGGGGGTGACCAAACTGAAAAATAAAACTACAAAACCCCAGGGATGGGGACCTCCTTAAAGCATCCTGGCGAATGGATTTGTCCCTCGTGCCACACTGGGAAGTGTCACAGCCCTGACTGCCGCAGGGTGACCGGGCTTTTGGGATTACTCACTGAGAATGAAAGCCAAACTGGACTCCTGCCCCAGGAATGCCGCCAGATTCCTGCTCTGAAAGGAATGATAAACCTTTGGGATGCTGCTTCTCTGACTGTGCAGAATCAGGGGCGAGGCTGCGATCGGAGCTCCTCATCAAATGGCTCCAGTCCCTCTTCCCTTCCATCCAGAGGGGTTTTCCCTGAGGAGCGGGCCCAGAGCCCAGCACTGAGACCAAGGCGTGCTCCTGGAGGGTCATCCCAAGGCAGAGGGCTCCCAGGAGCTGTTCCTTTCATGGATGTCTTCCCGAGAAGACAACAAAGCCCTTCCCATCCTTTCCATCCCAAATTCTCCTCGTTTTGCCTCGTGGTGCTGGGGGTTTCCCTGGTGTAACCAGGAGCAGGGTCTGGGTCTCCTTGGAGAAATCCTTGTGCCAAAGCCAAATTCCTTGTGGAAAGCTGCCGGCATTCTGCCCACAGATGAGCCCAAACTCATCTGCTTTGTACAACTTCCTCTTAATCCAACTCATTTTCCAGCTCATCTTGCCTTGTTCGGGATGAGTTTGGAAGGATTTGTCCCTCTCTGCCAGGGACAGGCTGGCTGTGACAGCACCGAGAGGCCTGCAGGTGTTGGAAGGGAATTCCAGCAGTGAAAATCATGGATGTAGCTCCAAGGAGACAGGGAGGGTGGGGAGTGAGACCCTGCGAGTGTCACCCGGTGTGTGACAGCGTGTGACAAAAGGGACACAGTGATTCCAGGAACACCCATCCAAAGGGGAAAGGGAATCAGCAGGAGAAACCCCAAGGAATCACAGACAAACCCATCCACGTTGTGGATTTATCCTGTTAAAATCACGGGATGGCTGATCCAAACCATGGCTACCTCCAGCAGCTTTTCCAGGGTTTTCTCAGGAGGGGGATTCTGCGGGGGGTGTGAGGCTGGTGGTGGCAGTGCCACCCTGTCCTCGGTGTCCCCACCACTGCCCCCGGGCTGGGCTGGGCTCTGGCACCGTCCCTGTCCTGAGCCCCCCTCGGTGCTCAGCTCTGGTTTGGTTTGATTGATTTTGTAATTGCTCCTTTAATTGAACAGTTACAGCAACACTACCAGGGAAAGGTTCCAGGGTTGGGAAGGGAGGTGGGAGGGTGTGGGGGTGGAAGGGGAATTGGAGCTGGGGAAAGAGCAAAATGGGTTTTTCCCTGTTTCTCAAGATGAAAACAGAGGGAAGAGGCAGGGGATGAGCTCCCTTCGGCAGGAGCTGAGGAGGAGGAGAGCCGAAAACAATAAATTACAGGAGGAGAAGAAGAAAAATGAGAAGTGGGTTGAAAAGTGTGGCAGGGCCAGAGGGTCCCAGGGACTGCTCAGCCTCCAACTGACATCGGCTTCCTGAGGGCTGGGAGTGCTGGGATGGGGAAAATGGGCCACCGAGAAGGAAAGGGGGGAAGCTGGGAGAGCTGGGAGCGGGGAACGAGCAGGACAAGGTGGGAAAGGATCTCAGTAAAACGTGCAGGAGCAACATGGGGAGGAAGGGAAAGGCATCCCTGTGTCAGAGAGAGGAGTGGGGAAGGAGAACAGGTGAGCTCAGGAAGGGCTGTGCTCAGAGGGACTTCTGACAAGGGAAAAGGACAATGGGACAGTGGGACAGAGGGCAGGGTCACGTGGGATATTGGGAAGGAATAGTGTGTGAGGGTGGCACAGAATTCCCAGAGAAGCTGTGGCTGCCTGGAAGTGCCCAAGGCCAGGCTGGAGAGGGTTTGGAGCACCCTGGGATGGTGGAAGGTGTCTCTGCCGAGGCAGGGGGTGGCACTGGGTGATCTTTAAGGTCCCCCCCAACCCAAACCATTCCACGATTCCACGATTGACTCCCTGTGTAAACCCACGGTGTGCCCAGCTGTGGGGCGGGCACAGCGAGCTCTGTGGCAGTGCCACCACTGCCAGCCCCTGGCTGGGCTGAGTGTGAGCCAGGAGCTCGCTGGGAGCGTGTCAGGAAAAGGACAGGAGAATCCAGACGGGGTCAGGGGGGAAGGTGCACGCAGAGGCCACGGTGCAGCTCCTCAGCAAAGCAGCTCAGGTTTCAGGAGAGCCTGGAGCCGGGGCTGCAGGGGGACAGGAGGTGGGCTCTGCATTCCCTGGCAGGCAGCACAAGGCAGGTTTAAAGAATATCCTTCCATTTAGGAATTTGTTTATTATTCTTAACTAAGCAGCTCAGACAGGCAAGCCGGCAGCACCGCATCCACGCCGGCTCCCCAGGAAGGCAGGGAAGGGAGGGACAGGAAGGCAGATTTCCAGACTGGGGGCAAAGGGATTTGTGCCCTGCTGGGCGAGGGAAAGGGGGCAAAAGGCTTTGCCAGCTATTTAGGAGACGCGTGGAAGAGACTCAGCTTTGGGGTGTCAGGGGAGCCGGGGTGGGGTCCAGCCCAACAGGATCAGAGCTGAGCTGCTGTCCCAAAAGCCAGCAGCACCTTTGGGGTGGCTGCTCCTCTGACACTTCAGACCCTGAGACTTTCATCTGAAATTCCTCAGACCCTGGAGCAGAGACTCAGGAGTGTTTTCTAGGGAGGAGGGAGAAGTGATCTCTCTCCTGGTAAAATCCACTCATTCTGTGAGGAGTCACAAGGCACCAGGACATTCGTGGTCATAGAAATCCCCTCACCTGGCAGGTGTGTCCATACTGGGGGGGGTCAGGGCACATCTCCCAGCTCTGCATTTTGAATTTCTGGACTATCTGGAGTGCCTTCAGCTGCTGCAGCGATGGCCAAGAACACAGCAGCCCAGGCCAGGTGGGACATTTGTCCCTGTGAGGGTGGGCAGGCCCTGGCACAGGTGCCCAGAGCAGCTGTGGCTGCCCCTGGATCCCTGGCAGTGCCCAAGGCCAGGCTGGAGCAGCCTGGGATGGTTGGAGGTGCCCCTGCCCATGGCACGGGGTGGGAGTGGAAAATCCGTGTTTTTCAGCCCAAATCTTCCGATACGCCTGACCCCAGGGTGCAGATTTGGGTGCTGGACACCCACCCTGGTGTGAGAGCACCAGAGGACAGCGAGGGAAGGAAAACCTGCCCTCCCCCAGTGCCCTGCGTGCTCACACTGCTGGAAATGAGGGCGAGGAAGGTCATTCGGGATAAATCGAGGAGGGAAGTGGAGTGGGAGCCTGTGGATGCCAGGGAGCTCTCAGCAGTGGGAGGTGATGGGGGAGGAACGGCTGATGAGACTGGGAATGCCACATGTGGGGGAGCAGAAAATCCCAGGAATGGAAGCAGGGAAACGGTGGCAGCCAGAACAGGAGGCAGGAAAGGTCCCATAACCAGGGCTGGGTGTTAACTCCCGGGATTATCCTGCCCCGGAGGCAGGAGGGCTCCACACCTCTGACAGGAAACTCGCTGCTGCTCGGCGCAGAATGTCTCGCTCCGGGTAGAAATTTGTTCCCCACCCCTGGAAGGTTGCTGGGAGCAGAGCAGCAGGCGGGGGCTCCCACCTGGCCACCCCAGCAGGGAGAGCTGCCTGTCATCCCCTGCCAGCCCCCAGCCCGCCTTTCACCACCTCCCCTGCCACCTCTCCCCTCTCTCCTCCCTTTTGCTCCCGTTCTCCACTTTCCTTTCATCCCTTTCTTCTCCTCTTGCCGTGGTCTCCAGGCCTCCCAAACTCATCTCACCTGTGCCCCATCAGCAGAGCTCAGCACTTTCTCCCGCGGCTCGGGCCGAGCCTCCAAAAGCCTTTTAGTGGTCAGTCCTCCCCCAGCACTCTCTGGACAGAGTCTCCCTCTCTCCCTGCTCCCTTCCCCCTCCTCTTTCTCTCCCTCCCATAATATTTTCCATATGAAGAAGCCCTTCCTGAAGCCTCACACTGCCCTCTTGGCGAGTCTTAGGCGGGTTAGAGGAGACCCTGGGAGCCTTTAATCCTCTCTCCCTCGCTCGCTTTCATCCTCAGCCACAGCTGGACGCCCCATTGATGTGGAACAGACCAAACACCGGGCCCCTCACTAAGCTGCTGCTGTGGGGCCTCTCCTCCTCCCGAGCCGAGCCCTCAGCCCGTGTCCGGCTCTCCGAGCAGGGTCCGGCGTGTCCGGCAGCCCCTCCCCGCCCAGCCTGGAGGTCCCAGCTTTCCCCCTGCCCTGCTCCCCTCTCACTGCCTCTGCTCTCTCCCGAGCCATCTTTTCCCACTTGATTCTCAGAGTCGCCCCGTTCTGCCTCATCCCAGGATTTCCTTTCCCAGGATTGTCTGGGGTCGATCCCCCCCCAGCCCCTGCAGAGCCGGGTGAGGCTGAGGGGCTGCTCTGTGTTGGTGTGCTGAGGATGCAGCTCGTGGTTATGTCCCAGGGAGGGCCTGGGGGGCTCCACCAGCTGAGCAGTCAGGTGTTGAGTCTGCAATCAGCTCAGAGTTTTGGGATGAAGCGTTTTTAAAGCCCACTGCAGGTGAGGCAAGAATATCTTTGAATTGTGGATTGGTTTGGGTTGGAAGGGATGTGAAAGATCGCCCAGTGCCACCCCCTGCCGTGGCAGGGACAATTTCCACCATCCCAGGGTGCTCCAAGCCCCGTCCAGCCTGGCCTCGGGCACTGCCAGGGCTCCAGGGGCAGCCCCAGCTGCTCTGGTGTCTCACAGGAACTTCCATCCACCTCCTCTGCAAACCTTGCAGCGTGGATAAGCCAGGCTCAGGGGGGACAAACTGGGGACAGACTGCCGTGTTTGGGGACTGCCTGCAGCGAGCAGGTGACAGGGACAGTCCCTGTGCCACTTGTCCTCAGGTGATGCACGGGGAATGTCGCAAAGGCACGTGAGTGTCACAGACACTGTGACACTGTGACACTGTGACACTGTGACACTGTGACGCTGTGACACTGTGACACTGTGACACTGTGACACTGGGACACTGTGACACTGTGACACTGCGACACTGTGACACTGGGACGCTGTGACGCTGTGACGCTGTGACACTGGGACACTGGGACACTGGGACACTGTGACACTGGGACACTGCGACACTGTGACACTGTGACACTGGGACACTGTGACACTGTGACACTGGGACACTGTGACACTGGGACACTGGGACACTGTGACACTGTGACACTGTGACACTGGGACACTGGGACACTGCGACACTGTGACATTGGGACACTGTGACACTGGGACACTGTGACATTGGGACACTGTGACACTGGGACACTGCGACACTGTGACACTGGGACACTGCGACACTGTGACACTGGGACACTGTGACACTGGGACACTGGGACACTGTGACACTGGGACACTGGGACACTGGGACACTGTGACATTGGGACACTGTGACACTGTGACACTGTGACACTGGGACACTGGGACACTGTGACACTGGGACACTGCGACTCTGTGACACCATGACAGGGGCTGTGGCTCCCCTGGGTCGCTGCGGGTGTCCCAGGCCAGGCTGGATGGGGCGTGGAGCCACCTGGGCTGGGGCAGGGGTCCCTGTCATGGCAGGGTGGCACGGGGGGTTGTGTCGGGGGTCCCAGAGTGGCACTGGGGGGGTGTCAGGAGTCCCAGGGTGGCACTGGGGGGGTGTCGGGGTCCCAGGGTGGCACTGGGCTTGTGTCAGGGGTCCCAGGGTGGCACTGGGGGGGTGTCAGGGGTCCCAGGGTGGCACTGGGGTTGTGTCAGGGGTCCCAGGGTGGCACTGGGAGGGGGTGTCGGGGGTCCCAGGGTGGCACTGGGGGTGTGTCAGGGGTCCCAGGGTGGCACTGGGGGGGTGTCGGGGGTCCCAGGGTGGCACTAGGGGGTGTGTCAGGGCTCCCAGGGTGGCACTGGGGGGGTGTCGGGGGTCCCAGGGTGGCACTGGGGGGGTGTCAGAGGTCCCAGGGTGGCACGGGGGGCTCGGTGCTGTCCCAGGGTGGCACTGGGGGTGTCAGGGGTCCCAGGGTGGCACTGGGGGGGTGTCGGGGGTCCCAGGGTGGCACTGGGGGGGTGTCGGGAGTCCCAGGGTGGCACTGGGGGGGTGTCAGGGGTCACAGGGTGGCACTGGGGGTTGTTTTGGGGGTCCCAGGGTGGCACTGGGGGGGCGCTCGGTGCTGTCCCCGGCCCGGGGGGGCTCGCGGGGGTCACCGGGGCTCATTCCTGAGCCTCTCCCGCCCCCTGGCGGCCGCGCTCCGCCACTGCAGCCCCCTCTGCTCCAAAAACCCCCAAAAAACCCAGAAACTCCAAAAATCCCCGATATTTTCAGAAAAGTCTAACCCAGAGAAGGTTCTGTGGGTGTGAGAGCAACCAGAGTGAATCAACTGCAATCAGCTGCAGTTCCAGCGTTTCCTGGAAGGCAGCAGAAAGGGGATGGCTCCATCCTTAAGCTCCAAAGGCACTTTGGAGAATCAAAGCAGTCAGGGAAGAGGTGGATTGGTAACAGAGTTCAGAGAAAGGGGGAAAAAAAATATCTGAGTTGTCAGGAAGTTAGCTGAGGAGGGAAAATGAAAATATTTGGGATGCAACCATCTGGAGTCAGTCTGGAGTGGAAGGACTGAGGGGAGGAATGGGAATGATCTGATCTCCGAGGTCACAGTGGGTACAGAGGCATTGAAGTGGAGCAAGGCCTCAAGGAGCAGGGAGAGGCGGAGCTGGGAGGAGTGTGCAGATGGGGCTGGTGCAGCACTGGAACAGGAAAACGCTGCAACCTCAACTGCTTGAAGAGATCTTTAGAAATGCCACGGACAGGCCTGATCCTGCCGTGTCACCGGGCTGGATGAAGTGACCTCCCGAGATAACATTCATCTTCTTCCCTGTGATTCCATAATTAAAATCATATTGATCCTCGGCCAGAGACGCAGCAAAAGGCCCAACTTCATTACGTTCCCACTGCTCCAAGATGCCAGGCCCTGGATGGGCATCTCCTCACGACCTGTCCTGCCCCACGGAGCCTCTCCCCTCGGCCAGGACCTCCCATGGATGCAGCAAACACCGTGGGAAGGGCTGAGGAACAGCTCTTGGCTCAGTTTGGAGGCAACCACTTGCAGCAACCGAACTAATTGCAGACTCCCGGGATTTGTTCACCCGAGCCCGAGCGTGTTCCCCCTTCTCGTTACCGAGCATCAAGTGCCTGATGAGAGAGGGATTTGGGGACAAGACAATGCAGAGCTATCTAGCACAAAATGATTAGCCAGAACGTATTGTTAATAAGCTGCTTATTCATATAATTGGAAATTCTTTGCAGCCGGGGTGTCGGCGGAGCCTGCGTGTGCTGCTCTGCTGGAGCGGGGCAGGTACGGGCCCAGGGGACGCTGTGCAGGCACAGCAGCTCCCTGCTCTGCTCCCGCTGCCTTCAAGGGCAGGGAAGGACACAGGGAGGTGAGAGGGAGGCAGAAAGGCTCAGCCAAGCCCTGCTGATGAGGGACGTGCGGTAGGCACGTTCTGTTTCTCTCAGGATTTTTTTATGGAAGAGCACAGAGAGAAGAAAGGGAAAACAATTTCTATTTCTGCTCCTTGTTTTTCGCACGTGGAATGTGTTTGGAGGATTGTTTACCTGGGGTGGTTGCTTGGTTGGAGTCTGGTGAGGATTGTTTGGGGCTGGTGGCCAATCCAACCCAATCCAATCCAATCCAATCCAATCCAACCCAATCCAACCCAACCCAATCCAATCCAACCCAACCCAACCCAATCCAACCCAACCCAACCCAACCCAATCCAACCCAATCCAACCCAACCCAACCCAATCCAACCCAATCCAGTCCAATCCAACCCAATCCAATCCAACCCAATCCAACCCAATCCAACCCAATCCAGTCCAATCCAACCCAATCCAACCCAACCCAACCCAATCCAACCCAATCCAACCCAACCCAACCCAATCCAACCCAATCCAGTCCAATCCAACCCAATCCAATCCAACCCAATCCAACCCAATCCAACCCAATCCAGTCCAATCCAACCCAATCCAATCCAACCCAATCCAATCCAACCCAATCCAATCCAATCCCATCCAATCCAATCCCATCCAATCCAACCCAATCCAACCCAATCCAACCCAATCCAACCCAACCCAATCCAACCCAATCCAACCCAATCCAATCCAATCCAATCCCATCCAATCCAACCCAACCCAATCCAACCCAATCCAGTCCAATCCAACCCAATCCAATCCAACCCAATCCAACCCAATCTAGTCCAATCCAACCCAATCCAATCCAACCCAATCCCATCCAATCCAATCCCATCCCATCCAATCCCATCCAATCCAACCCAACCCAATCCAACCCAATCCAATCCAACCCAACCCAATCCAACCCAACCCACCCCGATCCAACCCAACCCAATCCAACCCAATCCAACCCAACCCAATCCAACCCAATCCAATCCAACCCAACCCAATCCAACCCAACCCACCCCGATCCAACCCAACCCAATCCAACCCAATCCAACCCAACCCAACCCAATCCAATCCAACCCACCTGTGGCTGGGCTCTCAGAGAGGGCCATGAGTTGTGAGTTAGTTAGATATGGTAGTTAGAAAAGTAGGTTTGTAGTTTTAGTGTCTCATTTAAATAATATATTAATGTATTATAGTAGAGTTACCATAAAGAAATCGTCCAGCCTTCTGAGCTGGAGTCACACATCAGCATCTCCTCCCACCAGGCTCACCTGTGTTCACAGCAGGACACATTCCTGTGTGCAAGGACGGGGTGTCCGGGAGCAGAGCGAAGCACAGGCCTGCTCCAGCATCCTCACAGCACCAGAGAGAGAAAGGCCAGCGGAGCTCGGCCTCGAGGCAGATAAAACCTGACACGGCTCCTGCTTCCCAAAGCAGCTGTCAGGCACAGAACCAGGTGTGGAAGATCATGAGGGAGCCCCCCAGAGCTGGGGCAGCTGCCACCAAAGGGGGCTGTGGCTGTGCTGTGCCCGCAGCAGCGCCAGGACTGAGCTGGAGCAGTGCAGGGTGCCAGGCCAGGAGCAAAGTTCCTCAGAGAGGCTGAGGGGAGGGAGGGGAAGAGCTCCTCCGTTAGCCCTGGCTGAGCCCAGGCCTGCAAAGCACCTGGGAGCAGAATCAGCTACAGGGAATTTAGGCGACACGAAAATCTGGAACGTTCCTCTCCTGCCAGGGAGGAAGAGGAGCCAGGTGGGTCGACCTCACCACAGGCTGGGGGGACAGGAGGGTGACAAAACAAATGCCACCAGCCAGGCAAGAGCAGCAACAACCTTTGGCACCAGGACAGGCTGTGCTCTGGGCTCAGCCACTTCCCCAAAAGCTCCCTGAGGTTACTGGCATATTAATTTTGTAACAAAACACGGGGAGGTGTTTCCGCTTGAGGCGAGAACTCGGCACTTCCCCCCCACCCCAGCTGTGTCACTGCCAGGCAGGAGAGGCCAAGGGAGCCCACTCTGGCACGGGACACGCCGGGCAGCCCCCGGTGATGCCCCTTCCCCGGGCCTGAGGATGGCCGTGGAGCTGAGAGCCCTGTTCCTGCTGCCACTCTGCTTCCCAGGTAGGAGAAGGGCTCGGCGTGTCCCTGGGGACAGGGACAGCCTTCCCCTCTTCCTGCTGCCCCCGGAGCTCCTCCAGCACCTGCCGGGCTCCGAGCTGGGCGGTGCCGCAGGGCTGGGAGGGAAGGGCAGCCCCGGATTCCTGGCTCCTCCAGGTTTCCAGGATGATCCGTGCTGGGAGCACAGAGCCTCTCCCAGCCGGCCTTTCCCACCACGCTGGCCCTGCTCAGCTCCTCTGGGGGCAGTCCCGGCTCAGGGCAGTGTCCAGGGCAGCTCCCGTGCCTCAGCAGCCCCGCAGAGAGCACGGAGCTCCCAGCACACGGCACCTGCAGCCAGCACAGCCTCACAGCCACATCCCTGGCATGTGGCACGGGGGAGCTGCTTCCCTCTGCTCCTTCCCACCACCCCAAACAGAGGCCCCAGGGTGGTGTGGGCAGGGGATGTCCCCATTTGCCTGCAGGGAGGAGCAGGGACGAGGGGACAGCTGCAGACACTGTGCCACACATGGCCCGAAGGCCCAGCACCTCGAGTGCCCCGAGCTTCTCTGTGGGCTTTTAATCCACAGCCGCAGCCCCAGCTCAAATCTCAGCGCTGCCCTTCCCATTTCCAAGCAGGTGAACTCAGCATGGGGAAGGGATTTTGGGTTTTGGAGCTCTTCCAGCCACCGGTGTCCACGGGGGGAGGTTGGGGGCAGAGTTTCCCTGCGTTTCCTTCACAGAAAGGGCAATTGGGCATCGGGAAGGGCAGCCCGGGGAGGTGGTGGAGTCACCATCCCTGGAGGTGTTCAAGAGCAGGCTGGATGTGGCACTGAGTGCCGTGGTCTGGGTGGCAGGGGGGTGTTAGGACATGGGTTGGGCCTGGTGATCTCAGAGGTCTTTTCCAACTTTGTTGATTCTGTGATTCTGTCGTGCTGCGATTCTGTAATTCTGTGATTCTGAGATTCTGTGATTCTGTGATTCTGTGATTCTGAGATTCTGTGATTCTGTGATTCTGTGATTCTGTGATTCTGTAATTCT
This sequence comes from Vidua chalybeata, assembly GCF_026979565.1. Lineage (NCBI taxonomy): Eukaryota > Metazoa > Chordata > Aves > Passeriformes > Viduidae > Vidua > Vidua chalybeata. The sequence continues at coordinate 4,918,749 of NC_071553.1, forward strand.
GTGATTCTGTAATTCTGTGGTTCTGTGATTCTGTGATCTGTGATTTGTGATTCTGTAATTCTGTGATTCTGTGATTCTGTAATTCTGTGATTCTGTAATTCTGTGGTTCTGTGATTCTGTTGTGCTGCAATTCTGTGATTCTGTAATTCTGTGATTCTGTGACTCTGTGGTTCTGTGATCAGCTCCCCTCTCCCTCACCACATCTGATCCTTCCAGGTCTCCAAGGCCAAACCCCACAAGTGCAGAGACGACGGGAAGGGGGCACTCTTTACATGCTGTGTCCTTATGCAGCGTGGACTACGAAACAGCAGACAAAATACTGGTGCCTCCTGAGACATGGAGACTGTCAAGAAGTCCTGCGCACATACTACGAAGACAGCGTGCAGTCCAGGGACAGGAGAATTGAAATCAAGGATAACACAGCTAGTAAGGCTGTGTCTGTCACCATGACTGACCTCAAGGCAGAGGACTCAGACACATATTTCTGTTCTGCTTACAATCGTGTCACAGGTGCATACACGCAGCTGAGGGCGATCTCACTGAATGTTTTCAGGGGTGAGTACCTGTACCCCACCCAAAGCCAAGCCTTGTCAGGAAGCAACAACATTCCTTCCCCTGCTCTACCCCCCCTCTCCCCCACAGCTGAGCAGCTTCTCCTGGTCCCCCCAGCCCCCTCCCCAGCCTCGCTCGCTGCTTTTCCTCCCACACAGGGAGAGAAGGAGCCCCACAGCCCCTGCCTGGTCCTGCTGCCCCGAGGAGGGGCTCTCCTGAGGGAGGGCATGGTCTGTCCTGGGTGCCCAGCACTGACTGGGCAGTGCCCACCTCTGGTGTTTCACAGAGCTGCTCAAGTGGGAGCTGGACACCCTGACAGTGCAGTGCCCAGAGGGGTACGGCATGGTCTGGTGCCGAGGAGGGCAGACTGACTGCACAGCCCCGCTGAGGAGACAAACATCTTCAAAACAGAGTGAAATGAAATCCCTGCAAGACAGAGCATCAGTGGAGTATAACGCTCAAAGGGCTCTGGTTGTCACCATGAAGAATCTGCAGGCCCGGGACTCTGGTGTGTACTGGTGTGCACTGGGCTCTGAGCACAGCCGGAAAATGGAGGTCGTGCTCTCTGTGCTCAAGAGTGAGTACCTGCCGTGTTCTCCGTGCCCAAGGGTGGGTTCTTCCTGCACTCGGGCTCCAAAGAGTGAGTTCCTGCTGCACTCTCACTGCCCAAGAGTGAGCCCCCCCCTCCTGGCAGCCGGCTGTGGATGTGGGCAGGTCTCAGCCCAGGTGACGCCCGTCTCTCCCGCTGCCTGTCCCTGCACCACACACTGATCCCTGGCACTTCTGAGCCAAAGCTCAGGCCTGGCCCTTCATGCTCTGCCTGCTCCCAGCAGAGGCTCAGGGGAGGTTCCCGTGGGTCCCACAGATGGGGATGCTCATCCCAAAAGTGCTTCCCACGGCGCCAGACTGGCGGCTCCAGCACTGGTTCCCACTGGGTGCTGCTGGGACCCTCCCCCATGCCAGGCACTGCTCTTGCTCTGACCCCACAGCCACCAACCCTTCCAGACCCTATGGGCTGAGTGTGCCGCTCTGAGGGAACCAGAGGAGGGGGACAGGACCCCCAAATTTATGACACCTGTGCGTGGGGAATCCGGGTGCAGTCCCCTTTGCTTAGGGGAGGTGGATGTGGAGGTGGGTGCAGCTCCAGGTGTTGGGTGCCGCTGGGGGGTCCCACTCTGGGGTCTCAGCACACATCCTGGGTGTTCTGCAGGGACTCAGCAGCACACAGCCAAGGAGTCAGGCAACGTCTCTGTCCAGTGTCACTACAAGATCGCAGACTACAGGACTGTCAGCAAAGCCTGGTGCAAAAAGAAAGAGGGGGGAATGTGTAACGTGCTGGTCACCACCAGATCAGAGTCCCCAGCAGGAAACAGCACGGCTCGGGAAGGTGTCAGGATCCAGGATGACACCCAGCAGGGCTTTGTCACCATCACCATGGAGCAGCTGCAGGTGCAGGACTCGGGCGTGTACTGGTGCGCGCTCCAGGACGGCTCCGGTCTGCTCCGCATGGAGGAGGTCACGCTCAGCGTTTCCAAGGGTGGGTATGGAGCTGTCAGGACACGTTTGTAGATTCCAGACTCCCTGCCCGGCTCTCTCCTGTGCTGCCCAGCTCACCCCACCTCCCACCTTGCCAGTGTTTGCCTGCCCAAACCCTGCAGCTTTGGGTCTCCTCGTGGCCACCACCCTGTGGAACAGCAACAGGGATGGGAGCAGATCCACATCGCTCCTTAACCTGGGAGCAGCTTCAGCTGTCCTGAGAGGGGCTTCTGTCACTCAGTGTTTGATATCAGTTCTTTAGAGTGACTTTCTAGCCCCTTTAGAGTGATTCATCCTTTGGCTTTCAAAGACCTTCTGTTGGGTTGTCAGGGGAACAACTTTAGACTCGGATTTTACAGATCTGTGACTCGTGGGTTCTCTTTCAGACAAGGTTTTAATGGTAAGGGAAGGCCCTGAGGCCCCTGGTCATGGCAGAGCAGCACCAGGCTGCAGCACTAAGAACAAGCAGTGCAGATGATGAGAGGGGACATTGGGATGCTCTGGACAAACTCACGGGATCAGGGCCCTGGCCATGGGAGCAGCAGGGGCAGAGGTTGCACTGCTGAATGCAGAGCAGCCCCACAGTGACCATCCCTCTCCTCGTGTCTGTGATTGCAGCGTTGCCTCCGGGAGGTTTTCCAGACTCTGAAAGCCAAAGCGAAGAAATTCTTTTGGGCGACAGGTAAGGCCTAAGAATCTCTGAGCCTGAGCACACACAAGTTACTCGTGTTGTACACCTGGGCCAGGCAGGCCCTGGGCTTGTAGAGGAATTGGATATGACAGGATCCTCACCAAAGGTGGCCTCTCCTCCTCCAGCTCCTGCCCTAACCCTAATTCCAAAGGAAGAGGCAGATTGGTAAAATCATATCACAGCCTTCTGCAGGAGCCTCTCTGCTTCTTTATCCTTCTCTCTTTGGGCTCTGCACTTCACATGAACAGAACCCCCAGATTCTGCCCCTCAGCCTCCACTTTGCACCCTCCTGTCTGACTATTTAACAATGGGACAGTCCTTGGCTGTTATTATTCCATTTACCAGTTAAATGGAAAGGATTTTTCTCCCTTTGTACATCTGCTGTCATCAATGCTACAGCAGCACCTAAGAGCAGAATCATCCCTGCTCCAGAGAGCCTGGAATTGTGCTCGGAGCTTTGAACAGCGGCTCGTTTCTAAAGCCTGGAGAATGGTTTAGGAAAAGCTCAGAAGACACAGCCAAGTAGAAAAATCAAGAATCAGGAACCAGGGAAGGTCCCAGTGCCTCTTATTCCCTTCTGGATCAGCAGGGACTCGCCTGGGCTCATAGATGGGATCCTGCAGGATCTGCTGGAGATCTTGCAGGAGAGCCAGACCCTCCTTTATGTGCTTGAACTGAGCACATAAAACCTGTCCCTGTCCCTCTTTTGGACCCTGTTTGGTGATGGGCTGTTAAACCATCCCACCCTGGTAACTGCCTCCCTCTGCTCCAGCTGCAGTGGGAACACCTTCCTCATCCTGTCCGTGGTGCTGCTCCTCCTGCTCCTCCTGGCCCTCCTCACCTCCGCAGCCCTGGGTGTCAGGTACTACAGGCTGCTGCTGAGAACAGGTACGTGGAGCTGGGATTGTCCCCTTCCCTCCCTGCACCCCAGGGGAGCTCAGTGCCCTGAGGTCAGGCTGGGAGGCCTCAAGGCAGGCTCCTTCCTGCCTGCCCTCAGGAAAAAAAAAAAAAAAAAAAAATCAAACCCAGGTTCCTCCAGAGCCTGCAAACGCCTTAGAGGAGGAGTAAAGAGAGCAAAGGGCTCCCCAGGCCCAGGGCAGAGGCACATCCCATCACTGGGCAATCCCACAGCCCTCCCAGACCTCCTCAGGCAGAGCTTTTCATGCATTTCTCCACATCTAAACCCTCTGATTTTGCCTCATTCCAAAGGTAACAGAGAAGCAGAGGACACCAGTGACAGACCAGAGGGCACAGCACGGGTAAGGAAAATGAAACATTTCCCACACGGTGCAAAAACCCTGACCAGCAGTCTGGGAGGAGCTGTCAGACCCACCTGGCGAGGAGCTTGGAGCTCAGTTTGGTCATAAACAGGAGGGAAATTGAATTTAATGGCAGCAGAGAGAGGAATATGCCTAGCTGGTGAGAGAGGGGGGTAATTAATGCAAGGAAACTCCAGTAGGAACAAACCCAGTGGAGCAAATTCTAGTAACCCTTGAGGAGGGACTCAAGGGGCAACAAGCAGGGTCAGAGCATGAGGCTCCACCTGTATCCAGGAGAGGTGCTGAAGAAAAGAGCTCTCTGTTCCTTCCCCTCTGTCACGACCAGAGGTAAAAATTGACACAACTTCTCCTTTCCTTGTGGGAAAATCTCCTTCTCCTGGCAGCAGCTGTGGCCTGGCACTGACTCATGCTAACGAGTGTTTTCCCTTTCTTTTCCCAGGCTGGCAGCACTGGGAGGAGGGAAGGTTCTCAGGATGACAGCAAAGGGCCAGCATACATCAACCTGGATGTGCAATCCCACCCCAGCCCCGAGGATCCCCTTTACTGCAACGTGAAACTGAGCCAGGCTCCCAGGAACCCCCAGGAGATGGAATACGCCGTCATCGCCTTCAACCAGCCCCCAAGGACCAGCAGGGAATGAAGCACAGAATCCCAAACGAGCCAGAAATGGGGGGAAGGAGCTGGAATACAGAGTGGGAATGAGGAGTAGGAGGTGTGTGGATGGACCAGCTGAGTTTTGCTGCTCTGTGTGTGGTGTTGCCTGAGCGTTTTCAGCTCTCCCTCCTGTTTTAGGCCGGGCAGGGGTTTTGCCACGCTTGTGGCAGATTGCCTCGGGTCAGGCAGAGCTGTGGGGGAATTCCCAGGATCTCTTGGAACATCTGCTTTTCCAATTCCATTAAAGTGCAGAGTCTTGGAGAGGCAGGTGTGGAGGCCTGGCCTTGTGAAAAGGAGCAGTGTGGGCATGGCTGGGTGGGATATCCCAGCTGTGTCCCGGTACAAACCCTGCCCCAATCCCAAGAATTCAGCTGCTGTGGCCAAGCAGAGTCATTGCAGTGCTGCAGGGATCAAACTCAAACCTTGCTGGGGCTGGGTTCATTTTTCATGGAATGGGGATGCAAGTGCTGGATTCTAAGAATAAGCAGAACCAGCTCCTGCACTTCCCTGTCTCTGCTGGAAACGCTCCAAATGACACATTTTATTTAGCAGTCACGTGGGGAGCAAGATGAAATGACTTCATGGGGCTCAGTTCCATTTCTCCAGGAGCTCTGGCTCCTGATTTCCCTGCCCCAAGCCCTGCTGGAGGTGGCAGACCAAAGGGGCCTGAACCAGCCCTCATTCCCAGGCCAGTCACATCCAACAGGCCTCTCTTGCCAGGGCTGCAGCAGGGAGGCTGATGGAAATTCTTTGAGATTTTTCAGAGTTGACCTGGCAGAAAGAAAAAGAAAATGGTTCTGGAAATGGTTCATTCAGCCCAACATTCCCCTAACAATTTGCTCTTCATGCAGTTGCACTGGGTCAAGCTGTGGAAGAGTAATAGCAAAAAACAGTGGAGCGGAAGAGAGGCATTTTTGGGAAGATTCTTGAAGAGAATCCAGATTTGTGCTCACTGGAACGAGAAGGAACAAAAGCTGCAGTCAGTCACCTGACAAAGAATTTCTGGTCACTGTGAGGGACCATTTTCTTAACCACCAACTCGAGGAAAGGCACATTTAGGAATGGCCAGGCCTGCAGGTTTAGCACCACACCAGTTTCGAAGCCAGGGTCTATTTGTACTTTCATGGAAGACCTCCAAGGAAATAAATCACCTGAAAAATTAAAAACCAGCAGCCCACCCTCATCAGTCTGCTGATATTCTGGGGGCTCCGTGGCTGCATTCCTGGGCCCCTCCAGCACTGTGGCATTGGCTGGCTCAGAATCAGTAGCCCCAGCAGGGATCCTGTGCCCTTTGTGCCTGGGGCAGAGCACAGGTGGGTGCTGGGCTTGTTTAACACACCCACAGCATCTCCCGGAGCAGTGCCCCCGCCCTGCTGTGCGTGGTTGGATTTCAGACAAGGATGCTCCGTGCACAGGCTCTTCCTTCTCCTGAAAACCCAGGGGATGGTGTCCTTGTCCCCCTTCAGCCTCAGGATGCTGCCAGAGCTACCAGGAGAGCCTCCCTTTCAGCTTCCCAGAAATGCCCCCCATGGGCACAGCTCCTGTAAATCATTTATTGTGATTTATCACCATCGTGCTTGGAGTGCCAGCTCAAGGGGATGGCTTCTCTACTACCACAGGGATTTTGGGAAGGAATTCTTCCCTGTGAGGGCGGGCAGGCCCTGGCACAGGGTGCCCAGAGCAGCTGTGGCTGCCTCTGGATCCCTGGCAGTGCCCAAGGCCAGGCTGGAGAGGGCTTGGAGCAGCTTGGGACAGTGGAAGGTGTCCCTACCATGGCAGGGGTGGAGCTGGTTGAGCTTTAATGTCCCTCCAACCCAAACCATTCCATGATTCCATGAAATCCTGCTCCAGTGGGAGCAGCCACCCAGCCTGTGGCTTCAGGCCGCCACGTGCTGCTCCCTTCCAGGCTGCCTGAGCTGTGGCTGGGACTGGGCAATGCTGATGCCTGAATTTTGAGCCCACGAGAGCAATGCCCGTCCCTGGAGAATTGCTCAATGTGCAGGATGAAAAAGATGCCAAGTTCCTGTGCTCCTTCCTTCCGGCACAGCAAGGAGGGGGAGAGGAGCTGCCCATGGGCAGAGCCAGCGTTGCTCCTCTCCAGCTCCTCTCCCGTCCCTTCTCTGCTCAGCCCCATGGAGAAGCTCCTGCACCTCACCTTGGCCTTCCTGGCAGGTAAGAACCACACTCTGGGGTCAGGTGAAGGGGGAAGGATTGGGGCAAAGTTTTGTCTCTGTCTGAAGGCTCCATCCCGGAGTTTTCCCTTTATTTAGCAAAGGACCACCCATCAAGGGGTGATCCCAGTGCTCCCAGATTTCCTCACAGGGATCCTTTTGAGTCAGAACAGGAACCACTGATGAGAGAAGTCTTGTGTGCAATGTGAAATTGCAAAATCCTGGGTTGTTTGCATTAGCAAGTGGGATTTACATCGATGCAAATGATCACAGGTGGGGCTCAGGGGGAGGGGAAACAAAACCCAGTGAAGGGCAGAGCTCTGAAACCCCAGACACCCGGGTTTTCCAGCTTGGAAAGGAATGCCCATCTGAAAGGAGGGACAGGGCCCAGCTGGGGCTCTCTGCAGCACTCTGGGGACCCCAGATCCTCACAGCAGTGCAGGGAAAGGCAACAGACTCGGGCTGTGGGAGCACAGGAACCTGTCCCAAAAATTGGGAAGAGTTTGGGAAAAGTTCACTGTGCTTTGACCGGTGGCACCCAGGAAGAGAGGAGGAGCACCAATAGTTTATGACCTGTCAGCAAAATTGAAAAGGGAATGACACAACATTTTCCAGAGGGACGTCAGGGAATCTTTCAGTGATTCTGTTTGAGAGATGTTTTGCAGTGCTGTGGGAATTCCGGGACTGAAGGGGCAGAGCTGGAGGAGGGAAGGGGAAAGAGGAGAAGCAGTTAAAGAGTTTTGGAGGGATTGGACAGGACTGGACTGGATATTCCATGAGGTAAACCCTGACTGGAACAACCAAGGGGAGCAACACATCTGGATAGAGCCCTGTAGGTGTTGGATTGCAGAGCACAGATCCACTTTAGGTATTCTTCAAGTCAAGTTGAAAGAACTTCGTATTTTTTAGTTTACAATTCACTTAGAATTGCTGAAATTATTGTAAGAAGTGTTACTAAAAGCCTCAGCCAGCACAAAGTCCTCACAAGAGCCTATTTTTAAATTTACTTCTGTTTTACCATTACGTATGGTCTCACAGAAGCATTTGCCTGTGATTTTTTTAATTTTTTGTGGAAATAGATTTCCACAAATACCACACTGCACTTCTCTCTGGAAGTATTAATAGCTCAGACTGTCCTCTCTGCCTGTCACAAAGAGGAATGGAAATTCGAAATGAGGAACCAAGACAATAAAATAAAAAAAGCCAAGCAGACAAAGACCAGTTGTCAACACGGTTTAAATTAGCAAGATATTAAAAGATAGGATGGAAAAGGATGTTAAACTGGATTTGAAAACTGAGAGTGGGGTTCAGAAGGAACCAGTGAGCAGGGCACTGGTTTGGAGGTGTCACTGGGACAAATTCCAGAATCTCTGAGCCAAATCTGAGTACAGTGGGTTGCTCATGGAAAGTGGATGGGTGACACCCTACAGGTGACAGCCCTGAGGGTGACAGCCTCATAAGCGACAGCCCTTTGGGTGACAGCCTATGGGTGACAGCCCCACAGGTGACAACCCCACAGGTGACACCCGACAGGTGACAGTCCTACAGGTGACAGCCCTATAGGTGACATGCCTATGGGTGACAGGTGTCAGCCCTGTGGGTGTCAACTCTGCTGGTGACATCCCTATGGGTGACATCCCTATGGGTGACAGCCCAATGGGTGACATCCCAACAGGTGATATCACTAGGGGTGACATCCCTATGGGTGACATCCCTATGGGTGACAGCCCAACGGGTGACAGCCCAACGGGTGACATCCCTATGGGTGACATCCCTATGGGTGACATCACTAGGGGTGATATCCCTAGGGGTGACAGCCCAACGGGTGACATCCCTATGGGTGACATCCCTATGGGTGACATCACTATGGGTGACAGCCCAACGGGTGACAGCCCAACGGGTGACACCACTATGGGTGACATCCCTATGGGTGACATCACTAGGGGTGACATCCCTATGGGTGACATCCCTATGGGTGACATCCCTATGGGTGACATCACTAGGGGTGATATCCCTATGGGTGACAGCCCTATGGGTGACATCACTAGGGGTGACATCCCAATGGGTGACAGCCCTATGGGTGACATCCCTATGGGTGACATCCCTATGGGTGACAGCCCTATGGGTGACAGCCCTATGGGTGACATCACCAGAGGATGAAAACGACGTTCAGCATCCCCACGATGAGGGATAGACCCGGAAGAGCCTTGGCTCAGCCCTCCCTCTGTCCCTCTGTCCCTCTGTCCCTCTGTCCCTCGCAGCGTCCTGTGCTGCCGAGAACGTCACCGTGGTGGCCGCCTGGGAGGGGGACACCATTTCTGTCAACTGCTCCTACGACGCGCGGCAGTGGTGGCGGGAGAAGAGCTGGTGCAGGCAGCTGGACCAGAGCCGGTGCCAGCGCGTGGTGAGCGCCCCGCCCGTGTGGCTCCTGTGGCTGCCCTTCCCCGGCAGCAGGAGAGGCGCCACCTCCATCAGGGACAACGCCCGCGCCGGGCTCCTGACCGTCACCATGAGGCGCCTCCGCAGGGAGGACGCGGGGCTCTACCAGTGCAGAACGGATTTCCTGGGCGAAACCAGGAGCCTGAGGAAGGTGCAGGTGGAAGTGCTGGCAGGTACGTCCTGGGGCGCCGAGTTTGGGGGGTTCCTACTGGGATTTCACAGTATTCCTGCTGGAGTTTCACGGGTTCCTAGTGGAAATTCATGTGTCCCTACTGGAATTTCATGGGTTCCTACTGGAATTTCACAGGTTCCTATTGGAATTTCATGTGTCCCTACTGGAATTTCATGGGTTCCTACTGGAATTTCATGTGTCCCTACTGGAATTTCATGGGTTCATACTGGAATTTCATGTGTCCCTACTGGAATTTCATGGGTTCCTACTGGAATTTCATGTGTCCCTACTGGAATTTCATGGGTTCATACTGGAATTTCATGTGTCCCTACTGGAATTTCACATGTCCTTACTGGAATTTCATGTGTCCCTACTGGAATTTCACAGGTTCCTACTGGAATTTCATGGGTTCCTACTGGAATTTCACATGTTCTTATTAGAATTTCATGGGTTCCTACTGGAATTTCACATGTCCCTATTGGAATTTCACGGGTTCCTACTGGAATTTCACATGTCCCTATTGGAATTTCATGGGTTCCTACTGAAATTTCACATGTTCCTATTAGAATTTCATGGGTTCCTACTGGAATTTCACATGTCCCTATTGGAATTTCACGGGTTCCTACTGGAATTTCACATGTTCTTATTAGAATTTCATGTGTCCCTATTGGAATTTCACGGGTTCCTACTGGAATTTCACATGTTCCTACTGGAATTTCACATGTCCCTACTGGAATTTCATGGGTTCCTACTGGAATTTCACATGTCCCTATTGGAATTTCACAGGTTCCTATTGGAATTTCTCATGTCCCTACTGGAATTTCACATGTCCCTACTGGAATTTCATGGGTTCCTACTGGAATTTCTCATGTCCCTACTGGAATTTCATGGGTTCCTACTGGAATTTCACTGGTCCCTATTAGAATTTCACAGGTTCCTACTGGAATTTCCTATTGGAATTCCATGGGTGTCTGCAGCTGCCCAGGGCCCACTTGAGTCAACATCTACTTTTGTCTCGCTCTAAGGAGGTTCTGTGTTTCACTGCCTCCTTTTATTCCCGATTTACAGCTGCTCACTGTTAGAGGGGATCTGACATATCACCTCCTTATTGCTCCCAGTGCCCCGTCTCACCTGGGTTACCTGCCCAGCTGAACATCACCCAGAAACGCCTGCAGACTAAACTGTTGTGTTTCCATCAGCAGCTGACCTGGTGACCCATGTGCCAGAGGAGCCCAGAGCTGTGCAGGGCATCTCCAGGTGAGCCCAAAACTCCTCGTGCTGAGATCTCTAATCTTCCTGGGACTAAGGCAGCACTACAAGAGATTTTTTCTAAGGTCGGACCATCCCCTTCATGGTTGCGTTTCTTGTTCCCCACAGGTCCCTTCCTGATGTGGATTTCACTGTTTTCTACATCCTGGCTGGATTCCTGGTGGCCAAGTTCATGGTGGCTGTGCTGGTCTGTGCTGTTGTCCGCAGCAGGAAGAACAGGGAGAGGGGGCAGAACCCAGGCCTGGGTGAGCAGCAGGTGCTCCCGCTCCCTGCCGACCTTGGACATGATGGAATTGGCCTCCCCTGGGAGAGCTCTGCATGAGCCAAGCCAAAGGGAATCCACGGGAAAGGCAAATCAGGGGTTTGCCGTCTGCCATAAGAAAAGGATCACTACTAACCACAGGTCTGGAAGAGCCTGTCACTCTGGAGAGGGAACGTCCCCATCTTCCTCATCACCTCTTCCCTTGACCTCATCCCCAGGCAGTTATTCCAGACTTCATTCCCAGGACCATTCCATCACGGTCTGAACTGACACCCATCAACTTCCCGTCACCTCAGGTGACAGATTCTGTCTTTCCAAGGTGAGGAGGAGCAGCTCCCAAAAGCTGCTTTGGACAGTGGGGATGCTTGGAGAAAATCCCTGTGGAAAGGAACTGCAGGACACACCAGGAAAGGGACGTGGTGTCCTTGAATTTCCGAGCCGGCCTCTCCTCTCTGAAGGGACTTTGTGAGCACAGGAACTGTCTCTCTGTTCTTCTCCCCGTGTTTTCTCTCCCATGTGGTGGTTGCTCATCCCTCCCCACTGAGCTGCACTCAGCTCTCCCAGGCTCCAAACCCTTTTTCCCTGCAAAACTAAATAAAATCCATCTGATTCTCTGGCTCGGTGTGGATTCCTGCAGGACACCAGGTCACAGTCGTGTCCCAGAGCAGAGGTGATGCTTGGAACGTCCTGGAGTGTTTAGAACATTCCAGGCCCACTCAGAGCCAGCAGGACAGGCTGGAACATCCAGAGCCAGCTCTGTGCAGGAACAGCAGCTCAGAGCCCAACCTCTCATTGCCCACAGAAGCAATGACTGAAATTTGCTTATTTTAATTCCACTTTTCAGTTCTCATTTTTTAGAGTATTTCTCTGTTTTGTCCAGAAATTGAAATTTATGGGGGGACACCTGGCAACCTTTGTCCTTCTGAAGCCTTTCCTTCCTACCACTGTGAGGTTCTCAGTCTTAAATGAGCAACTTCTGGGGAAGAAAATCTGTTTGTTGCTCTCTCCTGGTGTAGGCAGTGACTTGCTGCATGACTGCATCCACAGAGAGAAATTTGCCATCTGAAATAAAAATATCTCCAAGGAAATAAAAAGAAATTAATCAATAACTTACTGGCTACCATCAAAAACAATGAATGTCATTTGGTAGGATTGTATTAATCAAAACCAAATGGGCTTGGGGCAGAAACGCTTCTGGGGCTGGTTCTGTCCTTCCCTGTTCCCTCTGTGCTGACGTTGGCTCTGTTCCTGTGCTGGGTGACCTGGACACTCCATGGGGGTTGTTTTTTCCTGTCTTCCCCCACCCCGATGAATCACAACTCGAGGTTCATCAGAACTTTTGGGGCTGTTTGCAAAAAAAACAACAACAAAAAAAAAAAAAAAAAAAACACAAAAAAAAAAAGAAAAAAAAAAGGAACTCCCTGTCCCTCAGTGCTCTCATCCTGTGGGAGCCAACATGAAACTCCAACCCCGTGTTTGGTGCAAAATGCTGTCCCAAATTCAAGGTAACTCTGATCAAAGTCTCATTAAAGCTCACGTTCCCTTTCACCACACATCCCCCTCTGCTCTTCCCCAAGTGCATGAGACAAGGAGGAAATATTTGTGGCTGTAGATTGAACCAAGGCTGATATTCAGCAGCCAAAACCACTTCAAACCACCCAGCTCGGTTTGTAGCCAGCTGCTGAGGGTGGTGATGGGGTGAGGGAAAATCACAGAATAATGAGGCTGGAAGAGACCTCCAAGATCATCCAGTCCAACCCATGCCCTGACACCTCAACTCGACTACAGCACCAAGTGCCACGTCCAGGCTTTTTTTAACTTCCACCACCTCCCTGGGAAGACAATTCCAGACCTTTATTATTTTTGGTGAAAAATTTCTTCCTAATATCCAACCTGTAGCTGTACCAGAAAGACCTGGGTGCACATTTCCCTGGAAAATAACTGCATTTTTCTAACAGCACAAACCCAGAGGAAAGCTGTGGTGCATTTGCTTTTCCAAATTACTCTATTTTTAAATAGCAGGGAGCTATAAAGCCAAATACAGGAAACTGCTTGTGTCTGGCAGCAGCTGATACAGCAGCACAGCCAGGCCAAGCGAGCTGCTTCCTCTGGACTTAAATATTCACCAAAAAAAAAAAAAAAACAACTATTAATTACTGCCCAATCTGGTGAAATTCAGCAAAGTGGTAAAAAAATCTGCTTGATTTTAAACCTATGAGATTTTTTCCTGGGCTTCAGAGAGAGAAGCAATGCATTTGACATGTTCTAACAAACAATGGGTTTTTTGGAAAATATTTGTCTGCTTTATAGTATAAACTGCCATCAGCTTGAGCTCCTGGGGTGGAATTTACACTCCAACGTATTGATTTGTTTTACAAAGAAATGATTCTGTATTTCCCTGTTTGTTGTTTATTAACACACACCTGTCCTCCAGGATAAATCCAGCTTGACTTTATTACAAATTACACCCCTGTTGATCCAGCTGCAGAATCCTGTTATTGTGGTGATGCGAGCAAACATCCCTCAGGGATTATGGATAAATCCACCAAATTCAGCTGACTGAGATTTTCCTCTTAATTCCGTGAGCTACAGACCGAGGATGCTGAACAGGACACAAAAATGGGTTTAATTTTTGGATATCAAGATTGCAGGAAGACTCCAGCCTGGATACTGGCTGGCAGGGGAGGGAAGGAAGGTGGAAAGGCAGGGAATACATCCATGGGTTGGAAAAACTCTGGGAGTGATGATGCAGTTCTGAAGGTGAGGGTGAGAGAGAAAAGTGAATTCTGTTGACTGCTTTGATCTGGCTACACAATACCAGGGTTTTTTTTTACCATTATATCTGAGATGATTTTATTATTTTACTGCAAAAAAAAGCTAGAAAATAACGTAATAGCAAAAGAAACTGATTTCTGACTTCCTAAGCAGGCTTGCATGATTGTTCTCATTTCCTGTCCCAGCTTCCCACTCTCTGATCTTACTCACTGTCATTTCCTTTATTTTTTTGTTTGTTTGCATTAGGGTTTTTTTTTTTTTTTTTGGTGATCATCACTGTATTGACCAATTCTGGAAAGAATTCCTGACTGCCAGCTTTGTGCTCTGAGGGTTTTGGGATGGTGAAATGTTGGTGTGGAGTTTGTAGCATGAACTATTTCTGATATTGCAGTGACCCCCCCTGCCCTCCCCACACCCCACCACAAAATTCCCAACACAGAGCAGAAGCTTCTCAGTTTATAAATTTTATTAGCTAGAGAGTGTACACAGTACTTACAATTGCATCTATTAAAGACCAAAATACACTTGAAAAAATGCATCATATAAAAAAAATTAAAAACTTTGAACTATGTACAAACTTTGCCTGACATTACGTTAAGCTCAGGACCCTCCCACGCCCCTTCACAAAGAAAAGTTTATTTTTTTTCCCCTCTTTTAAACATGCAGGGCCTTAAAGCCATTTAGCATCACTTGAGGATCATTTTTTTTCCAAATCCTGATCTTTACACTCCTATAAATCTGGGTTTTGATGGGTTTGATGCTTCACTGCTCTGGGTCAATCAAAGACATTTCTTCCCAAACCTCTTCTCTCATCCTCACCCACTCTTAACTCGCTCCTGAAGTGAAGTTTTTTGCTCAAGTGTAGCCAATCTACAAAGAATTCCAATTTAATTACTGGGGAGGTTTGAACTGGACACGTCTCCAGTTCTAACAGATGTGCCTGGAAAAGAAAGCAGATATTTTTGGTACCGTGGTGCTGACTGCTGGCTCCAACCTCACCAAATAAACACAACTTTCAGCAGTGATACACAGAAAACAAATTTAAAAAATGATAGGAGCACTGGGGCTTTCACACCACTATTTAAAATATTAACAGTAAGACTTCCTAGAACACAAATCCATATTTCTTCACACACAACCTAAAACAGCAGATCAGAGAACCTAGATATGAAGGGATATTGGGGAAAAGTTTACAAATTCTTTAAGGAAAGTAATTACTCGTTAAAAAATAAAAGAAACAAAATCTATGTCAGAGCAATAATCTTGCTTCTCGAACTTCCAGCTCTCAAAAAGGTGTTTCAGGACAGATTTACCATCAACTGAAGAGCAAAAAAATATCATGGAGAAGCTCTTACCCCAGCACACAAATATTCCACCTACAAAATGTACAGATGCTCCAAAAAAAAAAAAATATTTACAGTAACGCTGCAAATTCAACTAAAATCCCTTAAGGAGAGCTGCATGTTCCTGGATGGGGAGAGCCCAGGAAATGCTGTGTGAACTTCAGGTGCCAGCTGAGGAAAACCAGTGCTGGAACTGGACAAGGATTTAAGGCAGAAGCAACCAGAGGCCCTGACGATGCATCAATGTTAAAAACGCCCTTGAAATTATTAGAAATAAATCCTAATTAAGGGTTGTGAGCAGAGTGTCAGATTACTCATCTAACTTGGGACAAAAATTGAAAGAAAAGAAGATTTCTTTGCCTGCCAGGAGCCAGGCCAGCTCCTCCTGCAGCCGCAGGTGTCCCCGAGGGTCGTTCCCAGCTCCAGCTGTGGGGAGGGACACGGAGCCAGGATTGACACCAAGGGGCTGAGCTGCATTTAGAGATCCAGCTGCCAATTCCAAACCCCTCTGCAGCTCCTCCTTGTCCTTCCACTGCCTGCACAGGGCATCCTTACGCCTCAACAGGCTCCCTCTTCCTCCAGGATTGCCTGCTCACAGCAAGGATCCAACATTTCTCCTCCCTCCTCTCCCTCTGATACTCTCAGGTTTAGTATTTCTCTTTCATCCAAAGGAAATAGAATTTTCCAGGCTCTGTTCTTTTGTTTCCTCCCAGTCTTCTACAACTGATTTGTCTTTAGCCATAAGCTGCCAGTAAATGGGGAAAGATGGGAGGGAGGAAATATAATTTCCAAGCTGCATTCCCTTGTCACTTGAAATCAGCATTCACTGGATTTAACCCAGTCTCATTCTTGGCAGCATTTCCTCAAAAACTCCTCTCTCTTCAGCTTCACCTGGCCAGGTTCACACAGCAACATTCCCAACCCCAAACTTCACTGCTGCGATCCAGTTTGAGCTACAGGACACAAAACCTGGCAATTCTGGGACTCCAGCAGGCAGATGATCCCCAGAGCAGCTGTGTAACTCACCAAGGTGAGAGGGGACAGGAGTGCAATGGTGAGAAATCACCTGTTAAATGCTTTTATCTACTGCTCACACCACCAAAATTCAAATTAAACAGAGCAAGCTTAGAAACGAAATGAAAACTGCTCTGCGGAGGTGCTCAGCCCAAAGCCAGCTGTAGGTCATGGAAAAAATCCTATTTTTTAATAATGTAAGTATTGCTCCTTTGCTAAGTGCCACTTTTGTTTTAAGAGCTTAATTTATAGAAAGCATGGAAGGTTCATCAGTATCTGCTGAGTCCTTCAGGTACGTCAGGCTGAGCTGCCCCAGCTGCTGCTGTCCTGAATCATCCCTCACTCTGGAATTGTAGAAATGATTTAGGCACCAGAAACTCCATCCCAGCCATGGCCAGGTGCCACCACTGTGACACTGAGGGTTCCACCTCTCTTGGAGGAACCATGGACTTCATTGGCAGGTGAGAAAGGAGATTGAAAAAAAAAAAAAATCCTTTGGAAGAGACTCACTGAAAAGTTTCAATCCTTTCTATACTCGCATCCAGTTTTCTTCCAAAGCAACAAGTACTGGCAGTGAACATCCAAACCCACCCAGAGACTGATTTACTGACCCAATCCCCCCCACATCTCCCTCTCCCACCCCACTTGCAACAGAGACACAACACATCAAGTCCTGCAGTAATTGTGACTATTTCTAGCATTGATTGGATGGCTGAACCTTTCCCAGAGAAGAGCTTCTTTACACATTTACAAGGTGGAATTGAAAAGAATCCCCTTCAGTTTCTGCCAGGGTCAGAAGTGCAACAGCAGGGCCCAGCTCAGGGAAAACCAAGTCCAAAGGGGTGAGGAGTGGATGGAATAACAAATCTCTGCACTGAAACCCATTCAGTGCTGGCTGGAGGAGCTGGAATCTGCCCCTGGACAGGGCTGAGCTGCACCAGCCACAGGGATTGAGGTGGGAAAATGAAGGAAAACCAAGGAGACGAGCGCTCAGACTCCGAATTCCCTGTGCTGGATCAGGAGAGGGCACCAAGGAAGTCTGAAAGGTTCTGTCTGTAGAGTTGAAACCTCAAGCACGTCCTCAACACGTGGTGCTTGCTCTGTGGAAAAGGACAGGCTGTGACATGGAGATTGTCCCACTCCAGGGTTCACTGGACACTCTGGGCAGGCAGGACAGGCTGGCAGGAGGGACGGGAATTCCCTTCAGGTGTTTTTTCCTGGAAGCAGGGGTTAGGAGACCCTGATCATCTGTGTCATTGCTTCTTCGTTGCTTTGAGTTGGATCCTGCAGACACAAAAGGGTGGAAATTGCACATTTTTCCATGAAGCAGAGAGAACCACACACAGCCATCAGGAGGACACACTCCTGCACTTCCCTTCATCTCCAAAACTGTCCTGGTTTTCCTGGTTTTTACAGACCAGGGACACAAAAATCCTAATACCTCCCAGGAATTTGTTGTTTCTGGTATTTAGGAAGATTTAGGACTGGACGGATATTTAGGAATGATTTTAGTTCAAGATAAGAAACACTCCCTAAAGGCAAAGGACTGTTCTAAAGCACTGAGCAACCTCAGAACCTGTTCATTCCACTCCATTATGTCCCTTCCTTTGAAAAATGCCTTGCACCTTTTATGCAAATCAAGATGCAGCTAAGAATCAGGTATTCCCATTTTTTAATTTTGCATCAGATGTAAAGATAAGGAGTCTCTACCTTTAATTCATATCCTGGAAGAACACCCCAGTACCCAACCAGAAAGGCTGTTTTACAAACACAGAATGTTTGTGTGCATTTATCCTAAGAACTACAAAGTGAACACATTTCTATCCACATTATTATCATTTAATTCCTCAGGGCAATCATCCCTTGCTCTCCACAAGCAGTGGCAAGAGGTTTTATTCCCAATGCTTGGAATAAATCTAAAGGCAGAGAAGGCCAAGGGGCAGCAGATGAAAAATTCAGAGGCAGGGAGGGACAAGGGTCGGCAGCCAAGCCCAAAAACCCAAACAAAGCAGCACAGACACCTCTGGTGTGTGTCCTGAAGGGTTGAAGGGGATTTGCCCCAAACCCCACTCACCTGCATGTGAGGGCTGTCCTTTTCCTTGGGGGAGAAGAAGCGGCCCCCCTCTCCCCGTTTCCTGGCCATGGCGTGCCGGTGCCGGGACTCGTGCAGGTATTTCTGCAGTGAGGGAAGGAGCAGGTGAGGGAGCAGCCACTGCTTTCCCAGGGGGAATTCCCAGTCCCATCCATCCCCTGCACCACAGATTCCCAGTCACTCCTTTCCCAAAGGAAATTCCCAGTCCCCATCCATCCCCTACCCCAAAATTCCCAGTCACTGCTTTCCCAGGGGAAATTCCCAGTCCCCATCCATCCCCTGCACCACAGATTCCCAGTCACTGCTTTCCCAAGGGAATTTCCAAGTCCCCATCAACTTTGCCCCATAGATTTCCAGTCACTGCTTCCCCAGAGGAAATTCCCAGTCCCATCCATCCTCTGCCCCATAGATTCCCAGTCACTCCTTTCCCAGAGGAAATTCCCAGTCCCCATCCATCCTCCTGCCCCACAGATTCCCAGGCACCATTTTCCCAGAGGAAATTCCCAGTCCCCATCCATCCTCCTGCCCCACAGATTCCCAGTCACTGCTTTCCCAAGGGAATTTCCAAGTCCCCATCAACTTTGCCCCATAGATTTCCAGTCACTGCTTCCCCAGAGGAAATTCCCAGTCCCCATCCATCCTCCTGCCCCACAGACACTGTGCTGACAGTCAGTGCATGCTCACACACAGCTCCAGACACTCCCAAAACCACCCAAAATAAGCAGAATTATCCTCAAGGGACTTAAAAATTTTACTCTGATGTAGCTCATCAACAACAAAATCATTGTTGAGGAACACCAAGATTCTAATCCTCATTTTCCAGCCCAGGTGGGATTCTGTGCCTTTGTCACAGAGCAACCCCGTGTTAGATCTGAGTTTTACTCTCACCCTTCTCTCTTTGGGGATTTTCCCCTCTGCTTCCAGCTTGGCCCGTGCCTGCCTCCTCTTCAGGATGCGGTGGTACTGCTTGGCATTGACGTAGAGGGGCTCCTCTTCCAGCATCTCTGCTCCAGGCAAAGGGATCCTCTGGATGGCTGGGACTGAGCCAGCCCCAGGCACCATCTGTACAGACAGGGGGGTTTAGTCCTTGCAGCTCAGCACACAAACGTCATTAAAAACCCCAGCAGTGAAACGGAAAGTGGGTTTTGCTCAGGTAATGCAGCTGCTTAAATGAAAAGGAGCAATGAAGCTGCTCTCAAACTGCAAAACCAATCTAAACAAATCAATTCCTTATCAGTCCTGCTGGATTTTCCTGATAAAAGTAACATTCCAATTCCTTGACTGTGTTGTTGCTTCTTGGACATTTAAACAAACAGGACATGGCTGTTTAACCCTTTCTTTTGGGTTATCTCTTACTTCAATTATTTCATTTCAGGGCACCTCTAAGGCAACACTGCAGAGCTGCTGACATCTAGTGGGGACCAGCAACATTCAAGAGGCTCACACCAGAAAGAAACAGGAATTGGCAGGAAAAACCTCTATAAATGATGGAAACAAATCCTAAGGGACCCTCAGGAAAACCAGAAGTGACTCAATCTATTTAAACCTTTGCTCATCAGCTCACAGCTCAGTTTGCATTTCAGTTTCTACATTTCTGAGCTGCTGTGGGAGAGAGAAAGTCCAGAGCAAAGATCACAGCAGGATCCAGGCCTTTGAAGCTGGAAGTTTGTATTGTTTAAACTTTAAACTAATGGAACTTAGAGAGAGGACCGACCATGGTATCTCAATGTCAGACAAGAGTTTATCAGAGAAGCAGGGAATCACAGGATGGTTTGGGGTGGAAGGGATCTTAAGGATCACCCAATTCCAACCTTCTGCCATGGGCAGGGACACCTTCCACTATCCCAAGGTGCTCCAGCCTGGGATGGAGAAGACACAGCTTCTCTGGGGTCCCTGTGCCAGGGCCTCCCCACCCTCCAGGGAGAAAATCCTTCCCAATATCCCACCCAACCCTGCCCTCCTTCGACTTAAAGCCATCCCCACCCTTGTGAAAATCCTGCTAGGTTTGAGTACAAACACCTCAAAGCTCAGCCTCCAGAGGCAGCAGTGGGAATTTCACACCTACCATGACCATTCCCCCTGAATTGACCACGTTCCCAGCCACTGGCAGTGTCACTGTGACCGTCCCCTGGCCACTGCTGGTGGTGTTGGTGTTGGCTCCTGTTTGGACAATCTGGGCTCCAGCCAGGCTGGCTGCAGGAATGGTGATCATGCCTGTAACAGGGACTGTAACTTTAAGAAGTAGAACACAAAAAGGAAAGAAAAAAAAAAAAAAAAAAAAAAAAGAAAAAAAACAAGAAGAAGAAAAAAAAGAGAAAAAAAAAAAGGAACAAAAACACGCACACAAAAAGAAGGGAACAGCATTAGTCCCACTTCTGTGTTTTACTCATTCATCCTTCCAAAACATGCAGAGAGGCAGGAAAGGGTTGAAGTGAGGGATTAAATTCCATCAGAATTCCTGTTTTTTGCATTTGTAACCTCACTGTGAGTAACCACGTACTCTTGAGATGGAAAAGCAAATTTAAGGGGTTTTATTCTACCAGCCCTTGCCGGAGACAAGGAGATTTTCTGTTCCTGGGGAAAGAACCCTGCAGTGAATTCCTGCAGAGCACACAAACACCTCAATAAATAAAAAGCCCCTCAGAGAGGTGCCCTGGCTCCTCCCAGCCCTCCTACCTTGCTGCAGGATGGTGCCATCAGCATTCACAGGCTGGTACACGATGGTCTGGCCCTCAGCAGCCTGGGCAACCTGCTGGCCTTGCACTGCTATCTGCTGCTGGGTCTGAACAGAACAAAGAGCACAAAAACGTTACAAATTGCCTCTTTTCCCCCCAGTGTTTACAATTCCTGAATGAACACATGGTGCTTGAGGTGTTCCAGGTGTCTATTCCTGCTGCCTCATTAGCAGCAGTAAGAAACAGGCTGGAGCACAGAGCAAATACCTGGAGATCAAACACCTGAAGCACATGTAAGATGCATTTTTCAACAGTTCAACAATGAAAAAAAAAAAGAAACAAATTCTAAGTTTCCTGTCTCTCTATGAAGATGTGAAAGGAAGAACTGTTCTGCTCCAAAATTTAATTTTAGCCCTAACCAAAAGCATCAGCAGAAACCCCAGGTGTGACTGGACTACTGCACACAATGGCCCAAGTATGGAATTAGCAATGCTTCATGTTTTCAAAATTCAACAAAGAGACAAAAACAACCACGAACCAATAAAATACAGAAACACGATGGAGAAAAACATGCAACCTAATTTTTTTGCCCCAGAGTCATGTATGAAACACTACAAAAACATGACACTTATTCTCAAGTTCTCCTCAATATTAATAATTCTTTTTCTTTTTTTTTTTTTTAACTTGACCACATCTTAAGTAATTTGTCAAGTTTCTCTTGCTGTTCCTCTGCAGAAAAGCCTTTCATGCTGGTGCAGTTACCTGTGTCTGGCCAGCAGTAACTGCAGTCTGGGGCTGCTGTATAATGATCTGCTGGGTCTGGCCCTGCTGCCCCTGTACCTGCACAGCCTGCCCACCTTGAATCTGAATCTGACCTGGCTGGACCAACTGAATCTGTGGAAGAAAGAGTCAGAAAGGAACATTAACTATGCCTCTGATTTCTCCCTCCTCGGCCTCAGCATGACCAAGTCATCTCTGAGGGTGATTTACTGTTGCACAGAAAAAGGAAGCAGGGAGTCTTCTCTTTTTCCAGCTGAGAATGAGGAGTTTTTAATGAGACACAGCCACACAGGGCAGAGGGAGCAGCGTGCTGTGTCACCGTGCTCCAGCAGTTCTGCACTGCTTACACAATAAATCACTCAGGAGAAATCAATTATTCACATCCACTGGGAACAAATAGTCAGGTGGAAGAGGAAGACTAAGATTTAAGACATCTGTGGGGTGTTAATTATCCAGCACTCAGATGTACTTCTGGGATATATAAAGTTGTCCTCAGCTTTGCAGAGTCTTTCCACCACTGTGGAACATTCTTAGATTAAAAAAGAAGAGCTGGAATACGGTTTGAAGTTTGTGTTTAAAAACACAGTTATGGATTTTCCTCCACCAACCAGACCGAGAAGAACCTCATACAAATTACAGTGGTTTTCAACAAAGAAAATATTAAATAAACCTCTCAAAACACCAAGACATCGTTTGCCTTCCTGGACTGTGCTGGGTTCCTAAATCCCATCCTAAACCATCAGGACACTTTCATTATGCCATGCTTATAGTTCTTCCCTTCCCTTTTCAGGAACACTTCGACCACCTCCTTACATTTACCAACTGTCTTTTAAACAGGTAATTACTTCCAAAAAAATCCATCTTCTACACCTCCTTCACTATTGCCTTCTGTGCAATACGAATCTTTAAATCCCCCTTCAGCCATCATGTATTAGAGGGGTTCAAGCACAAGTTTCTTGCAAGAAGCTTTCTTAAATAATTTTTTTTTTAATCCTCCTTCTGAGCCATAAATTGAACAGGCACCAGATTCCCAACTACATTGCAAGGGCCACGTAAAATATCCCAACAAACAAAAATCCTGCTCTGTGGGAAGGTATCCCTGCCTATGGCAGGGGAGGGGTGCAACTGGATGAGCTTTAAGATTTCATCCAACCCAAATCATTCCACGATGAAAAACCCCAAACCAACCCAGCTGTGTTTTAGCACTGACCTATAAGGTTCACACCAGGCCATAAAACGTAAAAACTCCGCTCATAAAGAACTTCCACTCATCCCCACCGTGCCAGAGCCACCGAGCACCACCTCAGCCTGGTTTTGGGGTGCTGAGCAGAGCCCTGCGTGGCAGCGGCGGCGTGCCCAGGCCGTGCAGTGCCCCCGGGGTGTCTCACCTGCTGCAGCCCCTGCGTGCCGGACACGGGCACCTGCATGATGGTCTGGCCCTGGCCCCCGGGCACGGCCTGCACCATGATGGGCTGGCCCGTGGAGGTGATGAGCTGCCCCCCGCTCACCTGCACCATCAGCGGCTGCCCCTGCACCTGCAACGAGAAGGCAACAATGAAAACCCCGCCAGAGCAGCCCCAGAGCTCACCCGTGTGCACGTGGGGGCAGGGGAGGTGGGGAACAGGCACTGAGCTGCTTCTGGGTTCCAGCATGTGCTATGGATTTTAGTGAGTTATCTGCTTCTCCTGCAGTCTAGCTGTTATAAAGCATGAAAACCACATTTGCCAGCCACAAGAACTACCCTCATGCACAGCCCAAGAGCAAAGTGGGATAAAACACTTCATTATTCACCTCGCAATTACTGATTTTTTAAATGAGGTTCCTATTGAGAGAGCTCTGTTCTGACAGGGAGGTTCTGAGGTGGCTTCAGCTCTCTCCAATTTCATGCCTGCAACATTCCCATTTCCAAACTGACACGGAGCATGGGGTGTGCTGAGAGAAACTCTCCATGGTTATCGAGGGAAATTGTAACTGGAGCAACACAAAATGGAGTTCAGGGAGGAAAAGTCGAAGTGGATGAGCAGCAGCCACTTCTGGGCCCAAAAAGGCTTAGACTGGATATATAAATATAAATATAAATATAAATATAAATATAAATATAAATATAAATATAAATATAAATATAAAGTGTGAGGGTGGGGAGGCCCTGGCACAGGCTGCTCAGAGAAGCTGTGGCTGCCCCTGGATCCCTGGAAGTGTCCAAGGACAAGCTGGACAGTGCTTGGAACACTCTGGGAAAGGGGAAGGTGTTGGGGTTGGAACTGGGTGAGCTTTAAGGTCCCTTCCCACTCAAACCAGTCTGGGATTCTGAGGTAACTTTGGCCTGAGAATCTCTGGACTCTTGGACCTGGTATTTCTCTGATCACTGGGAAAAAGGGCCATGAAAAGAAAAACAAGAGGAAAATCTCTCTTTTTGAACCCCTTCACCTGCCAAGTCCCCAGATTCCCAAAACACATCTTGAAAAATACTCTACCTCCACAGCCTAAATGCAAAATCAGTCTCATGAACTCGGGCTCACAAAACCTGATTTGTTTAGGAACAAGAACATCACGATGTGGTAAAGTCACCCAGTTCCTGGGTTTCACACCCCAGGGGGTGAGGAGCCAAATCCTGCCCTGGGAATTTGAGTTTCCAGGTCCCCACTGTGTCCCTCAGCCTGTCCATGTCCCATCCAAAGCCCTCAGCCCCTGGGCTGGGTCACACAGGGAGGAGCATGCTCAGGTCAGCACAGAGAAGCACAGGCAGCAGCACAATATCCAAGAAGCAGAAAGGAAAACAAGACATTCCAGGATTTTTGTTAATGAATCACAGCAAGGCAAAATAGAAAAGGAAAAAAAAAAAAAACGGTGGGGAGAACATAACAACAACCAGAGGCCCCAGTGAGCCCAGCAATCCAAGTCAGGCAGCATCTGAGATGTGAACTCTGAACATAAAAAATGCTGTGTTGATTCTGCAGCTGGCAGGGCCAGTCCAGCCCCTTGGAACCACCCTGCTCTGAAGAACTACAAACCAAACAAAACCACAATGCTGAGTGTAAAACTGCCACGGCTGCCCAGGGTCTGTCAACTGCTCTACAAAGGGCTCCTGGAAAGCCTGGGTGAGTTAAGGAAGTGGAGGCTGCAAGACAGGAAATACTTCACACTGAAACCCATTTCTTTCTACACTGTGTAGTACTGGGATGTGGGATGTATTGCTGTTTGGATCCACATAGCTCCTGGGTTTCCCTGTGCTGCTCACAGGGAAATAAGAAATTGGATCTCTCAGTGCCACAGAGGCCAATCTTGTCCCCAGGTGCTCTTTCAGTCCCAGCTGAGAAGGTTCCACTGTCCAAGCTCAGGCTCTGGCACCACCTCTGGCTGCCTCATGCAGTGAAGGCAGAGCCCTCCCCAGGGAAGAGCTCAGAACCTTCATTTCCTTGGAATTCCAGGAAATCTTTGGGGTTTATCCCAACTGTTACTTCCTCATTTTGGTGTTTATAACTTTAAAGTCACACTGAACCACAATTCCCTTCCAGAGTTCCTGGCATGCAGCTTGGGAACAGCTCCAACGCCATGGCAAACCCTAGAGGCAGCAGCCAGCAGAGATTCCTGCTCCACATCCCCCTGCTCCTCCTGGAAACCCTGGGAAAACACAGCATTAGATATGTGGTGCTGGGGAGGGTCATGCAGTGCTCAGAAACACAATCAGAGAGGTCACCACTACCTGGAGGGTCTGGACTTGCTGGCCTGAGGCCGATGCCACCTGGGCCTCAGTCTGCAGCTGGACAGCTGTGACACCTCCCTGCTGCTGGGAACAGGAACAGGGAGAGCTTGAAACATGGAAATGCACAACACACTGCTGGGACAGGGGGTGGGGGTCATACACACTGCTCCAGGAACACGAGGAATGGGAATTTTAGCAAACCTAAGGATGGAGTTCCCTTGAACTGCACGTGGCACTGCCAGGCTTCAATATTCCAACTCACAGGGAACAGGATGGGTCATTTTGCAGGATTTCAAGCTCAGTTTCAGGGTTTTAGTTTTGAAGTTTTAGGCTTCAATATTCCAACTCACAGGGAACAGGACGGGTTCTTTTTGGAGGATTTCATGCTCAGTTTCAGGGTTTTAGTTTTGAAGCTCAGTTTCAGGGTTTTAGTTTTGAAGCTTCAGGCTTCAATATTCCAACCCACAGGGAACAGGATGGGTCATTTTGGAGGATTTCAAGCTCAGTTTCAGGGTTTTAGACTGCTCACTGCCCAGGTTTGGCACTGTGAAGGGTTCCAGATTTTGGGCACACTGGTTTGTCCCAACAAAGCCCCTCCTGCAGCACAGTCTGAGCTCATCTCTGCTGCCCCTGTGTCGGTGTCTGCCCACCAGTGACCCTGAGGGACAGTCTGGAGAGGCTGCAGGAGCAGTCAGAGCTAAAAGCCTTTTCTATCTTTAGCCTCTTTGCTAAGAGTCCCAAAATACTCCCAGTAACTGTGTTAGCATGGGGAGATGAAGGACAGCTCCCTCCCAAGTGCTGCAACAGCCTGGTAAAACAACTTATTTTAGCAAAATGTTTCAGGCTTTAAGAAGTTGTGCTGAAAATAAGAGCCAAGAGTTGGTTTTATCTCCTTTTCACCTAGAAAATGTCAATAAACCAACTACATCTTAGGCTATCTGCTGCAAACAGGTATTTCGGATAATCCTTAATATAAAATGTTTTAATCTCAAGTGCAATCTTGTTCTGGCTGAAAAAGTCAACGCCAGCTAAACCCAGTGGAAGGATCTGGTCCCTCCTGAGGCCAAAGCAAAGCAGATCTCCCTAAAAACATCATCCAGTGGCTCAGCCCTTTGCATGGCAAACCACCAAACCCCTCAAACTAGAGCAGAAGACGCAACAAAAATTCAGCAGCAGCTGAAAACACATCCCCAAATCTGGATATGGAAAGCTGAACAGCCAAAATCAATAAGCCCTCTAAACTCAGCCCTGGTATTTTGCACATTGAAACATGAACTTCTTTGTGGGATGGATGAGTTCATCCAAAGCTACATGGTTGGTTGAATTCCTGTTCTGTGTGTTTGTTTTGCTCCACCTGTTGTTCTGAAACAAAGAATCTCTACAAATGTTCATTTGATAAAACTGGAGGAAACCTCTGTGGGCTTGAATAAAACCTATTTCAACTTTGGAGGAATTTTTCTTGTGGACAATTGATTGTTTCTGTTAATATTCTGTTTCCTCCATTTTTAGAGAGGTGTTAATATATTTTAGATGTCTTTATATTTTACTTTCCCCATGTCACTACCATTTTGCAAAATCCATGCTGCACTGAAATTTGGTAACATGTACACCCGTATTTTCATTTCAATTTTATATAATTTTTTATATTTATAGAAAATCTTATAAATTTAATTTCATTTAAAAAATATAATAAGTATATTCTAAAAACCACGTTTACTCTGACTTCCAGGCAGCTGCCATCAGTGCCCAGGAGACAGAAGTCAGGTGAACCAGGATTGTGCTGCTGAAACCAATTTCTTTCCACACTGGGATGTATTGCTGTTTGGATCCACGTGGCTCCTGGGTTTCCCTGTGCTGCTCACAGCTAAATAAGAAATTGGATCTCTCAGTGCCACAGAGGCCAATCTTGTCCCCAGGTGCCTTTTCAGTCCCAGCTGAGAAGGTTCCACTGTCCAAGCTCAGGCTGTGGCACCACCTCTCCTCAGGGAAGAGCTCAGAAGCCTCATTTCCTTGGAATTCCAGGAAATCTTTGGGGTTTATCCCAGCTGTGCCCCTCTGAGGGGTGCAAAGGGCTCCCCCATTCCGTACCTGCTGCTGGATCTGCCCCGCCTGCACCACGATCTGCTCCGTGGAGCTGCTGCTGTTGGCCGTGTACTGCTCCATGGTGCCTCAGCCCCTGCAAGACAAGCAAGAATCAGGGGACCTGCTGTGCTGTCCCCAGGCCTGGCCACCCCCACTGTCCCCCAGCAGCTGCCAAGCCAAGCAAAGCAGGAGCTGCCCCAGGGCAGGGCTCTCCCAGGGCTGCTCCATCTGGGTAATAGAACAGAGGTGGCACTTCAGGCTTCTCCAAGCTGAGTGAGCAGCAAAACCACCCCAATTCTGCCCCAGCTTCATGGGCTGCACCAGTTCTGTGAGGCTGCACATCTGGGCTCCAGCCAGGTGCCCCCACAGGGGAGTGTCACTGCTGGAAAACCTCGGGAAATGCAACCTTTAGGCGTGAAATTGAACTGCACTTCAAGAATTCAGCAGAGCTGTGAAGGCTTCTCTCATTTTCCTTCCCTCTCCTCCGGCTCTCGTGGAATGGTTTGGGTGGGAAGGGACATTAAGGATCACCCAGTGCCACCCCCTGCCGTGGGCAGGGACACCTTCCACCACCCCAGGTTGCTCCAACCTGCCCTTGGACACTTCCAGGGATCCAGGGGCAGCCACAGCTCCTAAACCAAGGCCTCCCAAACCTCCCAGGGAGGAATTTCTTCCCTAAAGAAGTATTTCTATACTCAAATACAGCTTTCATGTATTTTGGGAAGCACCAGCAGCTTTCCCAGCACCTCCATCCTCTCACTGCCCCTCATTCCTTGACCCCTTCCCTGGACACCTCAACCCCACTGTGCTGAAATAAAAACATCTTTTCCCTGCCACTGCTTCTCTCCTCACTGGCCCTACAACAGCAGAATTCCTGCTTTAGTGAGGTGTTTGATTTATGCCACGACTGAAACAAGTTCCTGCTGCACTGCTGAATGAAAACACAGCCTGGAACTTTAATTTTCCAAGCCTAAAGCAACAAAACCTCTGGCTCCCTCATTTTTTCAAGGAATGCTGACAGGATTAAGTCACAGACTCTCTGTACCCGTTGCTGTGGTTACTGCTGCTGTTTGAGTTCCATCCTTTGCCCATTTCCTGAGACTTTTTCACAGCCAGAATAAAAGAAGATAAATAATCTTTCTGAAAATGCTGCTGTCAGGTTCTCATTTCAATTTCACACTGGGCACTTAATTTTTGCTTTAAATTAAAAATTTTAAGTAAAACATTAACAGCGCTGTAATCCCAACACTCTGCAGCAGCTGCCCGAAGTTCTGCCAGTGCTGGATCCTCACTCCAAGGGATTATCTCATCCCTTTTGTTAGACACAGAGTAGCCAAGTTAAATATTAAAGATCAGGGAGCAATCAATGGCAGAGGATGACAGCTCCTCTCTCAGTGAGCTCATGGGCAGCTCCTCCTCACCGGGAATGCTCTGGGAATTGTGTTCTAGTCCCAGCAGCAGATATTTATATATATATATATATATATAAATATATATATATAAATATATATATATAAAAAAAAATATATAAAAGGAAATATATATATACCCTGAGTTGTATGGGACTTACTAGGATCATCAAACTCCTGGCCCTGCACAGGATAGCTCCAAAAATATACACAAATATTTAAACATATACATGCAAAATACACATAATTTATATTTATACAAATGCAGCTGCGCCAGGAACGGTTTCCTCACCCAGCAACCCACACCAAGAGCAAACCAGTACCGCCAGCAGTCCGAGAGCTCCATGGCATCGCTCGGACCGCGTCCCGGAGCTCCCGAACGGGCAGAGCCCGCTGCGCTCCGCCGGACCCCGCCGCTCCAGGGACACGGCGGAGCCGCACGCCCACACCCGGAGCGGGATTTAGCACGGGGGCGGCCGGAGCGCCACGCGCGGAGCCCAGGCTCAGCTCCTGACTCGCCGTGGAAGCCAGCGGCGAGCCGGGGCCGTTGTGCCAGAGCGGGAAGCCCCGGCCCGGGGGTCTCTCGGTGTGCCGGCCGGCCCTGCCGCCGCAGCACCGCGTGGCCGGACACATCTGCGGAGCTGCACCGCGCACACCGGGAGCGGGCGGAGGGCAGCCCGGGCCCCTCATGCCAGCGCGGAGGCTCCCGGGGAGGGCGGGGCGCTGCGGGCTCGCCGGGGGAAGAGGCCTGGCCCCGCTGCGGCGCTCGGCCCCGCGCCCACCCTCGCCCATGCCCGGCCGCGGAGTACCCCACCCCGCTGCTCGCGGCCCCGCTCGCCCCGCGGCCCCGGCGCGGCCGAGCCCGGCCCGGCCCCGGTTCCCCCCTCAGCCCCTGAGTGGCCGCGGCCCCGCCAATCCCGGCGCGCGGGGGCTCCATATTGGCCGCTCGCGCTCACCGTGCCGCGCTGCCCGGTCCGCGCCCCGCGCTGATTGGCTCCGCCGCGGGGCCCCGAAGCCCAATCAGCGCCCGCACTCGCCCGCCGCGCAAAATGGCGCCCAACCGCGGACAAAGGGGGCGAGGGGCGGGGCCCCGCCCGGCCGCGGCCGCCCAACCGCGCGCCTCGCCCTGCCCGGCGCCGCTGCGCCTGCGCGGGGGGCGCGCGGCGCACGCGCGGCCGGGCCCCGCCCAGCCATAGGCTCCGCCCCCTGCCCGGAATGTTCTGGGCCGGGACCATGGAGAGGGTCCGCCCGCGCGGGCGGAGCGGCGCGGCCGCCATGTCGTGTGGGGCGCGGCCGCCATGTCGTGTGGGGCGCGGCCGCCATGTTGTGTGCGGCCGCACCGCCGTGCTGTGTGAGGCGATACCGCCATGTTGTGTGCGGCCGCACCGCCGTGCTGTGTGAGGCGATACCGCCGTGCTGTGTGAGGCGACACCGCCGTGTGGGCAGAGCACGATCCGCCAACTCCCCGCGAAGCGGATCCGCCATTTCGCCGCGAGGCGGAGCCGCTGAGGCTGAGGCGGTATCGCCCATGTCCCCCTGAGGCGGAGCCGCCGTGCCCGCTGAGGCGGCGCGGTGCGGCCGTGAGGCGGGGCCGCCCTTGCGGCTCGGCCGGAGCGATGTGGGCGGCGCTGGGCAGGCTCGGCGTGGCGCAGGCCGTGGGCCCGGCCCGGTTGATCGCTGTGCGCCCCGCGGGTGCGGCGGCCGAGCGGCCCTGAGGGGTGGGAGGGGGAGGAGGAGGAGGAGGAGGATGAGGAGGGTGATAGTGGTGATGAGGAGGAGGGCGGCAGCCTGGGGGTGCTCACTGTGCCGTGACCCAGGGCTGGGGCCTCCTCCCGGGCCCGAGCTGTAGGCACAGCGGGACCGGGTCGGGGGCACCGGCATCTTCAGGGGTGTCGTGGTTGTCCCGCTGTCACAGATCAGTTAGGCTCAGCTTTGCCCCCTCTAACACACTCTTTGTGCCTAGCTTGAGGTTCCTAATTGTTTTTCTCTCATCTTTCCAGCCGCAGGAGCCTTCTCCATACCCCACGTTACCATGGCCACCCACTTCTCCAAGGATCAGGAGGAGAGAGTGCGTAGGAAACGGGTTACATGGGATATTATTGTCTGTGCAAAAAGGCCTTCCCCTCATTACAGCACGGCACTGGCTGCATCCTGCAGCTTTTGAGAGCAAAGTGGCTGCCAGTGCTGAATTCAATGTGCTTTTTGTCTGTAATGTCAGTGGGGCAGATGCTGTGCAGCAGCACAGAGCTCACCTGCCTGAGCACCTCGAGACTGGTACTGCTGGAGGGGTTTCACTAATCCAGCTGTGCTCCCTGTCACATAATTACCCTTTTAAGCTTTGATTTTGTAAGATTACCTGCTGAGCTGGCACGTGATGCTCATAAATGATCTTGTTGAGAAGGTGTAGTGGGTTTGTAATTCTGTGTATGGGGTGTGTCATTCTCTGTAGTGGGTTTGCAATTCTCTGTAGTGGGTTTGTAATTCTCTATATTGGGTTTGTTATTCTCTGGGTTGGGGTTGTAATGCTGTGAATTTGGTTTGTAGTTCTGCCTGTGGGGTTTGTAATTTCCACACGTGAGGTTTGTAATTCCCTCCCTTGGGTTTGTAGCCCGTGCCAGCTCAAACACTTCCACCGTGCACAGCAAACACAAACCCTGCCCCTCTCGCTGCCCAGTCCCAGCTCAGCAGAGCCCTGTGTGCTCTCTGAGGAGGTTTTGTTGGCCCTGCCCTGCAGATCAGGTGTGTGAAGGGGGACCTGTTCTCGTGCCCAGCCACGGACGCCCTGGCTCACTGCATCAGCGAGGATTGCCGCATGGGCGCCGGCATCGCCGTGCTCTTCAAGAAGAAGTTTGGAGGCGTCCAGGAGCTCCTGGATCAAAGTGAGTGCTGCCTGGAGGAGCTCCTGATTTCCAGCAGGGAGGGTGTTGGAGCTGCTTGGGGTTGTGGAGTGTGTCTGTTCTAAAAGCACCTTGGTTTTTGTGCTTTAGAGAAGAAGACAGGGGAGGTGGCGGTTCTGCAGAGGGACGAGCGGTACATTTACTACCTGGTAAGGGCTGGGGTGGCACTGGGACACCTCCCTGGAGCTAAACTGTGCCACATAGCAGGCATTGATAGCTGTGGGGGTTTTAGTCGTGTTCATGGAATCGGGGAATCACAGAATAGTTGGGGTGGGAAGGGACCTTAAATCTCATCCTGAGCAGGAACACCTTCCCCTATCCCAGGGTGCTCCAAGCCCTGTCCAGCCTGGCCTTGGACTTGAGGGATGAGACCACCACAACTGCTCTGGGCACCCAGTGCCAGGGCTTCACCACCCTCACAGGGAATAATTCCTTCCTAATATCCCATCTAATCCTGCCCTCTGGCAGTGTGAAGCCATTCCTGTTGTCCTGTCACTCCACACCCGTGAAAATAAATAGTCTCTGTCTTGTTGGCTCCCTCCGGGCAAGGGAAGGGAGTTTCTGGAATGTTCCCCTCAATAAGAGATGTGTCCTTAACCATTGCCTGTGAGGAGCAGCCAAGCTGTTGTGTGCATCTGCATGGACAGAACTGGCTGCTGAATTAGTGTTTTAAGCTGTGAAATGTTCTTTGCTCAGGTCTCTGCACAGAGGCAAGTCTGGGTGTGGAGTTTTGGGATCTCAGGGAATGTGTGTTTTGTAACGATATTTATAACACACAGAAGTTTGCAGGGGTCATGCCCAAGGCCCAGCTGAGCTTTTCTATTTTTCTGTAGATTACAAAGCAGAAGGTTTCTCACAAGCCCACGTATGAGAGCATGCAGAAGAGTTTGGAAGCCATGAAAGCTCACTGCCTGAACAACGGAGTCACCGACATCTCCATGCCCAGGTGGGGGGCTCAGGAGCTGGATGCCAATGCTTGGGTTTTTAATTTCTAAAAGAATATCTGAGGGATGATCCCCTGCTGTGAAATAAGAATTCAAGCATCCACCTCTATCCAACTCCTCTTTTCAGTTGGGCAAACCTAATTTGCATTTCCCTGTGCATTTGTTTCCTTGTTCCCCCCACGTCCTGTGGGTTTATGGGGAGCTGTGGCAGGGCCACCTCAAACTGCAGCTGCTCCCAGGGCTGGTTGGGCACAGCACAAGGCCCAACAAAGCTCTCTTGGTGCTTTGTCTTCCAGGATTGGATGTGGACTCGATGGCCTGCAGTGGGAAAAGGTGTCAGCCATCCTTGAGGAAGTGTTTGAGAACACTGACATCAAGATCACAGTTTACAGCCTGTGAGCAGAACAGTCAGAGATCCC
This sequence comes from Vidua chalybeata, assembly GCF_026979565.1. Taxonomy (NCBI): domain Eukaryota; kingdom Metazoa; phylum Chordata; class Aves; order Passeriformes; family Viduidae; genus Vidua; species Vidua chalybeata. The sequence continues at coordinate 4,951,908 of NC_071553.1, forward strand.
CATTTCCCCCAATTTTGGGAGCAGAACCTGTGAACTGACAAGGGGGACCTGTGTGTGGAGCACGTTCTGCATTCGGGTGTCACCCACTCGTGTGACAGTGACAGGCGCCTCCAGCAGCAACGAGCTCCGGAGAAGTTCATTTGGGCTGTTAATTAGCAGGAGGCAGCGGCGCTGTGGAAACCCTCGGGGAGCTCCCGGTGTGTCCCTGCAGCCACCAGGTGTCACTGGGGCTCCACGCAGTGAAACGGAGCCGCTGCCTCGTGGGTTTCTCTTTGGCTTGGTGCTGATGAGCTGCCCCAGGCAGCGCTGGCACCTCTGCTTTGCTCTGTTCGCGATGCCCTGCCTGGCACTGGGGTCACTCACCTCTCCTCACTGGTGGAATGGTTTCATTTCTCCCTTCCGACCACAAATTCGGTTTGCTGAGAACGTGCTCGCTCAGGATCATGCTGTGATGTGAAATAAACAGTGCCCTGCTGTTGGATTGGTACCTGTGGCTGTTCTGGGGACAGGCTGGGATTGCTGGAGGGGAGTAAATACACCTGCTGGGTGTGGTTTATTCAGCAGCTCTATGGTTTATAGTCTGCAGAGCTCTGCTTGGTGAGGATCCAAACAGGCTGATATGCTCTGAAAACTCACAGGATGGAGTTGAAGGTGGGATTTTCACATTTCTTTCTTTGTTGCATTTGTAGTTCAGGTGTTACACGAAGGTTGGTCTTTGTCACCCAAAACAAAAGCAAATCAATACCACCCCTGCTTCCTGAGATCCATGGAAAACTCCTGATTTGGAAGAGTTTGTTCCAGAACTGAGGAACTGCCACACACTTTCCCTTCGTGTTTGGTTTTTAAACCCTCTCACAATAACAAATCTTTTGGATTTCTGTCATTCTGAATACCCAGAAAAATGCCAGGTGTGTAGAAGAAATATAAAAATGGGATATAAGAGCTGGAATTTTGTACCATGACAGGGTTCCCAGTTGGGAACTGGGACTGGGTTACTCAGTTCTGTGGGGCTTTTTGCTGCTTCAAATCCTGTTTGTAAGATCTCCCTATCCTTACTCTCCTTCTTCCTTGCCCATATTTTGTAAACCTGTTTGGGGGGGAATTGCTGTAGCTGGGAAAAATAACAAAGAGGAATTTGGAGCAATGAGCTGATCCAGAACAGGCACTGAGGCTGCTCATGGATTCAGTCTTTCCCCTTATTTGTGTCTGGGTTTTTGTTCTGGTTCCTTACTCATGGCATCCCCGTGAGCTTTGTTTTACATGGAAAATGATCCTGCTCTCCAACACTTGTGTGTACTCTGGAAATTTTTTTGGCATTTAGTTCTCCCTTCCCAGCTACAAAATATTCCCTGTGTGGCTGTCCCGGGATGTCCTTGAACTCAGACTTGTCAGGTTCAATTTAGGACTTCTTGCAAGTAGAGAAGAAGGAATAAACAGTGCTTTGGCTTTTGCAGTGGCTTCCCATTTTATTTCTCTCTGCTTTTCCCACGTTTATATCCCAAACAATATTGTTTGATATCGAGTTCTTGGGCTCTGTCATGATTTGGAAGAGAGCTGTTGGCCCTGAATTAAATCACAGCTCTGACTATTGAGGAGAACAGAGGGAGAAAACTTCTTTTTCACCTTAAATCCCTTTCTTTTCCCCTTTCTAATGCATTTATCTAACCAGCAGCTTTGTTCTAAGGTCTCTTCCCATGAAATATTCCCAGAATATGATCCCACAGCCTGCCTGTGGATCGCTGCCATCCCATTCACCACAGCATGGGTTTGGTTGGGGCAGGGAGGGGGAGGAACAAAAAACACCCAAAAAATCCCAAACACCAGAGGCCTGTGTTGTGTGTGTGTGTGTGTGTTTGGAGTCCCACAGGGCCTTGTCTCCCAGAGGCTGGTTCTCCATCCTGCTGGAATCAAAGCTTTGGGAAGCAGGACTGTCCCGGGGGTCCAGGTCTGTCACATCTCTTCATGGATCCTTTCTGATCCTGGGGAGGGAAACAGAGACGTCCTAGAGACTCAGAGGTGACTCTTGAGTACCCCATAGAAAAGGGAATTCTGCAACCACTGGGATTTCCTTTATTGGTGTTTTGTAGACTTTGGGGTGTGAGTTAAATCCCCTTCAATCTCCATTCCTCTCCCTGTTGTCCTGAACATCATCCCTGTGGGGAACAGGGAGGTGTTCTGGTGGCCCTGGAACATTTTATTCTTTTTTCCTGGAGGAGAAGACAGAAAAGCACTAAATCCCTTGGGAATGTGCTGTGGGGGAGCCCCTGGAAGGGGAAGCCCACTGCTTGGGATTATTAGCAATATTCAGCTGACAGTAAGAGAAATTGGAACCCAAATTAAAGAGAGTTAATGAGTGACCCCCCTCACTCACCTGAGCCTCAGTGCAAGATCTCCGCCAGCTTCTCCTCGTAGTACTGGAAGTTCTCCTGAATATCCTCCCAGGGCACAAAGGACTTGGCCTCCTCCCCTTCCTCCTGCTCCACAAAGTTCTTCCAGACATACTCAAAGTCTTGAGGCTTCATAATCCTCAGCTTGCAGCCGGCCTCCTTCATGCTCCTGAGGGCCGCCTGCATCTCGGGCTCTTCCCACATGAAGAGCCTGCCCACCATGATGGTGAGGCGCAGCCCCTTGTTCTTGCGCAGGGCCTCGCAGATCCTCTGGGCGCAGGTGACGCAGGGGCTGGAGGACACGTACCAGGTGACATCGTGGCGGGCACCCGCCTGGCACGTGGGCAGGATGGTGTTGAAGAAAGCCATCTCGGCGTGGGCGGCCGCGTGCTCGTCCTCCAGGTACCCCCGGCTGGTCACCGGCTCCTTGCCCTGCGTCTCCACCACGTAGCACAGGAAGGTTTTGTTCCTGCCCGAGCTGTACTCCACGTTCCTGAACTGGAATTTGAAGAAGATGGCTGGGAGGCGTTCCCTGGGAGAGGAGAGCAGAGCAGAGAGGAGGCTCAGAGGCAGATTTAGGGAAGGGTCACACTTTTGGGTCACCTCTACCCATGACCCAAATCCCGTGGACAAATCACTGCGTCACCCCTGATTTCTGTGTTCCAAGGTTTAGGCTGTAAAATATCCAGGATCAAATCCAACTTTGCTGTGAAAATGTGGATTTCCTGCTAGGGTCCCTACTGATAAACTTGACCTACTCTTTTAATTTATTGTTCACATCTTCCCTCTTGTGACTCCAAGATCACCCCGTGGTTGGAACATCTCATGGGATGGCTCTGGAGATGGGAAGGAAAAGGGATGGAAAAGTGAGCAAAAATGCACGTGCTTCCAAGAATAGCACATTTCCTGCTTGGTATCCTGGATAATGGGTGCTTCTTTGGCTAAGGATTCTTTAATTAATGATTTTTTGAAGGGCAGACACGAGACACCCATTCCAGAGCAATGTCTGCAATGAGTGGTTTCACAATAACATCAGGTTTTTAAATACATCAAAGGCACAGGGAATTTCATCCCTGATTTAACTCTCTGAGACAGCAAAGGAGTCACAGCAGTGACGAGGTTGGCTCTGGGTTTTCATGGAACAGCTGAAGCAGCAGCAACCTGCTCCAGGATGGATTGACTCAGGCTGGATTGACTGGGAGCTGCATTTAGCCAGCCCTTCCTGATGGATTTTATTGCTTATCTCGGCGTGTGCCTGGGCTTAGCTGGGATGTTCACCTCGATTCTGCTCCCAGCAGTTTGGAATCTGCATTAGTTCCATTAATAACGCTCCAATAAGGAACAGAAACAACACTCAGAGCCCATTCCAATGCCTGGCAAGCCTTGCTGTGAAGAAATTCCCCCTGATGTCCTCCCCTGGCACAATTTGAGGCCATTTCCCCTCATCCTGTTGTCTGGGAGAAGAGGCTGATCCCCACCTCGCTCCAGCCTCCTGTCAGGGGGTTGTGGAAAGTGAAAATGTTCATGGAAATAATTTTAAAACTGTTTAAAGGCATTGAATTCCCTCATATTCTCAATATAAACCCCTGCTCTGACACCAGGCTGGGGTGGCACAGCTCACCTGAGGATAGGAAAGGTCAAAATTGAAACCTCCCCTGAAAAAAGCATCATTAAAAGACATTTTTAAGAGATTTCTAAATGCTCCAACTTATTTTATCAGTTTCCCCTGGGTAGGAAAGTGATAGATCATATTGAGACCAAGAAAAATTGAATTTTGAGGCAGAATCTTCAATCTGGGATTGAAGTTGCTGAAATCGGGTGGGCTGGAGGAAGGAGCAGCTACCCAGTGTGATGCTGGCACTGTCACACAGGAGAGAAGGAAAACATCTAATGAGGAAATAAAAATGTGGATTATCTAAAAGGCTAACAAGGAATTATTCCTATAAGAAGCCTCATTTACACCTGGGGAAATAAATGTGGCAGGAAATGCTCCCAGATTGGGATTACAGGCTGTGTTCAGCCAAAAAAAAATATGGGATAATATTCTTAAAGAGAGTAATTGGCTTGCCAGTGATTCCTGGAAGCCAGACTCCTCCTGGAGCTGTGAGCAGCAGAGTGAGAACTTGGCTGGGAGTCCTGAGGTGCCCTAATCCGAGGGCTGAAGCTGAAATGCAACATAATTGGGTTTAAGTGCTTCTTCCCTGGCTGCACTTGTGTTTCCACATCTCTCCCATAACTGCCTCGATTGGCTGGGAATTTGTAAATCGTTGGGAAAACCCTCGTGGTGATCCCAGGTCAAGGCCTGGCCTGATCTCCTGGTGTCCTCCTTGAAATGAAACTAAAAAATCCCTGGGGTTCCTCGACCTCTTTGGGGGTCCTTTAGGATTTCTGCTTCACTTCCTCACTCTCCCCTTTGCAGGGTGGAAAATCCTGTCAAATCCTGCAACACCCGTGGCATTCCAAGAAAGGATTTAATTGCAGGATGGTGCTAAGGAAGTTTTCCAGCCATGGTTGTTCCAGGGCCTTGGGCTTAGCAGGGAAGTTTGGACATCCTGCTCAGTCCCTCAGCATTTCTAACTGCAGGCTGAGTCCTCCAAGGCTGGAAAGCCCAATTTCCTCATTAAAATTCATTTTAGGACGTGTCTTAAGTGTTCAGAACTTGGCCCAGTGGTTTATAGCCACAATTTTTGGTGCCTTAGCTCCATTCCTAGCAGAGGGATGTTCTTTCCTTAAAAGCCACTGCTAATAATTTATTTCTATGATTATGTGTGACAGAGACCACCCCAAGAAGGGATTTTTTTTTTTTTTTCACAGCAGTCACATTTTGAGGAGAGAATGGAGATTTTCCCTCCCCTGAGCAGGAATGGAACCCAGTTTTGTGGCAGGGGTGCTGTCCTGTCTCACTCATCCTGGTCAGAACAGGCAGCCAAATTTCACCTGCAGAGCCCGTGGCACAGGCAGAAGGATTCCAGGGGATATTTTGGAGGCCTGAGCTTTAGTTTTAAGCAGCTGGAAGAAATCCAGGGGTTTATTTATTTGCAGGGACACTCCTTTGGTGACTGATAAGGGAAATACGAGGGGAGAAGGACTCATCCTGCTGCTCCTCCAGGGAGCATTTGGAGGGAGCAGACACCCAGGGCTTTTCCTACTTGCAGCTGTCAATTATGGCTGAGAGTTCAGCTTCCACCAGTGATATCTTGCTTTTCCAAAGGCCAGGCTCCCTGCTGCCCTGCTGCCTTCAAAACTGCCTCTTGTTTTGGAGCCTTTCTGCAAGTTGGGCTTTTTGGTTTCTTTATGAAAGTCAGGTTCCAGCTGTGGCTGTGGAGCTCTTGAAAATGTGAACCTTTAGGTCTCTTGAAAAATCTGTCCCTCAGGCCCATCAAGCCAATCAGCCATAGCAGGGGTGTTTTTCCTGATCCACAGGTGGAGAAACTCTCAGACAAGAGCCATTGATCACAGCAAGAAATCAATACCAAGCTCTCATCAAAGCCAACACCTCCATCCCCATCCCATCAGCACTGCAGAAACAGAGCTGTTCCTATAAAACCAGCGCACTTCTGTGCCTGCCTGGTGGGAGTCCATCCTCTAAAAGTCAGCAAAACTTAGAACAAAATCCCCCAACAAATCCAAACCGTTTCAGACTCCTCAGAAACGCACTGGCAGAAGATGCTGCTTGTGTTGCCAGACCTAAAAGCTGGGACGGAGCTCACTGAGCTCCCCCAGTTTCGTGTTTAGATCCCAATCTCTTACCCTGTCACAATCTCAAAGGGTGGCAGGTCCTCCCTCTTCACCTTCTTCTTCTTCCCCTCGCCCTCCTCGGCGTTGTCGGGTTCCCCGTTCTGGGCATTGCTGGGCTCCTCCTGCTTCTCTGCCATCTTCCCCAGGACACCGGGACCGAGCTGTGGCCACTGGGAGAGAGAAAGAGCAATTTCTGAGAGCTCTGGGAGCCGAGGGAGGAGGGAAAACAGAGCTGGGAGTTCCTGCCCCAGGCACAGTTGTCAGGAGCTAAATATGGAACAAAGCGGCGGCGGCGGCAGGGGCTGGACAGGGTTGGGTGACCCAGGGCTCTCAGGTGTCACCTCCTTCCCCTGCTCTCTCCAGCTCCTTTCAGCAGCCCCTTTTGCTCCCCTTTTAATTTCAAACCAAGTGACAACTTCTCAGTGGGCGGGATGAGCCCATAATTTTCCCTGATGGAAAATCCTGGAAGCTCGGGCGTGTATTTATCCTGTGGGGTGACGGAGGGCTGGCACGGGGCACTCCCAGCTCTCACAGCCCTCTCCCTCCTCTGCCAGGGGATTCCACGGCTGACCTTGAAGGACCAGCTCAGCCTGGCCTGGCTCAGGCAAGAGGGGAAGGGGTCGTGGCCGTTTTGCTGGAAAATCTCTGGTTTTGGTGGGTTTTGGCTTCCTGGACCACCTGGAATCCTGTGGTTCCTCCCACCCTGCTCGTGCAGGACTCTGAGGGGGAAATCTCCTGGTCGGAGCTGTAAATCCAAGCCAGAACCTTCTCCCAGATGTTTGAAAGTCCAGCTGGAATTCCCAGTGGGCAGCAGTGCTGCTTCTCCCATCCTTCTGCCTGAGTGTTCCAGAAGTTCCCAGTGCACTGGGATATGTCTGGGGTTTTTCCAGGGGTTTTTCCCTCTCTTTTTTGTCCCCTTCAGGATTATATGAAACTATCCCAGCATCTCACTCTCAATTTCAATCATTTGCAGTTTGTATCAATCCTGCCTGAGCTGAGTTTAATTAAAAACCTGGATGAGGTTTTCCCAGGGACCAATCCTGGCCATGCCACGGGGCAAAGGAAGTGGGAAAAGTGTGGCTGTGCAGGATTTTGGAATCAATGCACACTGGAAATCAATGTGGGCTCAGCACTTAGCTCAGAACCCACCAGCAGCAAACTTTGAGTAAATATGGAATATTCAGCTGTATTTGATGGAGTATTCAGTCAGTATTAGTGGAAAAACCTGCTCTTAGTTTGAGGAAGAGAAGAGATATTCCATAAAAATCAAATCAATGGGAATATCTGCTTCGGAGCCAAGTCAACCTTTGTGGTCCTGTTAATTTCTGCTCTTTAGAGCCTTGGGAGGAGGCTGCACAATCACAAAGTGAAATAAATCCACACCATCAGGCAGGTCATTTATTATCAGAGAAAATTAATAGCAAATTATCGCAGATAATTAATTCTGGCTGCTCTTCCCAGCCCCCTTGCCACCACCCTGCCTTTGCTGGGCTGGATATCCTTTGGAGCTTTTTTCCCCAGTGCCACCATGGATGCAGCTCTTGGGGACAGAGCACCCCTTTGATGAGGTGTTGTTTAGGTGGTGTTGTTTAGGTGACAGAGCTGGCAGTGGTGACAGCCCAACCGAGGATTTGACAGATTTCAAGACATCCTATCCATGGAACATATATCTTCCACGGCGCAGGATTTTATTTATTTTTAAGCCTAAAATACTTTCCTGCAGGGCAGGGGTGGTGTTTTGCCTCCTGTGTGGTGACAACGCTCACATTCCACCTCCCCTGTCCAATTGCTGTCACCTCTGACATTTCAGGGGCTGCTTTTAGGGTGGGAATCCTCTCCCAATGACTGACAGCTCATTTCCTCCTAATCCTGATATTTTCAAGCAGCATCTCAGCCCCTCTCCAGTCCCTCTGACCCACTCTGCTTTTATTTTTGGAAGCTCTTCATGGCTGGGGTCCCAGTTTTGCTGGAGCTCTAGCCTGGCCCCTCCGAGGGCTGAGCTCTAATCTAATCTGGGGAATGTGGCACCGAGGCTCCCCCTCTCTCACGCCTTTCCCAGCTGCTCCCCAGCTCCTTCTAGGGCAGTGCTTGGACCAGCCACGATCCTCCCCCCCCACCACAGCCAAAAATATAAAAGGGCACCACGGAGCTGCTGCGTCGGAGCTGCGGTGGGTGAGGGCTCTGCTGGCTGCTTGTGACCCCAAATGTGTCCCCAGGGGCTCAGGAGGGGCCTCCCAGCAGCACTCAGGGGACCCCAAATTGTGCCCCTGCCAGCCAGAGTTTGTGTTGAGGTTCCTCTCCACCTGTCCCTCCTGATTTCTTGTTTTATCCGGTTGCCTCTGAATTTGTTCATAAAATCCCAGGATCGTTGAGGTTGGAAAATCCCTGTGGGATCAGCGAGTCCAGGCTGTGCCCAATCCCCACCCTGAGCACTCAGTGCCACCTCCAGGTGCCACCTCCAGGGATGGGCACTCCAAACCCCCCTGGGCAGCCCCTTCCAGCCCTTTCCATGAGGAAATTCCTGCTGGTGTCCACCCTGAGCCTCCCCAGCACAGCCCGAGGCCGTTCCCTCTCCTCCTGTCCCTGTTCCCTGGAATAAGATCCCAAATCCCCCCTGGCTGTCCCCTCCTGGCAGGGAGTTGTGCAGAGCCAGAAATTCCCCCTGAGCCTCCTTTTCTCCAGGCTGAGCCCCTTCCCAGCTCCCTCAGGACTCTCCAGACCCTTCCCAGCTCCCTCAGGACTCTCCAAACCCTTCCCAGCTCCCTCAGGACTCTCCAGGCCCTTCCCAGCTCCCTCAGGACTCTCCAAACCCTTCCCAGCTCCCTCAGGATTTTCCAAACCCTTCCCAGCTCCCTCAGCCGGGGGATCACGGCTCAGCCACGGGGGACACTCAGGACAGGCCTAAGGGACAGCCTGTACTGGGAGAAGCTTCCAGGCTCTGCTGGAGGTTTGGAAATTGAGGATCCTGCATCCATCCAAGTCCAGAGCAGCCTCTTCAGCAGCTTTAGAGGGCTCTGATGGCTTTTATCCCCCAGCAGGGATCTCTGTATGCCCGTGTCCCCTGCAGCTCGCTGCTGTCCCTCTCCTTGCAGCAGCAATTCCTGGAGTTCACCTGGCTGTTCCCTGTCCCCATCACCTGCCTGCCACAGCCCGTGCCAGGAAAAGGGAGCTTTTATGGCATTGTGGGCCCGGAGGAACATTTTGGGATAGATGGGAGAGTGAAATAGGAGCCTGGCCGGGTGAGTCACGGCTCAGCCGTGCTCTCCATGCCGAGGGGACAGCTGGTGGCACTAACAAACGTCTCCCTGGAGACATTGTCTGGCAGCCAGCCCCCTCCTGCTTTTTCCAGCTGTAACTACGGGACAGCTGTAAATAAATAAATAAACACCGACAGCTTCCCTTCCTTCCTTCCTTCCTCCATTCCTTCCTCCATCCCTCCCTCCCTTTGGGGTTCTCACCTGACCTTCTCCTCCTGCCTCAGGACCAAAAAGGTTTCCAGGAGGGCTGGAAACCCTCCTGTCCCACGGGATTGACCTGGGATTGCCCAAATCCTGCTGAGAGATGCCCCAGCAGTGCTGAGCCCCGGGTGGGGGATGCTCTCACCTGGGTACCGCCTCACCCTCCCATCCAGACCCTCCCTGGCTCTCCATTCCCAGCCTGGCACATGAGGAGCCTTGGCAGGTGCTGCTGCCTCCCCAATTAATTAAAGCCCAGCTGGGAGTTAATGACAGCTCCCAGCAGGGCTGCAGCTCCTGCTGCAGTTTCCTGCGAGCAGCTCTGGTGGAAAGGGAGCTCCAAGCACAGGAATTTGTGTCCTGCAGCAGCAGGGCTGCGGCAGGGCCCGGCAGAGCGGCTGTGTCACCTGCACGGAGGTGACAAACCCTGGCTGGCACCTCGGTGGGTGCTTTGACACAGCCCCAGGCAGCAGAAAATCAGGGAGAGCTGCAGCAGAGTGCTGGGACAGCTGTGGGTTGGGGGGTGAGAGGAGGAAAAGGGGAAAGGGGAAAGGAAAGGAAAAAGGAAAAGAAAGGAGAAAGGGAAAGGGAAAGGGAAAGGAAAGGAAAGGAAAGGAAAGGAGAAAGGGAAAGGAAAGGAAAGGAGAAAGGGAAAGGAAAGGAAAGGAGAAAGGAAAAAGGAAAGGAAAGGAGAAAGGGAAAAGGAAAGGAAAAAGGAAAAGAAAAGAGAAAGGAAAAGAAAGGAGAAAGGAAAGGAAAAGGAAAGGAGAAAGGAAAAAGGAAAAGAAAGGAGAAAGGAAAAAGAAAGGAAAAGGAAAAGAAAGGGCGATTTGCCCATTCCAAAGGCAAATCTGGGGATGGGGCTGGACAAACATGAGCTTGGACAGGGCTTGAACCAACCTGGGACAGTGGGAGGTGTCCCTGCCCCTGGCAGGGGTGGGGATGAGATGATCCTTGAGTTCCCTTCCATCCCAAACCATTCCAGGATTCTGTGAAACCAAGGCTGGTTTGGGGCTGTGCTGCACGGTCTGGGCAAGAAACCCTCCAGATGACTTTGAAATGTCATTAAAGTTATTTTTATGCAAGGGGGTTCTGTGTATCTGTTTAAACAGCAAATGCACCAAATGATGCTTTAAATATTAATACAGGATGGTGTCTCACTGAATTTAATTTTCCCAATTGATTTCAAGTTGCTCTGGATAGCACAGGGAGGAATATTTGCTATTTTTGCTGCCTGTGAGAAGAGGCAGGAGGCAAAGAAAAGCTCCTTCTGCACTTACAGGTGGGCTGGGAGGAGGAAAAACTGGAATCCCTTCCCTGATCCCTCGAGCTTCTGGGAGCCTCACCCCAAACCAGTCCAGTGAGAATAACTCGGATTTATTTATTTATTCTCCAAAAAAAAAAAAACAAAACAAAAAAAATAAACATCAGCTTGTTTTATTCAAAGCAAATACAATTTATGTTACAGCCCCAGCTGAGCCCTCCCACCCCTCCACCCCCAATTACAGCCCCAATCACAACCCCAATTAATTACAGCCCCAATTACAGCCAGTGCCAGGAAGAAGAGCCAGGTGCCCCTTCTCGTTACATTTAGTGCTTTTAGCAATTAAAAACGATGTGAGTTCTGTCTGGAGACAGCAGGGCTCAGGTTTCTAGGGAAAGGGATAGGCAAGGATGAGTCCATGCACTCCTTGTGTCTGATTCCATCCCAATCCTCTGGAATTCCTGGTATTTTAACCTTTCCTGATTAATAATGGCACGGAAATGCTCCAGGATGAGGCACTTGCACTGCACCTGACAGATTCTGCCTGGGGTTTTTTTTTTTTTGCCAATTATTTCATTAATTACAACCTTCGAGGCACTGGGAGCGGGCTCACAAATTTTACATCCTCTCATGTGTCTGTACTTGGAAAAAAAGACAAAATGAAGTGTTTTCTTCAAAGGCACTGGTGTGAGCTTTTCAGTTCTGCTGAGGCACACCGAGGGGGAAGAGAGGAATTTCCTCCTGGGAGAAGCATTTGGGTGCTGCTCAGCAGGGAGGGGAAGGAGTGGGATGCTCCCCAAACAGGAGGCAGAGCCCAATCTCCATCCAGCAGCAGAGCAAGACCCATCCCTGCTGGCAGATAAAGAGCTGAAGCACAAACTAGGGCATACAGGAACACGGAGCAACAGCACAAAGAGCAAAAAAAAAAAAAAAAAGGAGAAATTTCTTTTTAATAATCAAGTATTTTCTTAAAAAATCAAGTCATTAAAAAAATCAATTTCTTAAAAAAAAGTGTTTTCTTTTAAAAATCAAGTGACTTTTTAAAAAAAAAACAAGTAATATCTTTTAAAAAATCAAGTAATATGTGTTCTTTTTAAAATCAAGTCATTTCTTTTTAAAAAATCAAGTAATTTCTTTAAAAAAGATCCATTTATTAAAAAAAATAAAACCAAATCAAGTAAGTTCTTTAAAAAATGGGTGTGCAGAGGTGAAGGCCGTTTTGGTTTGGTCCCAGCAGAGGAGATGGGATTTGCCACGTGCGTGCCCAGGCTCTGCCCCCGGGGGATGGTGGCAGTGGCTGAATTATTCCAGCTGGTTTGACTGCTGGAATTTGACCTGGTGGCATTAAGGACGGGGAACAGCTGGAGCCCCCAAACCTGCTGGAAAAAAAAAAAAAAACTATTAATGGAAGGAATGGTGCAAACCTCTCACCACGGAGCTGGGAGGAGGAGGAGGAGGCAAATCCCAAAATGAACCCCCCGAAATCGTTACACCTCGGTTCACCTGGGCACGGTTCAGCGACACAAAGCGGGGCTTTTATTCGCTCTTGCCCGACTGCTGCTCGGGGTTGTCCCTCCAGATGCGGATGGTGAGGCAGGTGGCCATGGCCAGCCAGCCCAGGTAGGGCAGCAGCAGCAGCGCTGCCAGCCGGTTGATGCGGTACCAGGAGCACAGCGTGCCCAGGGCCAGCCCGTCCAGGCACAGCACATCGATCACAGCCTGCGGCACACACACACACACAGAGAGAGAGAGAGAGCTGAGTCCCGGCTCGGAACGCGGCACGGCCCCGCCCCGCGCTGCCAAAATATCCCGGGGCCAGGAGCTGGGGCAGGGTGGGGCTGGCACTGGAGAGACCCCCAGGATGCTCTCCCTGGGCTCTGATCAGCACATCTGAGTGTGTCACACCATGAAAAATTAATGTGCTCATCTCTGCTCATGATGGAATCCCGCAGGTGAACCCCCTGCCCATGGCCAGTGTCACCTGTGCTGACACAACCTGCTCGTGCTGGTGGCTGGTGGCCACTGAACAAACTCTCCAATGGCCAGAATATCCAGGTACGGGTGGGGAAGTGGGACAGGGATGAGGGGTTGGCACTGGAGAGACCCCCAGGATGCTCTCCCTGGGCTCTGATCACACCTGAGTGTGTCACACCATGAAAAATTAATGTGCTCTTCTCTGCTCATGAGGGAATCCCACAGGTGAACCCCCTGCCCATGGCCAACCTGACACAACCTGCTTGTGCTGGTGGCCGCTGAACAAACTCTCCAATGGCCAAAATATCCAGGTACAGGTGGGGAAGTGGGACAGGGATGAGGGGTTGGCACTGGAGAGACCCCCAGGATGCTGTCCTTGGGCTCTGATCAGCACACCTGAGCTGTCACACCACGAGTAATTAATGTGCTCATCTCTGCTCATTATGGAATCCTGCAGGTGAACCCCCTGCCCATGGCCAGTGTCACCTGTGCTGTCACAACCTGTTTGTGCTGGTGGCCACTGAACACTCTCCAACTCTCCTGTCACCCCCAGAGTGACAAAATCCAGGTGGAAACGCGAATCCCCAGCTGTGCCTCTGTCACCTCAGGCCTTGGCACCTGAGGCAGAGGCGGTGGCCCAGCCCGGGTGTGGCGGTGCCCCAGCCCCGCCCTGGCTGTGCCCGATAAGCCCCCGGGAGCTGCTCCCCGCAGGGATGCCACAGAGCTGTTGTCACTCAGGGTGTGACCCCACAAAGGACTTTATCTCCCAGCCCGGACCCTTAACTGGGGGGTGCAGCCCTGGCACTGATCCCGATCCCCCACCCCGGCTATCGGAGCGGGGCGAGGCTGGAGGGGGCTGATACCATTGTCCGTGGGCAGGAGCGGCTGCAGCTGGGCTAAACCCCCTTGCACAGCCCCATAATTGCCCTCAGCGCAGCCCCAAAGCCGGCAGGGAAGCCCCATTACCATGTTCAGGTTGCGGGCACCGAAGAACAAGGGTGGCCATGCCCAGTTGAGCACCAGCTGAGCCCCGTAGAGCCCCAGGGGCACGATGGCCTTGCTGCTGCAGCCACCCAGGTCGTTCCACACCAGGTAGGAGGCGTAGCTGTGAGGAGGAGGGACTCCTGTCAGTGCCCGCAGCCACCCTCGGCAGGGACAGAGTCCCTCCTGCACGAGTGTTTTCCCCACCAGAGATTTGCACCACAGCAGGATCCACGTCAGGCACTGAGCTGCTCGCTGGGAGCAGGGAACAGCTCTGGGGAGGGTTCGGTTGGAGATCGGGGAAAGTTCTTCCCTCAGGGAATGGGCACAGCCCCAGGGCTGCCAGAGCTCCCCAGGGATGCCCAGGGTGGCATTTTGGGATGCCCAGGGTGGCATTTTGGGATCCCAGGGATGCCCAGGGTGGCATTTTGGGATGCCCAGGGTGGCATTTTGGGATCCCAGGGATGCCCAGGGTGGCATTTTGGGATGCTCAGGGTGGCATTTTGGGATCCCAGGGATGCCCAGGGTGGCATTTTGGGATGCCCAGGGTGGCATTTTGGGATGCCCAGGGATGCCCAGGGTGGCATTTTGGGATACTCAGGATGGCATTTTGGGATCCCAGGGATGCCCAGGGTGGCATTTTGGGATACTCAGGATGGCATTTTGGGATCCCAGGGATACCCAGGGTGGCATTTTGGGATCCCAGGGATGCCCAGGGTGGCATTTTGGGATCCCAGGGATGCCCAGGGTGGCATTTTGGGATGCTCAGGGATGCCCAGGGTGGCATTTTGGGATGCCCAGGGTGGCATTTTGGGATCCCAGGGATGCCCAGGGTGGCATTTTGGGATGCTCAGGGTGGCATTTAGGGATCCCAGGGATGCCCAGGGTGGCATTTTGGGATCTCAGGGATGCCCAGGATGGCATTTTGGGATGCCCAGGATGGCATTTTGGGATCCCAGGGATGCCCAGGGTGGCATTTTGGGGTGTCTGCGCAGGGTCAGGAGCTGCTCTGGATGATCCCCTTGCAGCTCGGGCTATTCCACGGTTCCCTGTCCCTCACTCCTCCCAAACCTCCCCTGTCCCACCAAAGTGGCTCCTGGCCCCTGCCCAGTGCCATGGCTGGTGGTGGCATTCCCCCCCAGGCTGTGTCCCTGCCAGCAGCGTGCCAGGCTCACAGCTGGCAGGGCCAGGAGCCCCCAGGGGCCGGGGCAGAGCCTGGCAGGGCTGCTCTGGCTGTGCCAGGGCCAGCAGCACTCACCCCATGCCCGTGTACAGCATGGTCCAGGCCACAGGGAACACTCTGCGGGATGGGCACCAGGAAGGTTTTTTCAGCTTCTCGTACCACGCTGGGATTTCCTTCCTGTTCAGGAACCAGCCAAGGAACCCTCCGACGTGGGGCAGGACGGTGAAGCCCACGGTGTAAGCCCACATCCTCCCTCAGGGGCTTGAAATCGCTTTTTTCCTGCTCTAAGTTAAAAGCAAAGTCACAGCGGCGCTTTTTAAAGGATGGTTTTTTCCCCCCTGCTTCCATCCTCTAATTCCGTGTTTCACTTCAGCCCCTGAGGCAGATGGAAAGGGTTGAATGTGTTCAGCCCCCTCTGCCCCTCTCTGAAATGGGGATTATTCCTGTCGGGGATGTTTCCCTCCCTGATTTCCCCCCTCTTTGACAGCTCCCTGCAGTATTCTGGTGAGGTGGGAGGGCTGGCAGGGCTGTCCCCATCCCTGCTCCTGGGGCTGGCAGGCTCTGAGGTGCCTCCTGGAGCTGCTCCCCCTTCTCTGCTGCCCTGAGGATGAAAACCCAAACTCCATCCATGATTTTTCAACGTGGATTTCTATTTTAATTTCTATTTTAAAAGAGGTCTGCGAGAGAAAAGTCCTTCCAGCAGCTTGAAGCGCCCCAGGAACCCACAGCAGAGAGAACTCTCACCCTTTGCACGGGGGGGAGGTTCTGAATTTGTTCACGGACTTCCTTTTGTATAAAACCAAGGGGAAATGTCTTTAACAATAAAAATGTTCCCACACAATGCAGGGTTAACACCAGGACACATCCCGAATTCAGTGTCTGTCCTGCATCTTCCCCTGCAGAGCTCCAAACCTGCCTCTCTTCCATCCTGCCCAAATTCCCCTTCCCTCCGGATCCATGCAGGAGTGAAACCCCCATTAGCATTCGTCAGGAAAGGCACGCAGGAGCCGCCAGCGGCGCAGCTCTGAGCTGTCAGCACGGGCACAAAATGCACCTGGGAAATTTTGGGATTCAGGAAGGCAGGAGGAGCACAGCGGGCACGGAGCAGTCCCTGAGCCAGGGAAATGTCCCGGAGCCCAGGGAAACCGGGAATAGGGGGTGGGACTGAGCTCCGCAGGCTCTGCTTGGGATTTCAGTTCACAATTAACACTCTGCTGCACGCTCAGCTAATTGTTATTGCTGTCACCACACCGCGGCGTGGTTGGGAATGCCAAATTCCCGCCTCACCAGGGAACAAACACCCCGGACACCACCTCAACCAACAATTCCTTCACCTGACAATTTATGGCACTCTCAAAGTCCCCCCCAGAAGCAGGAAACAACTGAAAACTGAGACAAATTCAGTTCTGCTTTAAATGTGACCCAGCCCTGCCGAGCTCTGCTCCCCACACACACCGCGGGAACGGAATGTGGGAAAATATGGGATTTTCCCCAATTCCTTTGGGGCTGCAGAGGTGAAGGAGGGTTGAAAAAGCTTCTTTTGCCTCTCAGCTGCCACCCCTGGAGCTGCCTGAGCCTTACCTGGGTCAGTGCCTCGCTCCACCTGGCCGAGGGAAGGGCTGGGACATCCAGGACCCCGAGTGCCGCAGCTGGCAGCCGGGTTTTACCCAAATAGCCCCAAACTGGGCGGTGCCGTGGGGCTGCATCAGATTAAACCGGGAGCTCCCTCTGGGGACAATCGCCGGGAGTTTGGGGTGCTGGAGCTTGGGGACAACCACTGGGAATTTGGGAACAATCACTGGGAATTTGGGATGCTGGAGCCCGGGGACAACCACTGGGAATTTGGGATGGTGGAACCTGGGGACAACCACTGGGAATTTGGGATGGTGGAACCCAGGGGCAATTGCCAGGAATTTGGGGTGCTGGAACCCGGGAAAATCATTGGGAATTTGGGATGGTGGAGCCTGGGGACAATCATTGGGAATTCAGGATGGTGGAGCCTGGGGACAGTTGCTGGGAATTTGGGGTGCTGGAACCTGGGGACAATCACTGGGAGTTTGGGATGGTGGAACCCAGGGGCAATCGCTGGGAATTTGGGGTGGTGGAGCCTGGGGACAATTGCGAGGAGTTTGGAGTGCTGGAACCCGGGGACAATTGTTGGGAATTCAGGATATTGGAGCCTGGAATTTGGGGTGCTGGAGCCCCGGGACAATCGCTGGGAGTTTGGGGTGGGCCCAGGGGCAATCATCAGGAATTTCTGGTGCTGGAACCTGGGGACAATCATTAGGAATTCAGGATGGTGGAGCCCGGGGACAATCGCTGGGAATTCGGGATGGTGGAGCTCAGGGACAATTGCCAGAAGTTTGGGGTTCTGGGGCCCGGCAAGGGCACGGTGGCTTTGGGGCTGTCACCACGGGGATGGACCCAGATCCACAGGGCACATCCCAGAGCTGGTCCCTGCTGTGGGCACAGGGCAGGAGCTGCTGCCAGGGGTGTCCCTGGCACCTCACGGGGTGTCCCTGTCACCTTCAGGGGTGTCCCTGGCACCTCATGGGGTGTCACTGTCACCTTCAGGGGTGTCCCTGGCACCTCACGGGGTGTCACTGTCACATTCACGGGGACATTCACCCCTATCACACTCAGAGGTATCCCAGCTGCACGTACAGGGTGTCCCTGCCACACTCATGGGATGTCACTGTCACATTCTGGAGTGTCCCTGCCACACTCACAGGGTGTCCCTGCCACCCTCACGGGGTGTCCCTGTCACCTTCAGGGGTGTCCCTGGCACCTCACAGGGTGTCACTGTCACCTTCAGGGGGTGTCCCTGGCACCTCACGGGGTGTCACTGTCACATTCACGGGGACATTCACCCCTGTCACACTCATGGGTGTCCCTTCTGCATGTATAGGGTGTCCTTGTCACACTCATGGGGTGTCCCTGCCACCGTTACAGGCTGTCCCTCATGGGGTGTCCCTGTCACACTCATGGGGTGTCCCTGCCACACTCCTGGCCTGTCCCACCCTCCTCCAGGCACTCATTAACACCCCACTAATTAACCAGGGGCTTCCCGGGGCCACCCGTGCGGCCCTTTGGCCGAAATTTCCCTGGCAGGTAAAACGAAGCTGTTCCACGGGTGTGTGAAATGGCAGAGGGAAAAGCCAGAAATCAATTTCCATTAGGGAGCTGTCTGGCAGGGCTGGCCAAATGAAACACTAATTCCCAGCAGTTCTGGGTCATTACCTGGATTTCATGGAGGCAGGAGCAGGGCTGGCTCCTCACACGCTGGGATTTTGCTGCTGCAACAGGAATCAGGAAAATCTCCTCTTTTACTGAGCTCCCAAGGAAATTATTTATTTCATGGGAGGAGAAAGAAAGGGGAGAAAAAAACGCTGTAAAAAGGCAGATTTTCAGCCAGCCTGAATGCTGCCCTGCCGTGGGTTGGTCCAGTGGAATTCCCACTTCCAGCGACAGATGCAGCGCTCGTTAATCACGCCCCAGCCACCTGCACCTTCTCCCTGAGCCTGTTGCTATTTGTGCCTGGAAATTTGTGTCATGGAACGATGCAGCTCCTAAAAGAGCCCGAATGGTTTCCATCGCAGTCAGCCCCTGCTGCCTCCACCACCTCTGGCAAAAAGCCAGACAAAATTTGACAATTTTCAGCTGGAGATTTTTCTGCCCCTGGGCACGAGCCCAATCCCACTTGGCTTGGCAGGAGCGTGCCCAGGCTGGTTTGGGATTGAACGTGCTGGAAGATGGAGAAGCTGAGGGTCAGATCCCAAGGATCTGTGAATGTGTGACGCTGGGAATGCTGCTGGTGATGGGGGAACAGAAAATGGGAGGAGGGAAAAAATAACAGGGGCAGTTCCAGGCCTAAAATTTGTGTGTTCGCTGAGCTTTAGGACAAAGAACAGGATCAGGGAGTCATGGAATGGTTTGGGTGGGAAGGGACCTTGAGGGTCACCCAGTGCCACCCCCTGCCATGGCAGGGACACCTTCCATGCCCCAGGTGCTCCAAGCCCTGTCCAGCCCGGCCTTGGACTTTTCCAGGGATCCAGGGGCAGCCACAGCTGCTCTGGGCACCTGTGCCAGGGCCTGCCCACCCTCCCAGGGAACAATTCCTTCCCGATTCATTCCCATGGAGACCTGAGGTGCACAAAAAAAAACCAGGCTGAGATTTACCCCAGGTAGCTCCCAGCAGGTTCCCATTCCCTCCTGGGCACGAGGCTGTGGGACCTGGCTGGCCTGGAGCCTCTCCCCCCTCTCTCTGTGTTTATTGGGTGGGCACGAAGCTGAAATTTGGCAGGAGATGGCGAGAGGGAGGCAGAAAGAGCAGGATCAGATTCGGGAAGTCTTTGTGGGCTGAGCCAGCCTGGAATTACCTGTGGCACGAGTCCATGCACAGCCACCGTGAGAGATGTGTGCTGTGCCCTCCTGCTGTGCTGGGGCAGGGAACAGCCCTGGGAATGCTCTGGAAAGGTTTCCTCCAGCACAGCCCTGCCTTTCCCCTGCTCTCATGGATTTTCTCCTCGATATTCCAGCTTTGGGTGATTTCTCAGCAACCCAGGCTGAGCTGGGGCTGCTCTGCAGTGGAACCGTGTCCATCCCAGGGCTGGGGAAAGAGCAGGATCGGGTTTGGGAAGAGCCTTTGGTGGCACCATCAGTGCTGGAGCCAGAGAGGGTTCCCGTGGCACAAATCCATGCACAGCCACCCCAAAGGATGTGTGTGATGCCCTTGGGGTTCCTCCTGCCCTGGGCTCGTGCTGGAGCAGGGAACAGCCCTGGGAACGCTCTGGAAAGTTTTTTTTTTCCAGCCTTTCCCCTCTTCCCACAGATTTACGCCTCGATATTCCAGCTTTGGATGATTTCTCAGCAACCCAGGCGGAGCTGAGGCTGCTCTGCAGTGGAACCGTGTCCATGCCGGGGCTGGGGACACTCTGGATTTGGGAGCCCGGGCTGTGCTGCATCCCTGCAGCGTGCGGGACACGCCGGGCTCGCTTACACAACCGAGCTGTTTGTTTTCCTCTCCTTGGCAACCCCCGCACGTCGTCCCCGGAGGCGCTGGCTCCGTGCAAGATTAATTGCTCAAATAGAAAGGCCCTGTTAACCTGAATATATTATTGAAAAGCAGCATATTTCAATCCGCCCCAGATTTGAAAATAGAGATGCCGGGTCAGCTCCTGGCATAAATCTGCAGAGCTCCTGGAAGCCGGCGGAGCTTCCCTGATTTACAGCGGCAATAAAGGCGGGATGGGGACTCGCCTGGCTGCCACCAAGGACGTGGCAGGGGACAGGCAGGACCCTGGTGGCCATCCCTGTGACCTGCCAGCCCCGACACTGCGGCACGAAACGTTTCCTTGTGCTGTACTGGGAAAAAAAAAAACAAAACAAAAAACAACAAAAAAAAAAAAAAAAAACAAAAACAAAAACCACAAAACCAAAGCACCTCCATACTTTTATTTTGGGTTTGATTTGGGATTTTTTGTGGGGTTTTTGGTTGTTTTTTTTCTAATTTTTCTTGTGTTTGTTTTTGTTTTGTTTTGTTTTGTTTTGTTTTGTTGTTGTTGGGTTTTTTGGGTTTTTGGGGTTTTTTTTTTGTTTTTTTTTTGGGGGGGGTGGGGTGTTTTTGGGTGATGCTGACATAAAAATCCTGAATCATATGAAGGGATACAGGAATTTCCAACTGGTCAGTTGGAGTTTTTCCATGTGGGCCGAGGTGTGCTGGAGCCCCCAGCCCTTCAGACTGGATGTGGAATGAGCAGGGAGCTGGATCTCCACCTTGTGCCCTCTAGAGGGAATTTTTGGGGATGAAAGTTCAGGTTTGGTGTGTTCGTGAAACCCTGCCTAAGGGATGGGCTGGGTTGGGGTGCACAGGGAATGGAAAGGGCTGGGAGGGGGATGGAAAGGGGGGATGGAAAGGGGGGATGGAAAAGGGGGATGGAAAGAAGGGATGGAAAAGGGGGATGGAAAAGGGGGATGGAAAGGGAGGATGGAAAGGGGAGATGGAAAGAAGGGATGGAAAAGGGGGATGGAAAAGGGGGATGGAAAGGAGGGATGGAAAGGGGTTGAAGCTGGCTGGAAGAGGCTGGAAGGGGCTTCAGGGGCAGAAGGAGGCTGGAGAGGGCTGGAAGGAACTGGAGAGGACAGCTGGGAACAGGAAGGGGCTGGAGGGGACAGGAAGGGGCCGGCAGGAGCTGCCTCGTGTGATAACGCCGGGCCGGGACTCGCCCTTATCTGCCCGCAGGAGCCGCTCTGTGGCCGGAGGAGCGAATTCCAGCGGCCGCGGCTCTTTTTATTTTTATTTTTATTTTTAATTATATATTATAATTATATATTTATATATATATATTATTTATATATATATTATATATTATATATTATATATTATATATATAATATATTGTATATTTAATTATATAGTATATATTTTTAATTATATTTTTATTTTTATTTTTATTTTTATTTTTATTTTTATTTTTATTTTTATTTCATTTTTATTTTTATTTTTATTTTTATTTTATTTTATTTTTATTTTTATTTTTATTGCACGATGCTGCTGTTACTCCTAACACCAATCACCGATGTCTTTACCCCACGTAGCCCTACTACAACGCATCTTTTACAGTTCTAATTCTCTAAAACATCTGGTCTTTTTGTGCAAAGCCATCTTTTAGAACTCATTAAAACTTCTTTTTGACTTGTTTTTAAAACTTATTTTTAGTTCAGTCTGTCTCTCAGCAATGTCATCTCTATTCCACGGCCTTCCTCAGGCAGCAAACCTTATTTCAGTGTTGGCATCAAGATACACAAGACTGTGCAAGGTTTCTGTCAGATTTCAAGAATTCTTTACAAATCCATTTCTCCCAGGTTCTGCTGCTTGCAGAGGGGCTGATCCCATCCTTGTGTTCCCCCAGGATGGGAGGCCAAGGTCAGCTCCCTGCAGCTCTCCCGGGCCCCTGCAGGAAAATCCCAGATATTGGGGGCAGAAATAGAGCCTGGGATGGATGGACAGGAAAAAAAAAACCCTGCAGAGGAAGGGGATCCTGCCGTGGGATCCCAGCCAGGGGTTGAGGATTCCAGGCATGTGCCAATGAGGGAAACGTGCCTGGTGGGGAAGGATTCTGTTTAAAAAGGGGGAATTATAAAAACAGGAGTGTTCTCCCAGCTCCTGCCCACTCCCTTTCACTTTGTGTCCTGGAAATTACCTAGGAAAACCTTTATCCCCACAAAACTTGGGGGTTTTGGAGTATGAAAATCCTTATTCCCAAAAAACCTGGGGGTTTTGGAGTATGGAAATCTTTATTCCCACAAAAATTGGGAGTTTTGGAGTATGGAAATCTTTATTCCCACAAAACTTGGGGGATTTGGGGATTTGAAAGAGTTTTAGTGCCACAAAACTTGGGTATTTTGGAATTTGAAAAAGCTTCATTCTCATAAAACTTGGGTGTTTTAGGGTTTGAAAGAGCTTTATTCCCACAAAACACAGGGGTCTTGGAGTTTGAGAAACCTTTATTGCCACAAAACTCGGGGGTTTTGGGGCGTGACCCAGTTTTGGAGATTCCAGCTCCAGATCTACATTGGCACCAGCTCCTGGGTTCTGCTTTGGGGTCGATCCCAAATCTGAATGGCCAAAGGCAAACACTGCAGTGATAGTGTGGCCTTAATTAATTTTTTTTGGTGATTTAATTAGGATTGGGATCTGGGTTTGGGGCAGGGCACAAAGTGGATTAGGGGAGCAGCTGCCTCTTTAATTAGGGCCGTTTCTCCTCCCTTTAAGTTCACCCTCTGCTCTCGCAGGGGCAGCTCCGGGCTCTGGGAATCCTCTGGAGATCCCGAAGTGGCAGAGTTGGGGGAGGTTATTTATAACCCCCGGGACCAGGGGGGGAAAAAAATTTCTGTGGATTCTGATCCTTAATCTGCTGCTGGCGGGTTCTGTGGAAAGCCTGAGCCCCCCGGCTCCTCCTGCAGCCATTTCCCCCGAGCCTCCCTCTCTGCTCTCCTCCCAACACATTCCCAGGGATTAATTCTGCAGGAACGGGCTCGGCTCCGGCTGCTCCCGACCATCCTGGCAGGAATCCTGTTCCAGCCATCCCGAAACCCAAGCCCGGGGACCCCTGGGGCGCTGGCACTGCCCCGGGCATGGACACGGGAGGGGACAGCTGGGCTGTCCTGCCTGGGGACAGCAGAGCCACCCCCCGGGGCAGCCCCCTCGTCCCACAGAGCCCCCAGATCCCGCCCCAGCTCTCAGCCAAGCTGCCCCCAGCTCAAACCCGTGCTGCCCTGACAGTCCCAAGGGAACCCTACAAACTGACATCAGGAACCTGGGCTGGCCACTTTTTATTCCCATGGAAAAAGGGTGATCTTTCTCTCCAGGGGCCTGTGGCCCTGAGTGCCCAGACACCTCCAAAAATCCGAATAAACAAGGATGTGGCCCAGACCCAAGCTGCCCTCAGCTCAAAGCCGTGCTGCCCTGACAGTCCCAAGGGAACCCTACAAACTGACATCGGGAACCTGCGCTGGCCACTTTTTATTCCCATGGAAAAAGGGTGATATTTTTCTCCAGGAGCCTGTGGCCCTGAGTGGCTGGACACCTCCAAAAATTCCTAATAAACATCGCAGACCCAAGCTGCCCCCAGCTCAAAGCTGTGCTGCCCTGACAGTCCCAAGGGAACCCTACAAACTGACATCGGGAACGTGGGCTGGCCACTTTTCTTTCCCCTATAAAAAGGCTGATCTTTGTCTCCAGGGGCCTGTGGCCCTGAGTGGCCGGACACCTCCAAAAATCCAAACGATCGAGGATGTGGCCCAGAGATGGGTCCATGGAAGATGTTCCACGTTTGCAGCACTGATGGATCCTCCAAGGCTTCCCCACGACCCTGGGCCCCACTGGAGCTTCAGCCCAGCCCCAAACCCCCCCCCCCCAGAGCAGGGGGTGCAGGAGGGGACAGGGCTGGGGTGGCTCTCAGGGGTCAGGGACAGGTCCCAGCTGTCCCACCCCAGGCTGGCTCCTGGACCTGACAAGGGCACTGTCACTTCCAGGAATGTTTTCTGGCTGAGAACCCTGCTGCTCCTGCCCTGGGGTGGATTTTTCCTTTGTTATTTCCTATCCTTGTTGTTTCCTGCTTGGGGGGGTGTGGACACATCAAAGATCCTCAGTTCTGGGCAGGTGGAGCAGCTGCTCAGAAAGCAGAGCCCTGCGGCCTCCCGTCTTCATCCCAAAAACCTCCTTTCTCCATCCCAAAAACCTTCCCTTTCAATCCCAAAAACCTTCCTTTTCCATCCCAAAAACCTCCCCTTTCCATCCCAAAAACCTCCCCTTTCCATCCCAAAAACCTTCCCTTTCAATCCCAAAAACCTCCTTTCTCCATCCCAAAAACCTTCCCTTTCAATCCCAAAAACCTCCTTTCTCCATCCCAAAAACCTTCCCTTTCAATCCCAAAAACCTCCTTTCTCCATCCCAAAAACCTTCCCTTTCAATCCCAAAAACCTCCTTTCTCCATCCCAAAAACCTTCCCTTTCAATCCCAAAAACCTCTCCTTTCCATCCCAACAATCTCCCCTCTCCATCCCCCAAAGATTTCCCTTCTCTTTCCCAAAAATCTCTCCCTCTCCATCCCCACAAATTCCCCTCTCCACTCCCACAATCTTTGCTTTTCCATCCCCACATTCTCCCTTCTTCATCCCCAAAATCTCCCATCTTCCATCCCCACAATTTCCCCTCTCCACCCCACAAATCCTTCCCTCCCCAGCCCCACAATTTCCCTTCTCCATCCCACAAATTTCTCCCTCTCCATCCCCACAGTCTTCCCTCTTCCATCCCCACATCCTCCCTTGTTCATCCCCAAAATCTCCCATCTTCCATCCCAATTTCCCCTTTTCCATCCCCAAAATCTCCCCCCTCCCTCCCCGCAGCCTCTCTGGGGAGGCTCTGCAGCTCAGGGATGGCACCAGAAGCTGCAGCAGAAGCAGATTTCTCTCCCTCAGCTCTTCAGGCTGGAAAATAAAAGCTAAAGGAGACCCGGGATCCCAAAATTAAGGAGGCAGCTGAGGCTGGAGAGCTCGTGGAGTGAGGAGCAAAGCTCCTGGAAGCTTCTGGAAGCAAACCCTGCACTCAGCCAGGTGAGTTTACACTCAGTGTACCATTTTTATTCTGACATAGATAGATATTTTTATATATTACATCATTTAAAAACAGATTATTTGTAAAAAGAAATGGGTTTTTTTTTTTGGTTTTTTGGGTTTTTTTCTGTTTGTTCTTTGCAGGTCAAAGCCACCCCGGCGTGTCCCACACAGTGCAAAGGTGACCCGCAGGTCCCTCCTCCCCCCTCTCCCAGGGACAACCTGTGCATTTCCCCTCTTCAAGGTTGGAAAAAACGAGGTTGGTGTCCTTGTCCCACCCTTCCAGAGCCACCACAAAGTGTCCCTCACTGCCCTGGGGGACAGCAGGGCTGGGGAGGGGACACCGGGGTCAGGGCAGGGAAGGAGCAGAGGTGACAGTGCCAGCCTGGGTCAGGTACGGAGCTTCACACAGAGCCCTGGGCCACCTGGGCTGGCCAGGGGTGGCCAGGAGTGGCTCAGGGCATGGGGAAGGGCTGGAGAGGTGCCTCTGACCCTCAGGGAGCTGGGACAGACTCCTCCACCCAGGAGGGAGAGGGTGGGATCAAAAACCGCCCTCAAAATCGGCTCAATCCGAGTTAAAAAGAGGCTCAAAAGGTGTAAAAAGAGGCTCAGGAGGAGAAAAAAACAGACTCAAGAGGAGGAAATAAGACTCCTTTGGGCTCTCACCCCTTTTCCATGCACCACCCTGACCTCTGGGATGGATTCCTCCTGGATGAATCCTCCTGGATGAATCCTCCTGGATGAATTCTCCTGGAAAATCCCTCCTGGGTGAATTCCTCCTGCCAGCCCAGGAATCCTCTGTCTCTGTCCCTGCATTCCCCTCCTGGAGCACCAGGAAATCCCCCCAGGCCCCTTTTTGCCTTCCCTGCTTTGGGCTGGCAGGGGCAGCGGGGCTGTGGCCACACAGGGCTGGGGCACAGCCCCAGTTCAAGCTTTTTTCCACCCAGAAAAGTTGGGAGAGCTGAAAGCAGAGGGAGGAGAGGCACTGACATCCTGAGAGGCTCCTCCCTCTGCAAATCCCCTGAGAAAAATGCATAAAAATGGAATTTTTCCTTTGTACAGCACCTATTGAAGAGTTCTCCCCTCTGTCCTGGACCTCAATCCTTCCCCATAAATCTGAAAAATATCCTTTATGGCCTCACAGCTGCAAGGGGAAGCTTTAGCTGGGAAATGAGAATAAATGAGCAGCAAAAGCTCTCCCTGATCTGCTGAAGTTCCAGGAGTGGGTCTGAAGTAGTGAATTAAAGCTGGTGCACTGATTTTTATTTTTTTTTTTTTTTTCCAAGTCCTGCTGGACACAACCCAAGCAGAGAACCGACGATGATTTGTCAGTCAAGGGGCTGAAAAAAAGGGAAATAAGCAGCGGTGGCTCGTAGCCATCGTGGCCAAAAGGCTCCATCTGGTGGTGTTTGCACCCAAGAGGAGCCGGGGAGGAGGAGGGGAGCACGGATCGTACTGGTTAAACTGGTTCACAGCGGAGGAAGGGCTTTAAACTCGATTTAAAACTCGAGTTTAAGCTTCTCCCAAGCTGGGAGAAGAGGTGGCACGATGAGAACGGGAATTTTGTGTGGAGAAATGCACCTGCAAGGGGACAAAGCAGCCAGGGGGGCTCAGGTGAGCCGGGAAGGGCCACAAAACCCGAGTTGTGGCCACTAAACCTGAGCATGGCCAAGTTGTGCTGCCCTGCACGGGGCAAGCACAGCCGAGCAGGGGTGGGAATAATACAGCAAATATTTTAATGCTTTTCTCTTAAGCACAGCCCAGAGCATTCCCATCAGGGAAGAGGGATCCTGCAGGAAGAGCCAGGAGCAAAATGACAAGCTCAGATATGGAAACAGGCTGAAAAGTTGGTTATTCTGTTAAAAAAGAGGCGGGGACAGGAGAAATGGGAGCATTAAAAAAATCCAGGCTGGTCCTGCTAAGCCTGGGCAGCTGCAAGGGGAGAAAAGGGAGGGATTCTTCATCTGCAGCTTGGGCAGCACAGGGAATACCCAGCTTGAATTCCCTGGTTTGCAAAAATCAGGAAGGTTTGGGATGGGAGAGAGGAGTTTGCTCCCCTCCTCACCCCAAAATCCCTCAACAGGACCAGGACAAGTCCCTGCCCAGAGGAGCCTGGTCCCTGCATGGAGCTGCAGCTCCAGTGCTCCCAGTAAGAGCCAGGGAGCCCAAGTGGGGCAGGAGGGGAGCAGGGCCACTGCCTGTCCTGGCACCTGCAGCTTTTAGTGATGGGAGAGCTGCTGGTGCTTCCCAGCTGTGCCCCCAGGAGCTGCAGGGCTCCAGGCAGGAGGGTTTTCATGGAAAAGGGTCGGGATGTCCATGGAAAGGCTGGGAAAGGCTCAAGTGCTGGGAAAGGCTCAAGTGCTGGGAAAGGCTCAAGTGCTGGGCTCGGGAGCAGCGGGAGGTGGAGCTGCCCCGTTGGGTTTGTCCCTGCTGGAGTTTCCAAGAGGTGGAGCAGCCTGGGATCACCCTGGGATCACCCTGGGGCAGCCAGGGCTGGGATCACCCTGGGATCACCCTGGGATCACCCTGGGGCAGCCAGGGCTGGGATCACCCTGGGATCACCCTGGGATCACCCTGGGATCACCCTGGGATCACCCTGGAGCAGCCAGGGCTGGGATCACCCTCAGCCACGGGGGTGGAGCCGTCAGCGATGGGGAGGGGGCTCTGCTCCTGCCCCAGGGGCACAGGAGCCAGCAGGGGCACACACGGGCATTGTCACACGCTGCCACCGGGGCACTGTGTGCCACATTGTCATTGTCACACGCTGCCACCGGGGCATTGTCACACCCCCTCTGCTCCTCCAGAGGAGCCGGGGAGGGGGGGGGTCAGGGATGTCCCCTCCCAGAGATGCCCCATCCCAACGATTCCCCATCCCAGAGATGTCCCCATCCTAGAAATGTCCCCTCCTAGAGACACCCTGTCCCAGAGATGTCCCCTCCCAGAGATGTCCCCTCCTCAGCAGCTTTTTGAGGCATCAAACACAACAAAGCAGAGCCCCCCCTGTCCCCACACCTCTGCTGCAGAGACCCCAGACCCTGCAGCAGGAGGCTCCCAGCCCCCAGCCATGCTCTCTCCTGGAAGTTCCTGGGGTCCCCCCTGTCCTGGGGGTGTGGAGCAGAGGAGGGGGTGCCCGGTGCCCCCCCCGGCCCCGTGCCCCGTCAGGGGGTGCAGGGGGTGAAGAAGCGTCGCAGCACCAGGTACCCCAGCACCGCCACGGCTGCCACCAGCATGTACTTCATGTAAACATTGTCCAGGTTCTGCACGGCCTCCTGCCGGGGAGGGGACACGCTGGGGTCAGTGCTGGCAGCGTCCTTGACCCCCAAACCCTAAACCCTGAGCCCTGACTCCCCTGACCCCCAAAACCCCTGACTCCTCTGACCCCCAACCCCTGACTCCCCTGACTCCTCTGACCCCCAACCCTTGACTCCCCCAGCTGCCCTGAACCCCTCTAACTCCAAACCCTGCCCTCTGACCCCAAACCCTGCCCCCTGGCCCCAGACTATAACCCCCCTGGCCCCTAAACCCTGAGCCCTGACTCCCCTGACCCCCAAAACCCCTGACTCCCCTGACCCCCAACCCCTGACTCCCCCAGTTCCCCCGGCCCCCCTAACCCCAAACTCTGACTTCCCTGACTCCTCTGACTGCCAAACCCTGACTCCCCCAGCTGCCCTGGCCCCCCTAACGCCAAACCCTGCCCCTTGCCCCTAAACCCACCCCCTACCTCCAAACTGTGCCCCCTGCCCCCAAACCTGCCCCAAAGCTGCCCCCAAACCCTGCCCCCAAAACTGTGCCCAAAGCTGCCCCCTGTCCCCAAACTGCCCGCAAAGCTGCCCCATGCCCCCAGAGCTGTCCCGTCCCCAAACCCGCCCTCTGCCCCCAAATCTGCCCCTAAACCTGCCCCAAACCTACCCCCTGCCCCCAAATCCTCCCCCAAACCTGCTCCTAAAGCTGCTCTCTGCCCCAAACCCTGCTGCCTGCCCCCAAACCCGCCCCCTGCCCCAAATCCACACCCAAACCTACCCCAAAGCTGCCCCTAAAGCTACTCTCTGCCCCAAACTCTGCTGCCTGCCCCCAAACCTGCCCCCTGCCTCCAAATCTGCCCCCAAAGCTGTCCCTAAAGCTGCTCTCTGCCCCAAACCCTGCTGCCTGCCCCAAACCCGCCCCCTGCCCGAAACCTGCCCCAAATCTGCCCCCAAACCTGCCCCTAAAGCTGTCCCTAAAGCTGCTCTCTGCCCCAAACCCTGCTGCCTGCCCCCAAACCCACCCCCTGCCCCAAATCCACCCCTAAACCTACCCCAAAGCTGTCCCTAAAGCTGCTCTCTGCCCCAAACCCTGCTGCCTGGCCCCAAACCTGCCCCCAAAGCTGCCCCCAAACTTGTCCCTAAAGCTGCTCTCTGCCCCAAACCCTGCTGCCTGCCCCCAAACCTGCCTCCTGCCCCCAAACCTGCCCCAAATCTGCCCCCAATCTGCCCCCAAACCTGCCCCAAACCTGTCCCCAAAGCTGCCCCAAATCTGCCCCCAAACCTACCCCAAAGCTGTCCCTAAAGCTGCTCTCTGCCCCAAACCCTGCTGCCTGCCCCAAACCTGCCTCCTGCCCCCAAAGCTGCCCCAAATCTGCCCCCAAACCTGCCCCCAAACCTGCCCCAAAGCTGTCCCTAAAGCTGCTCTCTGCCCCAAACCCTGCTGCCTGCCCCCAAACCTGCCTCCTGCCCCCAAAGCTGCCCCAAATCTGCCCCCAAAGCTCTCAAATCTGCCCCCGAGCTGCCCCCGCTCACCCATCCTCCCTGCTGGGCGATCCAGCGGGCGATGCGGTTCTGCAGCATGAAGTCCCCGACGTAGCGGGCGATGCGGCGCAGGAAGCCGCTGACGCCGCGCTGCCACACGTGCATGGCCATGCGGTAGCCAAAGGCCAGCAGGGCGATCACCCGGCCCCAGTTGATGCCGCTCTCGAACAGGCTGCAACAAAGCCCGGGAGATCCCTGAATCCCTGCCCGAAATCCCAGCTCAGAGCTGCCCAGGCCTGGGGAGCTCGAGCAGCGGGGTCAGCATTGAGGAAATGGACAGAGGTTAATTTAATTTAATTTACCTAAGTGTGCCAGGGACAGGGAAGGGGTTAATATAATTTACCTGAGTGTGACAGGGAAGGGGTTAATTTAATTTACATGTGACAGGGACAGGGGTTAATTTAATTTAACTGAGTGTGACAAGGAAAGGGTTAATTTAATTTACATGTGACAGGGACAGGGACAGGGGTTAATTTACCTGCGTGTTGCCGCCTCAGCCAGTGCGGCTTCCCAGACAGGGGAGCAGGAAAAGGACAGAAAGGAAGGAGTTAAACACTGGAGAAAAGAAGGAATTAGACACGAGCAGAGGGCACAGGGACAGGGCTGTCACAGCCAGAGGTGTTTGGAGGAGTGACAGGAGCCCAGAGACCCGTCCTGCCCGTGCCACGGGGCTGCCTGGCCCGGGTGGACATTTCCCTGCAGACAGAACCCCTCGATCCCACCTCCATCCAAGCTTCCCTGGGAAGTCCTGGCAGGAAGTTTTCCAGGTCTGTGCCCTCACTCCTCACCTGCTGCTGTGCTTTGGGTGGCTGTCACCTGCAGCAGGCTCTGTGTGTCACCTGCAGGCTCTGTGTGTCACCTGCAGGCTCTGTGTGTCACCTGCAGCAGGCTCTGTGTGTCACCTGCAGGCTCTGTGTGTCACCTGCAGCAGGCTCTGTGTGTCACCTGCAGGAGGCTCTGTGTGTCACCTGCAGCTCTGTGTGTCACCTGCAGCAGGCTCTGTGTGTCACCTGCAGGCTCTGTGTGTCACCTGCAGCAGGCTCTGTGTGTCACCTGCAGGAAGCTCTGTGTGTCACCTGCAGCTCTGTGTGTCACCTGCAGGCTCTGTGTGTCACCTGCAGGAGGCTCTGTGTGTCACCTGCAGCTCTGTGTGTCACCTGCAGGAGGCTCTGTGTGTCACCTGCAGCTCTGTGTGTCACCTGCAGCAGGCTCTGTGTGTCACCTGCAGGCTCTGTGTGTCACCTGCAGCAGGCTCTGTGTGTCACCTGCAGGAAGCTCTGTGTGTCACCTGCA
Source organism: Vidua chalybeata (assembly GCF_026979565.1). Lineage (NCBI taxonomy): Eukaryota > Metazoa > Chordata > Aves > Passeriformes > Viduidae > Vidua > Vidua chalybeata. Next base: position 4,983,082 of record NC_071553.1, read on the forward strand.
GCTCTGTGTGTCACCTGCAGCTCTGTGTGTCACCTGCAGGCTCTGTGTGTCACCTGCAGCAGGCTCTGTGTGTCACCTGCAGGCTCTGTGTGTCACCTGCAGCTCTGTGTGTCACCTGCAGCAGGCTCTGTGTGTCACCTGCAGGCTCTGTGTGTCACCTGCAGCAGGCTCTGTGTGTCACCTGCAGCAGGCTCTGTGTGTCACCTGCAGGCTCTGTGTGTCACCTGTAGCAGGCTCTGTGTGTCACCTGCAGCAGGCTCTGTGTGTCACCTGCAGGCTCTGTGTGTCACCTGCAGCAGGCTCTGTGTGTCACCTGCACCAGGCTCTGTGTGTCACCTGCAGCTCTGTGTGTCACCTGCAGGCTCTGTGTGTCACCTGCAGGAAGCTCTGTGTGTCACCTGCAGCAGGCTCTGTGTGTCACCTGCAGCTCTGTGTGTCACCTGCAGGAAGCTCTGTGTGTCACCTGCAGCTCTGTGTGTCACCTGCAGGCTCTGTGTGTCACCTGCAGCAGGCTCTGTGTGTCACCTGCAGCTCTGTGTGTCACCTGCAGCAGGCTCTGTGTGTCACCTGCAGGCTCTGTGTGTCACCTGCAGCAGGCTCTGTGTGTCACCTGCAGGCTCTGTGTGTCACCTGCAGCAGGCTCTGTGTGTCACCTGCAGCAAGCTCTGTGTGTCACCTGCAGCTCTGTGTGTCACCTGCAGCTCTGTGTGTCACCTGCAGCAGGCTCTGTGTGTCACCTGCAGGAGGCTCTGTGTGTCACCTGCAGCAGGCTCTGTGTGTCACCTGCAGCTCTGTGTGTCACCTGCAGCAGGCTCTGTGTGTCACCTGCAGCAAGCTCTGTGTGTCACCTGCAGCTCTGTGTGTCACCTGCAGCAGGCTCTGTGTGTCACCTGCAGGCTCTGTGTGTCACCTGCAGCTCTGTGTGTCACCTGCAGGCTCTGTGTGTCACCTGCAGCAGGCTCTGTGTGTCACCTGCAGCAGGCTCTGTGTGTCACCTGCAGCAGGCTCTGTGTGTCACCTGCAGCTCTGTGTGTCACCTGCAGGCTCTGTGTGTCACCTGCAGCAGGCTCTGTGTGTCACCTGCAGGAGGCTCTGTGTGTCACCTGCAGCTCTGTGTGTCACCTGCAGGCTCTGTGTGTCACCTGCAGCTCTGTGTGTCACCTGCAGGCTCTGTGTGTCACCTGCAGGCTCTGTGTGTCACCTGCAGCAGGCTCTGTGTGTCACCTGCAGGCTCTGTGTGTCACCTGCAGCTCTGTGTGTCACCTGCAGCAGGCTCTGTGTGTCACCTGCAGCAGGTTCTGTGTGTCACCTGCAGGCTCTGTGTGTCACCTGCAGCTCTGTGTGTCACCTGCAGCAGGCTCTGTGTGTCACCTGCAGCAGGCTCTGTGTGTCACCTGCAGGCTCTGTGTGTCACCTGCAGCTCTGTGTGTCACCTGCAGCAGGCTCTGTGTGTCACCTGCAGCAGGTTCTGTGTGTCACCTGCAGGCTCTGTGTGTCACCTGCAGCAGGCTCTGTGTGTCACCTGCAGGCTCTGTGTGTCACCTGCAGGCTCTGTGTGTCACCTGCAGGCTCTGCCAGCCCATGGAGCAGCCCCTGTGCCGAGGTGTCCATGAGGACCAGGTTGGGTGGGGGCTCTGAGCCACCTCGTCTCGTGTGTGGCATCCTGCCCATGGCAGGGGTTGGACTGAGATGATTTTCAGGGTCCCTCCCGGCCCAACCATTCCATGATTCCATTTTTTCTGTGACCATTCCACCTCCAGATGTGGAGTTGTGGCTGGGGTTGTTCCCTGGCATGTCCCAGCCTGGAGCAGGGGACAGCGGGACCTGGTTGTGCCCCTGAGGGGGAGCTGGGACAGGCACGGGCCAGGTGTCCCAGGGACAGAGCCCAGCCAGCTGGGCAAGGACTGGGAGGCCTGGGAGGGGACGACGACAGGAGCAGTGCACAGGAGGAGGAGGAGGAGCAGACAGGCAGAAGACACAGGAATCATCCTGGGACGCTCGCCGGGAGCTCGGCCAGGCTTGGAGAGTGAAGCTCGAACGGACAGAGTGGGTGACCACACCCGACCTCCCCTTCCCTTCCCTTCCCCTCCAGGGAAAGCCCCCAGCCCACGCCAGGAGCTCCTGAGGCTTTACCTGGAGGCAATTTTGGTGAAGTGCTCGTAGGCGTTTTCGCGGGTGGGCTGCAGGCTCTCCAGCATGGTGCGGAACTCGGCGTCGTAGCGCCGGTAGATGTCATCCCCGATGATGGCCAGGCGCTGCCCCACCTGGCTCTCGCTGCTGCAGGGCGAGCAGGGAGTCAGGCCAGGCTCCGGAGCACGGCCTGGCTCGGGGTGAGGGGCAGGAGCAGGGATTTACCTGCGCAGCTCCTGCTGGATTTGCTCGATCTCGGGGTCGGGCGGCAGCTCTGCCCCGCGCTCCTCGCGCTCCTGCTGGTAGCGGTAGAAGGCGTAGCCCCGGAACACCTCCTCGGCCTCCTCCGCCACGCGGCCTTCTGCGCAGGCAGCGGGGACAACGCTCAGGGCACGCGCTCGCCTCCCTCCGTTCTCACATTTGGCAGAGGCCATTCCCACAGAACCTTCTCCAGACCCACACGTGTCCCCACAGAACCCTCTCCAGACCCACACATGTCCCCACAGAACCTTCTCCAGACCCACACATATCCCCACAGAACCCTCTCCAGACCCACACATGTCCCCACAGAACCCTCTCCAGACCCACACATGTCCCCACAGAACCTTCTCCAGACCCACACATGTCCCCACAGAACCCTCTCCAGACCCACACATTGGTCCTTGTCTCCACACAACCTTCTCCAGACCCACACATATCACCACAGAACCCTCTCCAGACCACACACGTGTCTCTGCACCCTCACAAACCCTCTCCAGACCCACACATTTGTCCTTGTCCCCACACTAAAGGCTCCAGACCCACACATGTGACTCTGTCCCCACATAAACATCTCCAGACCCACAGAACCTTCTCCAGACCCACACACGTGTCTCTGCACCCACAGAACCATCTCCAGACCTACACAAATGTCCCTGTTCCCACACAACCCTCTCCAGACCCACAGAGGTGTCCCTACACCCACAGAACCTTCTCCAGACCCACACATTGGTCCTTGTCTCCACACAACCTTCTCCAGACCCACACATATCCCCACAGAACCTTCTCCAGACCCACACATATCCCCACAGAACCTTCTCCAGACCCACACATATCCCCACAGAACCCTCTCCAGACCACACACGTGTCTCTGCACCCTCAGAAACCCTCTCCAGACCCACACATTTGTCCTTGTCTCCCCGCAACATTCTCCAGACCCACACACGTGGCCCTGCACCCACAGAACCATCTCCAGACCACACACTGGTCCTTGTCTCCACACAACCTTCTCCAGACCCACACACGTGTCTCTGCACCCACAGAATCATCTCCAGACCTACACAGGTGTCCCTACACCCACAGAACCCTCTCCAGACCCACACATTTGTCCTTGTCTCCATATAATCTTCTCCAGACCCACACATGTGCCCCTGTACCCTCACAAACCCTCTCCAGACCCACAGAGGTGTCCCTACACTCACAGAACCATCCCCAGATCCACACTTGGCCCTGTTCCCACACAACCTTCTCCAGACCCACACATGTCCCCACAAAATGCTCTCCAGACCCCACACATTTGTCCTTGTCCCCACACTAAAGGCTCCAGGCCCACACATGTGGCTCTGTCCCCACATAAATATCTCCAGACCCACAGAATCACCTCCAGACCCACACGTGTCCCCACAGAACCTTCTCCAGACCCACACATGTCCCCACAAAATGCTCTCCAGACCCCACACATTTGTCCTTGTCCCCACACTAAAGGCTCCAGACCCACACATGTGGCTCTGTCCCCACATAAAACATCTCCAGACCCACAGAATCACCTCCAGACCCACACGTGTCCCCACAGAACCTTCTCCAGACCCACACATGTCCCCACAAAATGCTCTCCAGACCCATACATGTGGCTCTGTCCCCACATAAACATCTCCAGACCCACAGAACCTTCTCCAGACCCCCACACATGTCCCCACAGAACCTTCTCCAGACCCCCACATGTCCCCACAGAACCTTCTCCAGACCCACACATGTCCCCACAGAACCTTCTCCAGACCCACACATGTCCCCACAGAACCTTCTCCAGACCCACACACGTGTCCCTGTCCCCACGGGACACGGCCAGGACCAGCCCCCTGCAGCAGGGAGCCCCACGGTGAGTCATCCCTCATCACACATTCCATGGCTCCAGGGAAAGTCCCCACGGATGTCCCGGAGTTTCAGCAGCTCCAGAAGCACCTGGAGAGGGACAGTGGCTCCCACAGCCCCACAGAGTGACCCCACGGGGACCGGGAGCATCGCCCTTCCCCGTTTCTTTTCCAAGATAAAGATTTGTTGGGAACAGGAGCGGTGGGGCAGGATCAGAGCTCAGCTCCTCTCACGGAGCACCCAGACACTGTCCAGGGTCGGGAGGTCCCAGGGCAGGGGCAGGAGTGGGGGATCCTGCAGGACTGTGTTTCTGGGGGATCACCCTGTCCCCAGGGGACAGCACCTCCAGCAGCAGCTCCACAGCAGCCAAACCCTGTCCCACCATCCCAGGAATCCAGACTGGCCACGCAGCTCTCCAGAATCTGCATTTCCAACCTGAGATCTTCCTGCCCAGGGCCGGGAAGTGAAGGCACAGCAGTGCTGCCCCACAAACCCCATCCCCAAGCCCCCAGATCCCACCAAATCCTCCTCACAGGCTTTTCCAGCTGCTCCCCCCCCCCCTGTCCCGGGTCCTGCTGTGCTGAGGTCACACCAGCAGAGCTGAAGGGAAAGGACAGCTCCTGTCACTTTCCAGGGGTTGCTTTCTGTTTTCAGACACGGGTTTGTTTGGTGACAAACAAATCCTTCACCTTCCAGGAACTGGAGTTGGTGACGCTCCAGAGAGAATCAGAAAACGAAATCAACTGAGTCAGAGTTTCAGGGAGAGGGAAGGCAAACACTCAGCCAGACACAAGAGGAAATCTCTGCACGAAAATAAACCCTGGAGCCATTTTTAGTAACACCACCACAGGAGGATGTATGCCCCCTTCCCATGGGTGCCACACCCACTGGGATTGTCTTGGGATCTCTCCCACCCAAGGGATTTGGATCAGGGTTTGCCTGGTGGGTTCCCAGTGCCAGCAGTGCCAAGGGGAGGTTTGGAGCTGCTCCAGGATCTCTGCAAGGAAGGAACTGCTCGGTGTCTGCTCCCTCCATCCCCAGCTCACTCAGCATTGGGATCCACACCCTGGATCCACAGCACCACCCAGATCCAGAGAGCCCCAAACCTTCAACATTCACATTTCTTCCTGAGATCCTTCATTTCTCACTGCTCCCATCTCCCAGGAGCAGCTCTGCCCAAAAATCTCCATCAGCCCCAAACACCCAAACACCCACTCCAGGCAGTGACAGGGACTGCTGAAACCTGGCCCCAGCCCCCTGGAGCCCAGCAGACAGGGATCAGCTCCCTGCACACAGGGAGATTCCAGCCTGGAAAAGGAAGACAGCCCCAGGAAGCAAGAGCAGCCTCTGGAGATTTCTGCCCCCAGGGAAGCCCAGCTCCACCTCACTGCAGCTGCAATTTGAGTGTGGGATGAGCAGCTGGGTTTGGGTTTGATCCCAACGATGCCCAAGCAAATCCCTGAGCAGGAGAGAAATCTCTGCTGCATCCAAAGGCAAACAAGCAGAGCCCCCCCCCCAGATGAAATCCAGGCTCAATCCCTGTGACAACGCCTCTTTCCACCCCTCAATCCCACAGTGCATATCCCTGCTCCCACTGGGGTCCACGAGGCTTCTGCCACCTCCAAATTCCAGAGGGGCAATTCTTCACCCTGAGTTTTGGGAAGCTGGGACTGCCAGTAAGAGTCTAAGAAAACAGGAACTGGCAGAACTGTGACTCAGCATGTTCAGAGCTCAAGGCCTGAATTCTTACTGGTTTTCACATCATTTCTTACTGGTTTTTGCTGGCCTCAACAGGAGATCAGCAAACTGCTCCTGTTTGTGGATTTTTGTACCTCCTGGACTCTGGCATGGCAAGGATGGGGTATTTTCCTTCCAGTGTAACCACAGGGTCTGGCACTGAGAGAGGGAGAGGAGCCCAGGCAGCAGCAGAGCAGAAATCCCATTGCCAGGGCAGAGCCCTGGGCTGGGCTGAGCTCCACCACCCCACAGGGCAGCTCCAGCCCAGGTGTTGACAGAGCTGACTCAGCTGATTTACCCTCCTCACGGGGCCAGCAGCACCAGGAGTCACCGTGCCCCACGTTTCATGTGCTGGGAAGAGCTGAGGGTTTTTCCTGTCAGCCCCATTCCCAGTTTCACCCATTGACCAGGGCAGGGCTGGGCTGGGCTCACAGGGGGACAGTGACCCTGCTCCCAGCTCGCCACCACTGCCCTGCCAGGGCACACGGGACCTGATGTCACGCCAAGGCCACGCAGACTGCCTGAGAGCTGTGTTTTCCTCTGTGATTCAAACCCCAAACACCTCCCACTCTCTCGTGCTCCGGGAAGGAAATACTCGACAGCAGGCAGCTCCCAGCACTTTGCTCTCTCCGTGCCTTCAATCCCACCTTGCTGCCCACCCTGACCATCCAATGCCAAGCCCGCAATCCTTGATTATTTTGGATGGAAAAGATCCTCAAACCTCGCCCTGTTCCACCCAGGGACACCTCCCTCTAGACAGGATGCTGCAAGCCCCCCGGCATGTCCCAAAAGCACCGAGCACCTCCCAGTTCAATCCAGTTCCTTATCCCAGCCTTGCAAAAAGCCCTGGAGACAGGAAATCCCATCTTGCCAAAGGAACACAGCAGGGGAATGAATAAGCAAACAAAGGTTTGAAGCTGCTCCCTCCCCTGAGCACCCCAGAACCCTTTACCTGAGCTGAGCCTGCGCCTTTGGCTCCCCTGGCGCCCCTGCGCCCGCGGAGGGTCCCCCTCATTCCCTGAGGCCATTGCAGAGAGGTTTGGGAATGGCAGCTTCACCTGGAAGGGTGATGGAGATGGTGAGTGGCTGGAGCCTCGTGGTCCCTCACAGCCCGAGGATCAGAGCCCTCTGCTTTTATCTCTGCCAGGGCGGCTCCTCCCTCCAGACACACTCACTCTGTACCAATGAGAGCTCTGAGGGCTCCACTCCCACCTCGCTGGGTTCCCCCTCTTTGAGGATCTCATCAAGCTCTGAGGGCTCCACTCCCACCTCGCTGGGTTCCCCCTCTTCGAGGATCTCATCAAGCTCTGAGGGCACTGGCTCCACTCCCACCTCGCTGGGTTCCCCCTCTTCGAGGATCTCATTGCTGATAGCATTTGCCACAGAAAGGGACCTCACGCACGCCTGGCACACATGCTAATAGACTTCCTTCCTGGTTCTAAGAGAGCTGTGCGCTGCCCCAGCTCCTCCTCAGCCCACACCACAGAGCTTCATAAAAAGCTGTAACAAAAATTCCAGCACCTCTGAGGCTCCCCGGCTGTGACCACACCGAGCTGCCATGACAACACCTTCATGAGATGAGCCCTGATTTCCTCCAGGACTCCAGTTTCCTCTGACTCCACTTGTTCTTTACCTTTCCCCTCTCAGAAAATAAGAAAATTAAATGAGAACTAAACACAAAGCTCATCTTTCCCCTGAAGTTCACAGGTATCCTAAACCTGCAGTTCAGGGCTCATCAGAGCTCCTCGAAGGCCACAAAGTTCCTGTCAGGATTAACGGGATCAGGGCAGCCCCTCGCTGCTGTCTGACATTCCAGAGCACATTCCCAGCCCACACTTCAGCAGGCCTGAGCTGGGGGCCTTCCTGATTTGCACCAAGCCTGAACTCACGGATGAAACACAATTCCTGACACCCCGAAATTTAAATTGCATCCTGGACAAAAATAAAGGAAGTGCTGTGTAGGAATAAATAACCACCCATGGGTATGGGAGAAGTGCACAACGAGGTTCGAGCTCATGGCATCACACTGGAGATTGTTCAGAAGGAAAAAGAAATGGGAGACAGGAAGTACAGCCTGTTTTCCAAGGGATGGGGCCTGGAAGTGCAAAGCTTGGAAAACCACGAGGTCCTGCACAGCTGCACTCAGGGGCCTGAGCCTGCTGACCAGGATGGAAATGCTGGTTTTTCCTACACTCCGAGGATGGGAGGAGAAGATTTCCCCCTTCCTCCCCAAACTCAAACACTCCCATCCAAGGAGGAGCTGAGAAGGCAGTGAGGATCCTCAGCTGGGACCAGGGGCAAATCCCTGGGGAGAGCTGCTGGCCACTCGCCCAGATCAGCTGCAGAGCTGCCTCTCCTGGCTCTCAGATTCACGGAATTCCCTGTCCTGGGGTGATGCAGATCCCCTGGGATGGTGCAGATCCCTTGGATGGTGTCCATCTCCTCCTCCACTGAGGAGCCTCCTGTGCTTCATCCTCTGCCCATCCCAGGCCATGGCTGAGCCCACCTGCACTGGGAGGACTCAGAGCTGTTGCCAAGCTGGGGGCAGCTCCTTGGAGCTGTGGAATCAGCAGGAATTTCCTCTGTACCCCACAGTGCCACTGCTCAGGTGGCACAGGATGCGGGGCAGGGTGTGGGCGCACCCAGCAAAGAGCTCAGGAGCCTCTGGAGCTTTTCCAGCTCGGCCTGTGGGGCAGAGGGCTGTGTCCCACAGCGACCCAGGGCTGCCCAGGGGTGACAGGGACTTTTCCTGCCTGGAATGAGTGAGGGCTGTCAGCAGCAAGGACTTTGTAGCCCAGGAACCCAGAGGAAGATGACTCATGATTCAAGTCCATTTGAATTTCCTTTTGAACCGCGCAGGAACTTTTGTTTTCGGTTTCCTTCTGCTCCCTGGCGCCGTTTTCGCTGTCTTCACTGTGACACATGACACTGCAGCCCTGTCACTGCTTTCCCCACCCTCTGCCGGCCCCAAATGCCGATTCTCCGGAAATCTCCCTGTCTCTGCAGGGCGCAGAGTGCCTCAGACCATCCTCTCTGGGTTCCAGAGCTGCTGCTCGTGCTCCTCCTGCTTCCCAGCTTCCCCATTCCCCCTTTGTTCCGGGAACGCCACACTGGAGAACAGGGAAGGGTGTGAAGGAGGAGATGACACCCAAGCACCCAGAGACAGCCCGGGGCTGCAGGAAATGAAAACCCTCCAAGATTTGAGTCAGGGCTCAAGGGAGGGTGTCAGGGGAACTGCACGGCCTCATCCACCCCACGAGGGTCCTGTAGGAGGCTGCAAGGGGTTAAAAGCAGCTGCAATCCTATATCCAAGCCCAGCCACGGGCTCTGGAATCACCCCCTGACATGTTATGAATGCCAGGAAATCGATAATCGATGGGGTATCCCCTGGGACGAGCCTTTGGCAGCGATCCCTCCCGGGCCAGAGATCCCGCAGGGATTCCTGACCCCATCCCCGCCCGACCAGCGGGGCCAGGGCCGCTCCTGCCCCTGCCCCTGCTCCAGGGCAGCAAAAACGGGGAGTTGGGCCAGTTTGGGGGGTGCCCAGTTCGGTGGCTGCACAGTTTGGGGGGTGCCCAGTTTGGGGGGTGCCCAGTTCGGTGGCTGCACAGTTCGGTGGCTGCACAGTTTGGGGGGTTGCCCAGTTTGGGGAGTGCCCAGTTCGGGGTCTGCCCACCCAGCACGGCCCCAGGGTGGGCACACGACCCCCAGCACCCACCCAGCCAAGGTCCCCCCCGAGCCGCGGCCGTGGCCGGGGGTCCCCGGCGGGGCCAGCGCAGCCACACGCGCCGTGCCCGTGTCCAGGTCACAGCCCGGGTGTCACCCGCTCCCCAGCGGGGACAGCTCTGCCCACCGATGTCCCCTCCCCTGAGCCCTTCGGGCCCTGCGCGACTGATGCCGCGGCGTAAAAAGCCCGGCTGGAGAAAATACGGTTAAACGAGGGGAAATTCCCTTTTTGGGGCAGGTAAATTCCCTCTTTGGGGCAGCGACCCGCCCGCAGCGGGACCTCCAGCCCTGGCCCGGGAGTTTCCCGCACCCAAAGCGTCCCCCTGAGGAACCACCGCGCACTTTGTTCCTGTCACCCCTCCCGTACCCTCGGACATCCGCACCCCGCGGCTGCCGGTCCGTCCCTGCCCATCCCGGCCGGGCCGGGAGAACAGGGAAAACCCATCCCAGGAGAGTCTGGGCAGGGGGAAACGGAGCTGCTCTCGTCACTCACCGCGTCCCGGCGGGGTGCAGCGGGTCGGGATACCCCGGGAGCTACCGCATCCCTGCCGGGATCCGCTCCATCCCTCCGGCCGCTCCCTTCCTGCTCCCGCCCGGAGCGCGGCGCGGCCAAAGGAAGCGCGCGGGGCCGGGGAGGAGGAGGGAAAAGACGAGGAAAAAAAAAAAAAAAAAAAAAATCAAGAAGAAACCCAACCCCACTGACCATAGATAGAGCCGCGCAGAGTTCAGCTCCCTCTAGAGGCACCAACCCCGGCGTGGGGCAGCGCCGAGCACCGGGGGCTTTTTGGGGGGGTTCTGGGGGCTCCTCGGGGGGCTCGGGGGGCGCTGAAGCGGATCGGGGGGTGCCGGGTGCGGGGTTGGCACCGCACAGCCCGTGCCGCCCCCCGCACCCTCCTGCCGGGCTCTCCCGGAGATCCTCGGCTCCCTCCTGGCTTCTCCAGCGGTTTTTGGACCTTTTCCTTACGGCTGCACCTTAGATTCGCCCTCTGCCAGGTTCCCCGGCTGAGAGCCCGGTTAAAAGAACGATTTGAGAGTTTTTGGTTCCTGAGAGGGAAACTTGTGTCGATCCAACAGGAAAAAAAAAAAAAAAAAAAAAAAAAAAAAGAAGTCCCCGGTGGCAGAGGCAGCTCCCACCAAGTGCCTCTGGGAATTCAAAATCCGCTGAGATTTTGGGGCAATCCCAGCAGCTCGAGGAGAGCACGAGAGAGATTCAGCCCTGGAGGGCTCAGCAATCTGCCCCAACTGCTTTTTCTCTGCTCGCTCCTTGGGCCGCTGCCAGGGCCGCTGCTGGGGCTGGAAAATGCCAGATAAGCAGCAGAGCTTTGGGGCTGGGCAGAGCCCGAGTGCTGATTATCACATCACCTGTCTGCTCCACGGCAGGAGCGCTCTGAGGGCCCCACGGGACCTCCTCTGCACCGCAGCCAGGGGTTTGGAATTCTTGGCTTACTGGCTGAGCTTTTCCAGGGAAAACCGGCCCCTGGCTGCAGAGGGTCCTGCTCCGGCTCCCTCGGAGGTTTGGGGACATGGCCTTGGACACCCTGCTGAGGGTGGGGCTGCACTGACGGTGAAAAGCAGATAGGAGGGAGAAAAAAAGGGATTCCCGCAGCGGCTGTCCTTCAGGGGAAAGGAAGATCATCATGGAGCGAGGAATCAGCTAGTGGGGGCTGTGCCCACCAGGCTGGCGGCGAGGGGGCTGCCTTCCTCCCAGGGGTCCTGAGCAGCTTTGTCCTGTCACTGCAGCCACCTTGGGGAAACCGTGCCCTGGCCGAGGGAAAACAGCCCTGGGAACGTGCCTGAGGGGCCGAGGGAGCAGCAGGTCCTGGTGTTCACCCTGGCAGGGTGACACAGCGGTGACAGCAGTGGCAGGAAGCAGTGCCAGGATGGGTGGGAGGGGGTTTCATCTCCCTGAGCCTGCCCCTTGCTCCCACCCCCCCCGTGCTGGGGGAGCCTCAGGGCTGGGCCCTGGCAGAGGTGGGGATGTGGCAAGGATGGAGCCGCTGTTGGCTTGGGGGAGAGGCTTCACCTCTGTTCTCCTCCCAGCTGTGTCCCCCTCCCGGTCCTGTCCCCTCCGTGCTGTCCCCCAGCGCTGTGCCAGCCCCTGTCACTGCCCCAGGGCTGCGGCTCAGGGCAGTTTGTGTCCCTTGTGTCTGTTTGAGCCACTCGCTGCCACCAATGGCCACCCCAGCGGCCACCCCAGCTTCCAGCCAGCCCTCCCTGCTCCAGCTCCTCAGGGGTCTCTTGAGGGTCCCATGGTGGACACAGAAGCCCAGAGTGGAGGAGCTGGGAGCATCTGAGGGGTGCAGCAGCCCAGGGGATCCCCCAAACTGGGAGCACTGGGGGGATGCCCGGGGGAAAAGCCACGTGGCCACTTGGGCTCCCTGCTGTCCTTCCCCTCTCCAGCTCCTCAGGGGGCTCCTGGGGAGCCTGTGGGGGACACGGAAGCCCGGAGAAGAGGAGCTGGGGGCGGCTGAGAGCCGCAGCAGCCCCGGGCAGCGCTGGGACGGTGCCAGCAGGGAGAGCACGGAGGCGCTGCTGGGGAAGCTGGAGGAGCTGAGCATCAGAGGCTGCCTGGTGCTCAGCTGCAGCGGGGGACAGGGACGAGCAGGGGGACAGCGACACAGCCCAGCAGGCAGCGGGCAGCCCGGAGGGGATTGCCACGCCGGGATATTCCAGAGGCAGAGCCCTGCGGATGTAAGAGTGGGCCGGGGGTGACACGGGGCCACAAGGCCAGCTGGCTGCAGTGTCCCCGTGCAGGGAGTGTGTCCCCACCCGGCTCTGGAGGGACAGCGACGAGCCTGCTGGGCTGCAGCTGATCCCGAGCAGTTGGGGTTGCGGGAGGCTGCTCGGTTGGATGTTATAAAATCCAGTTTTCCCCTGATTTCCTTCAAGCTTTGACCCGAGTCCAGCGTTTCCAGTAAGGCCCCATTTGGGACAGCCTGTACCCACAGCTGGCAGCTCCACTCCCACCTCTGCCTGTGCTGCTCCCACCTCCCCAAAGGTGCCTGGGGGGCTCCTGGGGGCTGTGGAACCTCCCAGAGCCCCCAGTTCTGGCCCTTGGCAGCCTGTGGCCTCTCCAGGCAGGGGGTGGGACCGTGCCCAGCTGTGCCATGGAGGGGCAGGATGGGCACTCTGGTGCTGTGGCCTCATCCAGACCGCCCCGGCTGTGCTGTTCCCACAGGGATGGGCCCCTGCCAGCTCCGGGTGCCCATGGGGAAGGTGCTGCCAGCCCTGAGCCAACGCTTTCCATGGACTCTGATGCTGAATGGGAGAAGCAGCAGCTCCTGGAAGGTGAGGGGAGGGCTCAGAGAGAAGGGAAAAATCCCCCCTCACCCTTGACTCGAGGGCTGCCTGGTGGTTGGGGGGAGGAGCCCGGAGGAGTGGGTGGACATGGAAAGCACCCAGGGGGCGTGGGAGGCTGAGGCACTCTCCAAATTCAGTGTCCAGCACGCCTGGAATGGGTCCCTTGGCTTTGGAATATCTGGAGCTGGCACGGGATCCTCTCTCAGCCACTCCTAAGTTCAATTCCCACACGAGGGAGGAGAGGTGACAGCTCAGGGGAGTCACTGGGGTTTTTTTTGGACTTGCTTTGATCAGCAGGTGAAGGTGCAGGGCCCCCAAAAGCAGAGGTGTCCCTGGGGAAGAGGCTCTGGAACACGAGCAGACAGCGAAGGGCTTCAGGTGAGGTGGGTGAGAGGATGGGGAGAGTGGGGGATGCTGCTGAGGAGGGTCCCAGGGCCCCCAGGCCTTGGGAAAGGGTGGAGAACCCTGAGCAAAACTGATCCCAGCTCTGCCCTGTCAGAGGCTGTGGCCCCCCAGGGGTGTCCTGGAGGTTCTTCCATCCCTCCATGGCCCTTCCCAGCTGAGGAGGGAATAACCTTGGGGTGCTGCTGGTCAGCAGTGGGCAGCCCTTGGCTTTTGGGACTGCTTGGCCCATCGGTGCCAGGGGACATCTGCCCCGTGCCACGGAACGTTCCAGGAGCTCTGGGCGATGAAATGGCCCGGGGGGCAGAGGGAAAGGTTCTCTCCCAGCTCAGCTGCTGGTGTCAGCTCCATCAGAAGGGAGCTGCTGGGCACAGACACTCTGTCAGCACTGACATCATCTCTTCCCACTTCTGTTTCCACTGCAGGCTCCTGCCCCGGGCAGTGGGATGGGAAGGGAGCAGGAGTCGCTCCTGAGTGGGGCTGCAGAGGGCCCTGCAAACCCCCGGGATGTGCTGCTGCTCAGGAGGCGAGCCAGGAGAGAAACGAACTGCCAGGGGCAGGGCTAGGCAGGATTTTAGCAGAAATTCCCCCCTGTGAGGGTGGGCAGGCCCTGGCACAGGGTGCCCAGAGCAGCTGGGGCTGCCCCTGGATCCCTGGCAGTGCCCAAGGCCAGGCTGGAGCAGCCTGGGATGGTGGAAGGTGCCCCTGCCCATGGCAGGGGTGGCACTGGATGAGCTTTAAGGTCCATTCCAACCCAACCCATCCGAGGATTCTGTGGTTCTGAATCTCCTCGGAGCACCAGGTGGCACTCTCCGACTTCCCAGCGAGCCGAGCTGAGCCGGGCTAACCCGGCTGGGAGACGCAGACACTGCTGGCTCCGGCTCCGAGCCAGGGGACAGCGGGGACAGCACGATGGGACAGCGAGGGACCGGCTCTGCACGGGTCAAAGGGGTCTTCCAGGGTTTTTTTTGGGTGGGTGGATTCACCTCCTGCACTTTCAACAAATCCCAGAATCATAAAAACCCCACCCAGCAAACCCCTGTTGTTGGTCAGGTTTGTCCCAGAGTTTCCTCCCGGTTCCCTCTGGGGGTCCCGAGGGGGACAGGGCACCTTTCCCTGGTCCCACCTGTGTCCCCACGCCGGGGTGTCACCCTGTGCTGGCTCTGGGCTCTGCAGGAGCACAGAACGTGAGGCTTCGGGCAAAGCAAAGCGCTTCTCACGCACAGCAGATTTATCAAATTGATTAAAACCCCCACCAGATCCAGGCCTGGCTCCTGTAACAGCTCCCGGAGCTGCTTAATCACGCTGGGTTTGGGAGTCCAGAGCAGCCAGCACAGCCAGCTCGCATTTCCCAGGCACTGGAAGAGCTGCCAGGCTGTTTAGGACAAAATTCCTCACAAATCCACCTTTGATAATCTGCTGTACAAACACGGGAAGAGGAGGAGGCTGTGGGAGGGCTGAAAAATCCACTCAGGTAGGAAATCCAAGGCATCCTGTGCTGGGGGCGAGTCCTGAGGCTCAGCAGCCTGGAAGGGCTCCCAGATCCTTGGGAAAGGTCCTGAAAGATCCGTGGGACAAGCTCGGAAGGTCCTGTAGGTGTGTGGTGATGTGGCCGAGCAGCCCCCTCAGGGTCCGGGGGGATTCCAGCTGGGAGGACACGCTGGGAATGCCACCCCAACGTGCTTTTCCTCAGCCTGCCTGGCTCTGATGGGTCTCTCTCTCTCTCCCCCCTGAGGTTTCCTGAGGGTGGATGGAGCAGCAGAAGCTTTTGGCTGCTTTGGGAGAAGCTGGGCACAGCTGGGAGCAGGTGGAGCCCCTGGAAATGGCTGAGGTGAGTCTGGGAGGGGAAAAAAACACTGGAGCTGCGACCTGGGACATCTCTGTGGGCACTGCCTTGTCACCACGGTGTGCCCTGGTCACAGCTGCATTTCTGCCTCCTCCACCACCTCGTCGTGGCACCACCTGGGCCAATGTGCTTAAAATGGCAGTGCCAGGTCCATAAATCCCTTTCAGAAAAGCTGGCGCCTCCTGCAGACAAACCCAGCACGTTTCAGTCCATTTTTTTATGGAATGAGCCCAGCTTGGAGTCTCTCCTGAGAGAAGGTTGGATCACCACACCCTGCCTCAGTTTCCCCTCTCCTGGCGAGGGCTTGCACGGCAGATCCTCCCCTCCAAAGCACCTCATGGGTCACTGCCGGGCTTGTAAACGCCTCTAAATTTCAGGCTGAGGGGGGCTTTGGGCAGGATCAGCCCGCTGGCTATGGAAAGCCTCCACTCCCGCGGGGAATTCCCGAGCCTGGCTGCCCTCAGCCAGCTGCACGCTCCTCCCGCAGGCAGGGACAGCGCGGGAGAGAGGAAAAAGCGATTTCCTTCGCTCCGTGCACAGGAAGAGCCGCCCGGAGCTGGGGAAGGCGCTCGGTGCCCTCGCTCAGCTCCCGGCTTCTCCCTCCGGCACGGAGCAGACGCGTTCTGCAGCTGCATCCAGCGCTGGGAAGCTCCCCAGGAACAGCGGGAAGCGGAGCCCGGGGTCTCCGGGAGTTTCACCGAGCGATCCTCCCCCTCCGTGCCCGCTCCGCAGCCTCCCGGCTCGGCAGTGCGTGGGCAGGGCAGGCTCGGAGCGCTCTGGGAAGCAGCGGGGGTGCTCCTCCGCGTGAACCCTCCGTCGCCGAGCCGCACAGAGGCTCCTTTCAGCCGCGGGGGTGTCTGTGGTGAACAGATCCCGACTCACAGAGAGAAGCAGGGACGCGCCCGGAGCCGCACCGCTGGGAACCGCTGGAGCGCGGCTCGGCCCGGGCAGCACAAGGGGCTGGAGGGCGGCGGGGTGCCAGCAGCTGGGCATCCCTGGGCTGCGCTTTGGGGCACGGCTGGGGGCACGGTGCCGGCCGGTGCCAGCCCTGAGGCGCGTCCTTCCCTCCGTCCCTCCGCAGGTCCCGCTCCCGGGGGAGGCGGGGAGCGGCTCCCGGCGTTGCAGCCCCCGCCGGAGCTGGGATCGGTGCTGCCGCCCCGGGCCCGGCCGGCTCTTGCCTCTTCTTTTCCCTCGGCTTAATGAAAAGACCACGTTTTTCTCTTGGCTTTCCCCTTTCCCCTTCCTGGGGAAGGACCCTTGAGTCTCCCCCCATCTCGACTGCCACGGCCTGGATTTTTTTTTTTTTTTTTTTTTTTTAAGATGAGGCGTTTAGTATGACTAAGACATTCTCACTTCTCCCTCTTGATTATTTCCTTTTCCTTATTAAACAGCTCTGTGTTGAATTATTTTTCCTCCTTTCCCAACCCTTCCTCCCTCCAGCTTTTTTATTATTTATTCCCTGTGGCTTTTAAGGGCTTTATTCATTAATTTCATGGTAAGAAGAGGCCTCTATCCCCTCCCACACTGCAAAAAGATCAATGGGATAATTTTGGCTGGGGGTGATCTCCACCCCATGGGGTTAAAGCCTTGCAGAGGTTTGTGAGAGGGGTTGGCTCCTGTCCCTGTGGGCTGGAGAAGCTGTGGCTGCTTCATCCCTGGAAGTGTCCATGGCCAGGCTGGACGGAGCTTGGAGCAGCCTGGGATGGTGGAAGGTGTTCCACCCCATGGCAGAGGTTTTTGGGGTCCCTCCCAATCCAAACCTTTATGAGACACCCCTTCACTTTCCCTGGGGGGCAGCAGGAGCGTCCTGTCCCCACATCCATCCCCAGCCATGGCCTGCCCTGGCTGGGCAGTGCCGGGCGCTGGAAGCGGTGACCTGAGAGCAATCCCAGCCCTCATGGCATTCCCAGATCTGAGAGCAATCCCAGCCCTCACGGCATTCCCAGATCTGAGAGCAATCCCAGCCCTCACGGCATTCCCAGATCTGAGAGCAATCCCAGCCCTCACAGCATTCCCAGATCTGAGAGCAATCCCAGCCCTCACGGCATTCCCAGATCTGAGAGCAATCCCAGCCCTCACAGCATTCCCAACCCTGAGAGCATTCCCAGCTCTCAGAGCATTCCCAGCCCTCACAGCATTCCCAGATCTGAGAGCATTCCCAGCCCTCAGAGCAATCCCAACCCTCAGAGCATTCCTAGGCCTCAGACCATTCCCAGCCCTCAGAGCATTCCCAGACCATTCCCAGCCCTCACAGCATTCCCAGCCCTCATAGCATTCCCAGACCTGAGAGCAACCCCAGAGCATTCCCAGATCTGAGAGCATTCCCAGCCCTCAGAGCATCCCCAGACCATTCCCAGGCCTCACAGCATTCCAGCTCTCAGACCATTCCTAGGCCTCAGACCATTCCCAACCCTCAGACCATTCCCAGACTATTCCCAGCCCTCAGAGCATTCCCAGCCCTCAGAACATTCCGAGGCCATTCCCAGCCCTCAGAGCATTCCCAGACCATTCCCAGCCCTCAGAACATTCCCAGGCCTCAGAGCATTCCCAGGCCATTCCAAGCCCTCAGAGCATTCCCAGACCATTCCCAGCCCTCAGAACATTCCCAGGCCATTCCCAGCCCTCAGAGCATTCCCAGCCCTCAGTACATTCCCAGCCCTCAGAACATTCCCAGGCCATTCCCAGCCCTCAGAGCATTCCCAGCCCTCAGAGCATTCCCAGCCCGGTCACGGGCCGAGGAGCCGCTGGCAGCGTGGCCCAGGCTAATCTGGGAATTGTATGCCAGGAAGGGCACACCCAGCCGGGACAAAGGCTGCTCCCCACGCTCCAGCGCTCCCGGGCTTCCCCCCGAGCGCCCCAGAGCTGCTCCGGAGCCGTCCCGGGGCCTCTCCTGGTCCCTCCCCGCACCTGCCCGGGGCTTGGGCACCTGCTCCAGGTGTGGGGACAGCGTTTGGTGACGCCGTGAGCTGCTGGATGCTCTCCCAGCCGGCTCGTGCTCCTGCCCATCCCTGGGGAACGTCACAGAACGGGGATGTAGCACCCAAACTGCCCTGGCCAGCCTGGAACCGGGGCTGTGAGAGAAATGCACACCCCAGGCACCCCCAGGGTGTTTAATCTGGACCCTGGCGGTGGCAAATTCACACAGCCAGCGTTGTTTTCATCCTGCTGCAGTTTAGCCGAGCTGTCCTGGCAACAACCCCTTCCCATGATGCTTTCCCAGGTACCAAAACTCCCCGTCCTTGACACATCCTTAGAAGCCTTGAGCTCCAAATAGACTCCAGGCTGTGCAAAACCGCCCGAGATTTCCCGAAGCTGCAGAAAATGTGGGGGTTATTATTAGCGCCTGTGCCTGTGCCAGGGCAAGTGTCAAACACCACGGAGGTGTCGGGAGGAAGGGTTTGACCCAGCTGAGTCACTGCAGGGCAGCTCCTGGCGGGGTTCTGGGCACCTCTGAGGGAAGCAGCTGGTGTCATCTGCTGAGAGGAGCCTGGCAGGGCCAACCGGGCCTTTCCACAGTGTCACCGTGCTGCTTGTCCCCGTGGGAAGCGAACACGCCTCGGCCGGGCTGAGCTGCTGTGCCCTCTGAGGTCACTTGTCACCCTGGCGCAGCTGCACGTGATGCTGCCACATCCTGCTGGCGGTATTTTAGGGCGGCTGTTTACAAACAGCGCAGTGGTTGCGCGAGCAGGGGGAGCCGCTCACGGCGTGATGGAAAGCCTCTGCCAGCCTCGCTGGCTTCCCCTGCGCCGATGGAAAGCCGGGATCCAGCGCTGGAGAGCTGTCCCAGCTGTGGAGGTGGGTGGGCTGGTGGGATGGCTCCATCCCATTTCCATCACCCTGCTCCTGGCTGCAGCCTTGCCCCGAGCCACCCGGGCTTGTCCTGCTGCTGCTGCGCCTCCACAAATCCCCGCTCGTGGCCTCCTCCGTGCAGGATGCTGCACCAACATGGAGGGAAAGAAAGGCCTGGAATAACGTCCAGGCTGAGATTCACGGGGCTCATGAAGCCGCTGTAAAGTCGCATTACAAATGTGAGCCGCTCGGATATGCCGGTGATCCGAGCCAGCAGAGGAGAATATTTTAAATGAAATATTCATGGGGATCCTCAGCCTGCGAAAGCGATAGAGCTCTGCTGCCTTCTGTGGACTCACACTAATTTATTTTTTATTATGACCCATTTGTAGGATGATGGGGCCGGGAGGCTCCAGGCGGTCGCCTCCAGCTTCAGATCCCATTTTTTTTTTCTTTTTTTTTTCAGGTGCTCTAAAAGCACAGAACAGCTCCACGATCTGTGCCCCAAATTCCAAACCGCTAAGGATGTAGCCTGGTATTTCTGACACACCAAACCTGGGCTCTGACACAGGCAGCAGTTCTTCCCTGCCCTGACAGCTCAGACAGGCCACAGGGTCCCCTCTGTGCTGCTGGCACTGCCCTGCCTGAGGAAGGGACCATCATCAAACCAGCAAAGGGCACTCACAGCCCCGGAGCAGATGGGAGAAATATTTGCCAAACAAAGGCTCTATTTTCAAGGAAATCCTCTGACTTTCTGCCTCGAAGACAGAAATGATTCAAGCTCTGGCGCAGGCAGCTGAGGAGTCGTGGGTAGGAAATTCTCCTGTCATGGGCTGAGCAGCTCTGCCGTGGCTGCAGTGAGAGCTGGGGCTGCTTTTCCAGGCAGATATCATTCCTGCTTTATATTTGGGAATGACTTGAACCCTTTTGTAGAATCCGGATGCACCTATTTCATCCCTGGAAGTGTTTCAGGGGAGGTTGGACAGGGCTTGGAGCAAGCTGGACTGGTGGAAGGTGTCCCGGCCCATGGCAGAGGATGGATGGAACTGGGAGATCACTAAGCTCTATCCAACCTGTCCTGGAAATTTCCAGGGATGGGCCATCCCCAGCTGCTTCATCCACACATCCAGCCCTGCTCAGCACAACAAACAGCTTTGGGGTCTGCTGGTGGGATGTGAAATACACTGTAATGTCACCTATAATTCTTAAACCCCCGCAAAATAAAGCACTTGTGTGGTTCCCTTTTTTCTTTCCCAGCTGTAAATTCTGCCCAGTTCTGGCTCTTCCCCCTCCGCCCGTGCCTGTCCTGGTTTATGGCATCGCCACAAGCTCCCGGCTGATTTACATGCGGAGTCCATGCAGAGTCGCTCCCACCCCGCGCTGTCCCTCGGTCCCTTGTCCCGGCTGCAGTGACTCAGCCCGACATGACTAACTCTTCCCTCTCCGGCAAACAGGGATGGCGGCTTTGCTCAGCGCCCTGCTCCGCTGCTGGCAGCTCCGGAGAACCGCCCTGGCACAGCGTGACTCATCCCGAGGAGGCGATGTCCGGCTGCTCCAGCGCTGCTTGCCCGGGAGCGGGGCTGGAGCGGGGCTGGAGCGGGGCCGGAGCGGGGCTGGAGCGGGGCTCGGCCGGGCCAGCCCCTCCTGCGCTCCCCCCATCGCGCATCCCCGTGCGGGTGCTTGAAATCCGATGCCAGGCTGGATATTGCCCATCCTCCCGGAGCTGCCTGGGTTGTTTCCTCCCCAGAGGGGGTTTGGACACGCTGGGAGGGTTTATCCACCCTGCTGGGGTTTGCATCCAGCCTGTCCTCACCCTCCAGCACGATGCAGTGGGCTTGGGAGTGAGGATTTCCCTCACCTGGGTTTGGGAGTGAGGATTTTCCTCACCTGAGTTTGGGAGTCAGGATTCCCTGGGTTTGGAAGTGAGGATTTCCCTCAGCTGGGTTTGGGAGTGAGGATTTTCCTCACCTGAGTTTGGGAGTCAGGATTCCCTGGGTTTGGGAGTGAGGATTTTCCTCACCTGAGTTTGGGAGTCAGGATTCCCTGGGTTTGGGAGTGAGGATTTCCCTCAGCTGGGTTTGGGAGTCAGGATTCGCTGGGTCTGGGAGTCAGGATTTCCCTCACCTGGGCTTGGGAGTGAGGATTTTCCTCACCTGAGTTTGGGAGTCAGGATTCCCTGGGTTTGGAAGTGAGGATTTCCCTCAGCTGAATTTGGGAGTGAGGATTTTTCTCAGCTGAGCTTGGGAGTGAGGTTTCCTTCAGAAGGATTTGGGCACCCCCACCCCCGAGGGTGGAAACGTGTCTGATGAGGCTTTGTTACCCCACACCCAGCCCCCAGTTTGAGGTGATGGAATATGTGCACAGAAGGAATAATATGGAAGGAATTCCCACCTGTGAGGGTGGGCAGGCCCTGGCACAGGTGCCCAGAGCAGCTGTGGCTGCCCCTGGATCCCTGGCAGTGCCCAAGGCCAGGCTGGAGCAGCCTGGGATGGTGGGAGGTGTCCCTGCCCATGGCAAGGCTGGAATGGGATGGGATTTAAGATCCTCCCAACCCAACCCATCCGTGATCCTATCCCAGCAGGGTGCCCAGGGCACTCCTGGCCGTGCTGGGATGGGGGTCCAGCAGGGCACGGGGTCCCTTCCAGCTTTGCCCTGAGCATCTCCGCTGCCATCCAAGCGGGAACAGGGCTGGCACTCCCGGTCCTGACGTTGTCACCTGGAGGAGCCCAGGCAGGGTGTGTGCACCGAGGGGAGCAGCCCCTACCTGTCCCCCTGCCCCTCGGGGACATGCCCAATGTGACAGGGGTGGTGGCCTGGCCCAGCCAGGGAGGCACAGGCCATGGGCCACTGGCTTCCCAGCCCGCCACTCAGCAGGAAGGAAGGCAAGGCTGTGGTTTGCTCAGCGAGGGCTGTAATTAGGCTGATTGGCACTAACTTGCCTCAAAATGCCGGGGAGGAGGGGAGAAACCACAGCTCAGCCATTTTATGTGGGATTTTACTGGGAGAAATGGAGCCAGGACAGGGCTGGCTCTGTCCCTCCTTCTCTCTGTGACATTCCCATGAGCCCTCTCAGAGCAGACCACCCCCAAGATGAGCTTCACTGTTGTACCCCCTGCTTCAAATCTGCCTGGCGCAGCATCCCCAAAGCCCAGCTCAGGCTGGGACGGAGCTGAGCGTGCCCTGGGGCTGGCAGGGCACGGCGGGCTGCGTGCCCGGAGCACATTTCCTGCCAGGCTCCGATAAGATGTGCCTTCATTCACGGCTGTGTGCTGACCACAGGCCACATGAGAGGCCCGGCGTGGCCCACTTGGGAGCAGAGGAAACGCGGCGTGGCCTGGCAACCGCTCTGCTGCTGGGAGGAGAGGCTGTGCCTGGCCGTGGTGGAGCCCTCTGGGGTTCTTCAGGGGCTGGGCACGCTGTGGGATCTGATCCCGGGGCTGCTGGAGCTGCTTGGGAAATTTGCCCTTTTGTCGCAGAATCCCAGGCTGGTTTGGGGTGGGAAGGACCTCAAAGCTCATCCCATTCCACCTCCTGCCATTGACACCTTCCAGGCTGCTCCAAGCCCTGATGGGACCAGTCTGGCCTGGGTTGTGGCCTGATGTGCAGGAGGAGGCCTTGGGTGAATAAAGGAGGCTTTTCCTGGGATATAAATTGTGGGGGGCTGAGCCAGTGAGGCCGGCAGTGCTGCTCCCACACGGGCACAGCTGTAATGGGCAAAAAAAGCAGCGGATTTGGGGCACAGCTGTGGAGGATTTTGAAGGTGGCTGCACACAGGTGACACCTGAGGTGCAGGGCAGGGGTGGCCGGTGAGCCAGGAGGGCTGGGCACTGCAAAACCTCTTGGGCAGCTGACGGAAGGGATGGGAAATGAGGAACAGGGCTCTTCCCTCACCCATCCTGCCATCCTGGCCCGGGCTGAGGGTACAGCTGGCAGCCCCAGCCCCTGCTCCACCCCCCAATTAACCCGTGTTTGCTTATTAGGGGAGTTACAAGCCTGTGCAAACACTTCCATTTGCTTTCGATAAAGCCAAGGGAGGAAAAAAACCCTGCCCACGAGGTGTGGCTCCTCCCAGGGGTCTGGGGCGAGCGGGGGCTCCCGAGGGCCACCTGCCAGGCTCTGAGCATCCCTCCCTGCCACAGCCGAGTCCCGTGCCACCCGCTGGCTGTCCCCAACCCCGCTGCTCCCACACAACCGCGGCGTTTGTCCCAAACTTGGCCCGGTGTCGCTAAGAGCAACTGCTAATTGTTCTCGCTCTCTGTACTATATTTAATTCCCCACTATTATTTTTTCCCCTTTTAATCATAAAAAGCCTAAATTTCCCTCGGGGAAGGTTATTGGCTCGAGTGTGGAAATATACCTGTGCCTTGCATGGCGCTGGGCCACCGGGGCTTTGGCTGTATTTTTAAATCCAAGTACAAAGTGTCTTCCACGCCAGCGCCGTTTAACCCTTCCCAGGAGGGAGAGTGGGAGGAAAGGAGTGTGTGTGGGGGGTTCTTCCCTTTTTCTCAGCTCCTGCTTGGAGCAGGATGGGTTTGGAGGCATGCACAGCAAGCTGGGCAAGGAGAAGTGTGGGTTTTGAGGAATTCACCCCATATCCCTCTAGCAATTCCTCCGCTTTTCCCTCTCCCAGACCCACGAGGTCGCCCCGAGCATCTCCTCCTTCCCAGCCTCCTCCTGCCCCCGCTGTGGGTTTGTGTGGGGGGGTGTTGGGGTGCTCCGAGGTAACCCGGAGCCTCGCCACCTTTGAGGATGTGGGCCAAAGTCATCCAGTCTGCGAGCTATTTCAGGGGAGCGCGGCTGCTCCCGCGGGAGCCCTGGCACAGCCGCCGCCGGAGCCGGCCGGGCACAGGTGGGACAGGCAGGAGGGAGCTGCTCCCGTCTCCTCCGTTAATGAAATCACCCGAGGGGGCTCAGCCCTTCCCCCACAGACCTTGGGGTGCCTTTCAAGCGGCTGCTGCAGGGGGAGGTTTGGGTTTGCAGCTCAGATTTGGGGGTCTCACCCTCATCCCTGTGGATTTTCTGTGCCAAAGGAGTGGTTTTGTTCAGTGGTAGCTGCTCTGTGCTCTGGAATCCTCACTCAGAAGGAGAAATGGGATTGAAACAACCCTTTTTTTTTTTGGCCTGGGGTCAGTCCTGGTTTCATCCATCCCAACCCTGATGCTGCTTCTCTCTGGGGTGGGAGGACGGGGCAGCAGCGTGAAAGGCTCCACACAGGCTTTGTGCTGCCTCTGGGTGCTCCCTGACCCCCCTGCTGCCCCCAGAGCCACCAGACCAGGGGACAAATTCCCCTCCTGGCCCGAGAACCCCCCTCCTCTGCCTGACCCTCAGCAGAGCCCTCTCACTGCCTGCTCTGCCTGGCACAAGGGACCGAGTGTCTCCCTCCCTGCTCCCCAAACAAAGGCAGCCACAGTTATTTTTCTCCTTCTTCTTCTTCCAAGTGGTTTCACCCTTGAGTTGCCAGCCTTGATTTGGGATTCCTGAGGGGACCAGAAGCCAGAGGGGCCCTGGCAGGGTGCTGGGAAGCTGTTTGGGCACTGGCACCCACCTGCCCTCCCCAGCCACCACACCACACCTGCTCCATCCCCCCCAGCTGCCTCCCAGGGCATCCGGACAAAGTTGAGCTCCAGGGGGGATCCTGTGGAGCTTTGGGGGCGAGGATACAACCCCGGGTGATCTTTTCTGGGAATCCCACCCCGTCCCACTGCAGGGAACTGCAGGGAACGCTCCCTGCCAGGCTCCCCGTGGGAAGGGAGGGCAGGTAAGGGGAGCTTTGCCAAGGGAGCATCCCGTGGGCAGGGCGGGGGCCTGGGGCAGGGAGGGGACCCTGCAGCTCCTTCAGAGGAGCAATTTCAGCATGAGAAAGGAATGTGGCTCCCGGCCCTGCCAGGGATGGGATGGAGGCTGTGCTCAGGAATAGGGATGATTTCTGCTGGCCTGACTCACTGGCGGCCTCCTCACAGCCGCTTCCTCTCCGGGAGGCAGAAACTCCCAGCTTTTATTTATCACACGGCTTAAAGTAGGGGTGAAGGAAGGAAATGTTCTTATTTTTAACTCCTCTGTCTCCCCAGGGCCTGGGCCAGCGCTGGCATGGCGAGGTGGCCACCAGGAGCATCCCCGTGGCCAGGGCTCTCCCTCACCTGAGCACTGCAGGCTGTTGGCAGCTCCCCACGGGCTCTGAGCCCTTGCACGGGGTGTCCCTGCAGGCTGGGAGCATCGAGGGACCCTGTGCAGAGTGGGGACACCCAGGCTGGGCAGGGGGATGGCTCGGTGTGGGCACAGCCACGCTGAGGGCACCTGAGATCCACTGAGCCCCGGGGAAAATTCATTTCTCTGTCCTTGAAGCCACCTGCCCGTGCTGCTGCTCGTGTGGGGACAAACCTTGGTGACCTGCTGGGGGTCCCCGTTTGTGCCCCCCACAAGGGCAGAGCTGTCACCAACCCCGAGGTGCTGGGGGTCCCCATTTGTGACCCCCACAGAGCTGTCACCAACCCCGCGGTGCTGGGGGTCCCCGTTTGTGCCCCCCACAAGGACAGAGCTGTCACCAACCCCGCGGTGCTGGGAGTCCCCATTTGTGCCCCCCACAAGGACAGAGCTGTCACCAACCCCAGGGTGCTGGGGGTCCCTTTTTGTGCCCCCCACAAGGACAGAGCTGTCACCAACCCCGGGGTGCTGGGGGTCCCTGTTTGTGCCCCCCACAAGGACAGAGCTGTCACCAACCCCGGGGTGCTGGGGGTCCCTGTTTGTGCCCCCCACAAGGACAGAGCTGTCACCAACCCCGGGGTGCTGGGGGTCCCCATTTGTGCCCCCCAAAAGGACAGAGCTGCCATGTCCTGGAGCTGGAGGATGGGGAGTGTTTCATCCATCCAGGGAGGAATTTGGGGATGTTGTGTCACCGTTCCCAGGGTTCAGAGTGGGCAGGGCGACACCCCTGGAATATTTTGGGTTCCTCAGCTGAGCTGGGACATTCAGTGCCTGGCTGGGCACTGCCAGCACCCTGGTGGTGCCATGGGTGGGATGGTGGTTTCCAGAGGCTCCATCCCGCTGTTCCCAGTCCTCCTGGGGGGCAGAAACCAGGCCAGGTGCCAGTTTGTTTAGTGCCACGGGGTTTTTTACACTCCCTGGGGGTTTTCTTTGCCCAGCCATGCCCGGTGAGGCCGGTGGCACTGGCGTGGCACAGCCGCAGTGCCCCTCAGCTGTGGCATCACTTGTGTCTGTGCTCAGAGCGGCTGATCCGGGTGTGAAGTTTGGGACTTTGGTTCCTTGGGGCTTTCCTTCAGCTCCTGTTGTGAAACCTTCATTTGCTTCTAAAAGCAGTGAGTATTTGTTGTTTTTTTTTTGGTTTTTTTTTTTTTTTCTCATGATCTTCTCTTTTCCCCCTCTGTTGCCCTGAGATAAAGGCTTCTAAATTTGTCCTGTGCTGAAAACGCAGCTAATCCTGACGGACCTGAATTCACATCTCCCCCCCAGAGGAATTGCACTAATTTTTTTTTCCCTTTGTTCTGCCAGGGGACCTGTCCGTTTCCTAGTGGAAAGAAAAAAAAAAAAAAAAATCACTATTTAGGGCAAGGTTTATATTCCCGAAACCTGTGTTTGTTTGCGAGAAAAGAGGACAGGAGGGAAATAAATGAGAAAAGCATCATGCTGCTTTTTTTTTTTTTTTTCCCCTCTCCCAGTATTGTTTTTACAGCAGGCAAGTTTTAATTAAAGTGAAAAACTGGGTCGCTTGTGCTGTCCAGAAGATGCTCTGAGGACGTGGTCCTTTCCCACCAGTGTTAATTTGGGAGCCCAGAGCAGCTGGCCCAGCCTGGAGGTGTTGGGAAGGCTCCTTAAAGGACTGCAAGGGCTCTGGAGGAGGGCGTGCGGGTCTCTCCTTCCTGCCCACAGCTCCTGGTGGTGGTGGAGGGCTTGGATGTGGCCTTTTGGGTGCTGGGTGAGCCCTGTGCCACTCCCAGGGTCGGGCTGTCACCGTGGCGGGGGACGCAGGGGACGGGCAGGGTCTGGCAGCACTGCGGGGACAGCGCCGGTGAGAGGCAAAGCAGGTGCGAGCTGGCCTCGCTGGGAGCGCCGAGCTGGCAGGAGCCACCTGGGCTTCAGGAAGCCGCAAGTGCTCGCCTGGGGCAGAAAAATCCACCGAGAGCCGCCTCGGCCTCACCTGGGGCTCTCCCTGCTGCGGGCGGCGCGGGACGGGGAATGCGCCGGCCGAAGAATCAGGGACAGGGACAGGGAGAGGGACGGGGACGGGGACGGGGACGGGGACAGGGAGAGGGACGGGGACAGGGACGGGGACAGGGAGAGGGACGGGGACGGGGACGGGGACCTGCGGCTCCCGCGGTGCCACCTGAGAGGGGCTGCACCAAGGGGGCGGCACGGGAGGGGCCGTGCGGGACGGGGACGGAGCCGCGGCAGTGACCGCTCGCTACCGCCGGTGGCCGCGGGGGCTCCCCGCGACCCCCGAGCGCCCGGGGCCGTTCCAAGCGGGGGAGCCGCGGGCGAGACCCCCCGGGCTGGGGGCTCCGTGCTGGCTCAGAGCGGCCCGAGGGGCGGCCGGGGGTCACGGAGCCGAGTCGGGGCAGCGGAGCCGGGGCTGCCCGCGGGCACCAGGGCGCGCAGCCCCCGCCCCCCCCGGCGGGAGGCGGGTGCGGGGGTGGGGCCTCTCGTGGCCCCCCCCGTCCCGGGCGGCCCCGGGTCCCCTCCCCGCACGCTGCTGCCGGCGGGACTTCCTGATCCCGCCGCATTGGCCGCAGGTAGCGCAGCTGTGCGCGACGGGGCACGGACAGACGGACAGAGCCCATGCGGACCCTTAGCTGAGCTTCATCCCCCGCCCCCTCCTCCTCCTCCTCGTCTTCCTCCTCCCTCCCTGTCCGGCTCCCTTCCTGCCCGGCACATGTAAAACTTGTGCGTGGAGCTCCGCTCCCGTCCCGCTCCCGGTGCTGCCGGCGGCAGGAGCCGGGCTGGGATCGTCCCCCCGCGGAGCAGAGACCCCTCCGCGCCCCCGGAGCAGGGACCCCCCCCCCGGCTCCGCTCGCCCATGCTGGATTTCGGCCCGGGAAGGTGACTGCAGGAGGAAGCGGCGCCGCGCCGGGTCAGGGTAACCATGAATGAGATGTCGAGTTTCCTGCACATCGGGGACATCGTCTCCCTGTACGCCGAGGGCTCCGTCAATGGCTTCATCAGCACCTTGGGGTGAGCGAGGGGCTCCCGGGGCCGCCCCACGGTGATTCCGGGATGGACAGGACGGGACGGGGGAGCTGAGCCGGAGCGCGGTGGGAAAAGGAGCCGGGAAGCTCCGGGAGCTCAGCAGGGACGGGGAGAGGAGCCGGGCAGGGGGACAGGCTGTCCCCGGGCTCGCCCCCGGGCTCGCCCCCGGCTCCAGCTGCTGTCATGGGCAGGCTGTGGCCCTGCAGGGACCCTCAGCCCCCCCTTCCCCTGGCCAGAAGCTGCTTCCCCCCGTTCAGGGGCTGGGGGGATGAGATGGGTTTCAGTAGCGCGAGGGGTCGGTGGGATGAGGACGGGGACATGTCGGGGTGAGAGCTCGGGCAGCCGGGGCCCCTCCTGGGCACGGAGTCGTTCTGTGCCCCCAGCCCTGCCCAGTGTGGCCGGAGGCTGCCGGCCCTGGACAGGCAGTGGCGGCTGCCGCTGTCCCCCTCAGCGGGAATCGCTGCAGGGTCACCAAGCCGGGCTGCCCGTGGCTACCAAGTGCTGCCAGGGGCTGGGGGACAGGGCAGTGCCAGCTCCGGGCTGAGGCAGCTCCCCGGACGTGGCAGGACGGGCCGGGGGATCTCTGCCCAACCTGGGGACCTGTCCCGCGTCACTCCTGTGTCCGTGCAAGCCAAGGGTGCGGCCGGAGCCGCCCCTGGGCACAGCCCAGCGATGCCCCTCTGCTCCCACAGGGAATGTTTGCCCGGCGGCACGGGGGCAGGGGGGGTGACAGGGAGGGCTCCGACACGGCCGCCCTGGGGCACGGGTGGGTTTTTCCTTACCCTGACTCAGGATCCCGAAGCGTGCCCGCAGCCCCGGGCGAGGGGCATGCGGGGCCGTGCCAGCTCCTGCCCCGCGCTGCTGCGTGTAGGAGAGGCTGAGCTCAGGCAGGAATGCTGACTTGGATGGGATTCCTGGGGCAGGAGCTGCCCGGCTCTATAATCTGCGCTGAATGCACTTGCTCCCACATGCCTGTGCCGAAGCGGAGCCGCGCATACCTGCGCCCACACGCGTTCCCCCACCCACCACCGGGCACGCGTGGCACTGGGCTGCTGCCCACCGGGGCTCCCTCCGCCTGGCAGCCCAGAAATGGGGTGCAGAAGTGCCCAGAATCCCCGTGTGTTCAGCCACGGTGCCGGGCAGCAGGTCCTGCAGGTGCAGCCTGTCTGAGCCAGCCCTTCCTGGGTCCCCACGGGTGCTTTTGGAGAGGTGTCCTTGGAGCTGTCCCAGTGCCAGAGCTGTCCCCAGGCAGGGGATGCTGAGCACTCCTCCAGCCTCTTGGAAATGGGGTCTGCAGGAGGCTCTGCAGGGACCAGCGCTCGTTGTTGTCCCCTGAACACGTCCCAGTGGCTCAATTAGAAAAGTGTGGATTTTTCAGAGCTCTGATCCCTTTGCAGCTCTGGGCCCTCACATCCCCCTTTTTGCCAGGTGTTTTTCCAGACTTCCACAGAAGCAGCTGAAGAGCAGGGCTTGCCTGGGGAGCCTCTTCTTCCTGGCCCAGCACATCCTCTGCTGGGCAGCCCCACTTCCCCAGGCTTCGGCTTCCTGCAGGTTCTTTACCCCCCCTCTCCTAAAATTGTTTTCCCTGGTGCCCTGCGACATGGGAGACACAACCGCACCTTAAATCACTCCTGTGATAAGGGACCAGGTGACTCACCCAGAGTGCTCCTCCTGCCACAGGGACCTTCCTTAGCTCATTTGCAAGGCAAACAGCTCTGCCAGCCCACGCGGGCGCCCTGCGGAAGCCTTCCTGACATCCTTCCTTGTGGAGCGGCTGGCTCTGGGCTGTGGGATCGCCTGGGGTCTGCAGCGGGATCCTCTCTTTATGGGGTGACACGGAGTGTCCCCAGGTGTGGATCACCAGTGTCACATTAAGGGTGGCTGCTGTGACATCCCTGTGCCAGCGCCCTGTGGAGCAGCCCCGGGGGTCTCCAGGGTGTGGGGCAGAGGTGAGGGGAGCCCTGCAGCCCCCCACCTGAGGCTCCTCTGCTCCTCAAATCTCTCTGTCGGGGCCGCCGGGCACGAACCCTCCCTTTCACCCCCTCTCTGCAGTGGGCGTTTGCTCCTGAGCAGGAAAAACATCCCGGGCCAGGCGTGGAGCTCAGGCTGGGCTCGGAGCTGGGGGGATGCCGAGCCAAGATACCCAAACCAGCCCAAATGCTCGAGTCAGCCCAAAGCAGCGCCCTGGGGAGGGAGAACCGGGCTCAGGGCTGGTCACAGTGACCCTTGTGGGGCTGGGGCACGGGATGGGCCGATTGCAGTGGCCAGAAGTGGTTTTGGGGAGGTGGGAAGTTTCCCTGGAGGATTTTGTGCTGCCCCAGCCCTGCCAGGCTCCTAGAACCCTTCAGGGGCTCAGAACGAGCACTGGCAGAGGGGAAGGGTCGGTGACAAACTCAGCTCAGGTGGTGGCTGTTTCAGGTGAAATAACACCTGTACCTGTGCTTGCAGGTGGATTTCGGGGTGGAGCAGCTCGGGGAGATGCAGCTGGTTAAAGGGTAACTCCATCTCTGCCGGGTCAGGATGAACCCGTCCCTGCCGGGGGGAGGAGGAGGAGGAGCCCGAGCCTTCCTGGCACCGGGACAGCACCAAAAAGCCGCATTTTTGTGGCTGCCCCGCTCACTTTGTTCTCTCCTCCCTGGGGCAGCGCCCACCCTGCGGGTGCCAGAGGGGCTGACCCGGCTGCACGGCCGAAAACGAGCTCTCATCACCCTCCTCTTCCTCCTCCTCCTCCTTTTCCTCACCTCAGGGTTTGCTGGGCTTTGTATTGGGGTTCTCCTGGCTCTGTTGGGGTTTCCCTTCTCCCAGAGCTCCCTGGACTCCGGCATGCCCGAGCCCCCCTTGGTCTGTGCCACACCTGGGGAAAGTTTCTGCCCGGCCCAGGGGGCTCCAGCTGGGGGCTGTCCCCGGGGAGGGGTCGGGAGGGTCCGACTGCCCCGGATTTTGGACGAGCTCCTTCTCCCCTGGCCTCGGGGAAGGCTCTGCCTCGCACGAGGCCAAACGCGCTGGCCCCGGGCCAGGGAATCGCTTTGCGCTCGGGATTTGGAAGCACCAGGAAGCCCCGCTTGGAAGCCCGGGGCTAAGAGCCGGCCAGATGCTCGCCCGCGCCTTGAGGGGCTCATCAGAGCTGGATCCCGCCCCTCCTGCTCCCGGCTGGGGGGAAATTTGGAAGGGCATTTGCCATTAAAAGGTGCCCTCGCACATCCCCGCCGCTCTTTGGGGAGCTTCCCTGGCCCATCCCACCGCGGGAATGCCGGTTTTTAGCGGGAGCGTGTCCCGGCCCCAGCAGCCTCCCAGGTGACTCATGTCCACTCTGTCAGAAACCCTTTTTTTTTTCTTTTTTTTTTTAATATTTTCAGCAAATTTTTAACCGAGGAATGTTCGCCCAGAGTATCAGTTTAATAAAAAGAACACTTCACGTTCCTGCTGAGCACGTAATCCTGGGATTAAAGATGCTGAAAGTGCCTTGAGATCGTTAACTAATTAAGACTTCCAGGCTGGCAGGTCACTGTCTCCAATCCTGCCCGGTGGAGCGGGGATGCCGGGCACAGAGCACGGCTGCAGCAGGGCAGAGCGGAGGGAGAGGCTCCCCTGCTCTTTTCTTCAGTGCTGAAAATAAACCTGGCAGGTCAGGCCCTTCCTCAGAGACCCCCAGCAATAAGAGTGGAGGGTTTGGGGGTTTAAAGTGCCCAGATGAATCGAGCCTTTCTGCCTCCGTGGGCACTGATGGGAGCTGGGGATGTGCTGAGGGTCAGGGCTTTGCTCCCTGAGCCCCACCCGTGGATTGGTGTCCTCAGCCCTCGGTGGTTTTTGCTCCCAGGCACATCCCAAGGGTTTGTTCTTCCCCGTCCCCCATCAAAATAACAGAACAGAACCCAAAACTGCCCCCGAGTGATGCCAGGGCTGGGCTGGGGCTTTGCAGCCACTCTGTTTTTTCCCCTTTCCCCCTTTCCCTGCCCTCCCAAGGCTCTGCAAGAGCCTGGGAATGTCCCTGGCTACTTCCCTGCCATCACGACCCAAGGAAAAGTTGTTTGGACAGCCCCAAACCCCCTGGTTTGCAAAGCCCAGGCAGCCCTGTCTGGCCACAGCTCGTGGGTTTGGGGTTTTTCCAACCTTCCAGGTCTTTGCTAATGGTTTTGAAGCTTCTGCTGCCACCAGGCAAATTGCTTTTCTCTCTTTATGTGAGATGTGAGGCTGTTCTCCCCGGCCCCGCGGAGCCGTGAGGAGCTCAGGGGTGTCAGAGCCCGGTGCCAGCCCACGCCTCCCCACCAAGGACGCGGCAGCTCCGGGCTCCGCGGGGTCCCCATCCATCAGCACCGAGGCCAAATTCCTCTCTGCGAGCGAAAGGAATTCTCCCCTCCTCCAGAGAGCGGCTGGGCTGAGGGCAGGAGGCCGGACCTGCGGGTGGGATGGACCTGCTCGGGTTTGAGCCCTTTGCAGAGCAGCGCGTCCATCTCCAGCCATTTTCGGGTTGTTTGCTTTGCTGGGGACACCGAGAGTCCCAGCGCAGGCTCCAGGCTGTCCGTGCCCTCCTGTGCCGGGGACAGAGCTGTCCCCCATGGATTGTCCCTCCGGCAGGCCATTGTCGCATCCTCCGGCACGCTCCGCACGTGGGGACACGCTTCCCTCTCGCTCTCCCGGGCAGGAGCAGAGTTTCTCCTGCTGCTCCGGCTTCCCGGGGCTGGGCAAAGCAGGCGAGCGGGTACAGCCTGTCTTGCTGGAGCTCCCAGCTCCCTCGGGAGCCTCGCACGGAGCTCCCAGCACAGGGAGCCCCTCGGGCGATGCTCGCACCTCTGATCGCCCTGCCGGGCTCTGCTTTGCTGCTCTCCCGCACTCTGAAAAGCAACGTCCCACCCACCCCAAAATCAGCCCCCAGCACCCGAGGCCAAGCCTCGAGGATTTTGCTCAACGCTGGGAAAACAGAGGTGGGCAGGGAGGAGACACGGAGCCTTGATCTGATGGGCAGAGCCTGCAGCTCTGATCAGATAATAATTAATAACTGGGTTTGGGGGGGCCCTGCCACCTCCATGCGCAGCACCTGCACCCTCCATATCCCCGTGGGAAGAGTTCCCAGCCAGAGAAGGAGAACTGGTGAACAGAACTCCTCCTGTTTTTGCTGGATTGAGAGTGCAATAACAGAGCTCTGTGTGCAAGGGGGGGAGAGCTGGGCAGGGCAGGGTCCCCTCTGGCACAGCTCACCGAGCAAAGGGCCTGGAGTGACTGCCATGAACCCTCCCTGGCCCTTCACTGCTGTGCCAGCCCTGTGTGCCCGAGGCAGCGGCATGGAAAACACCCAGGGAAGCAGTGGGAACCGAGGGAAGGGGGGTTCGGCTCCTGAAAAATATTTATGGGTGGGAAACAGGAGGTGCAGCATTTGTCAGGATTTGTCACTCTGGGCCAGGCGATGGTGGCACAACCACTCTGCACACCCAGCCCCGCTGTTCCTGACCCTGCTGTCGCTTTTTGTCCCCCTCAGGCTGGTGGACGATCGGTGCGTGGTGGAGCCGGCGGCCGGAGACCTGGACAACCCCCCCAAGAAGTTCCGAGGTGAGGCTGGGGCAGATCCATCACTCCCTGAGCAGCATCGGGGCCAGTCCTGGCCCTGAGCATCCACAGCAGGCATGGCATGGCATGGCATGGCATGGCATGGCATGGCATGGCATGGCACGGGGGCACAGCTCTGCCCTGCGCTGCACCCACCTGGGAGGTGCTGGCATGGTCCACCCCATGTGCTCCACACTCAGGGAAGGGCCCTATCCCGGCAGGATTTGAGTGCCTGGATGACACAGCCACGGAGCAGAGAGCTGGGAAATCTCCCCAAACCCGTGACTGGGAAGTTGGTTTAGGGCAGCTGCTCCTTTCATCCCCCCTGTTGTCATTTTATGTCTTCTTTTAAATAAGAATTTTTAAATATGGGTTCCCCACTCTGCCTTGTGCCTCCACCTTTTTCTCAGCACCCATCCCCCTGACCACCCTCCTTTCCCCCCACACCCCAAAATGTCTCAAGACACCAATTCTTCCACTCTCTCAGGATCCCACCAAGCAGTGACCTGGCTCTCCACAGGCCTTATTACCATTAATTTACTCACTAATCTAATTAACAACCCATCCAGCATCTCCAGCATCCCCCAGCAGCTCCATCCCCAGATTCCAGCCGGGGCTGGATGCTCAGCAGCCACCCCGGCCGTGCACGTGGGTCGAATCTCTTTTCCAGGCGCAGGTTTTTGGGCTCAGCCCTGCTCGCTATCAGGATATCCAGCTGTTTGTTTTAATGGCCGGAAAGGTAGAGCTCTCCCTGCTCGATAGCCATCGCCTGCAGCGAGGTGGAAACAACGGGCTGGGGCTGCTCCCTGGCCCAGAGGCTGCAGGGGATTTTCGAGCGCTGTCGCCGTCCCCACATCCTGTGGCCGGACCCTGCCCTATCCTGAAGCGCGCACGGGTCGTGCCGGGGCTTCCCGCTGGGAAAACAGGACCCTCCCGCCGAGGGCAGCTCCGAAAGGTTCTTTGGAAATGCCAGAACCCACCTGGGAGCTGCTCCTGCCCGGCTCTGCCGTGGAGAGACGCTCGGCCACCTCGCAGTTGTTTGCTTTTCATTTCTTGCGGTCTCTCCTCCCGCCGAGGCTCTCCCAGCCCAGTTCAGGCCCATCAGGAAAAGCTTCCACCCTCCCAGGCAAGGGGACAGCGGGACCCTCAGCTGTGCCACTGCTGTCCCTCGTTCCCCAAAGGAGTCACCTGGAGATTTTGCCCCTCAAAGCCTCTCTGGGTGGAAGTTTTGTCCTCCAGGCCTCTCTGGATGGGAATTTTGTCCCCAAAGCCACTCTGGATGGGAAGTTTTTCCCCCCAGACCTCTCTGGATGGGAAGTTTTGCCCCCCAGGCCTCTCTGGATGGAAATTTTGCCCCCAAAGCCACTCTGGGTCAGAGGTTTTGCCCCCCAGACCTCTCTGGATGGGAATTTTGCCCCCAAAGCCTCTCTGGGTGGAAGTTTTGCCCCTCAGACCTCTCTGGATGGGAAGTTTTGCCCCTCAGACCTCTCTGGATGGGAATTTTGCCCCCAAAGCCACTCTGGATGGAAAGTTTTGCCCCCCAGGCCTCTCTGGATGGGAACTTTTGCCCCCAAAGCCACGCTGGGTCCTGGCAGGTCAGCCCCACATCACCCTCCGAGCTGCTCACTCTGGGCACTGCTGGTGCAGGAGCTTCCTCCACCTCCCCTCTTTTCCACCCCAGTCCATTTTCAGAAATCTGGCGGTGCTTTAGCCCAGCTGCCAAAACCCTCCTGCTCCCAACACAAGCTGAGCTGGATATTTTCTGCACGCAACCCCCGCCGTGCCTCAGTTTCCCTCCTTGCAAAGCCGAGCTCAGCTTTGCAATGGACTCGCAGCCATTTCAGAGTGGCTGTGCTGGGTTCTTTGACCTCCCCTTGGTTTCTCCTTCCCACCAGCGCCTTTCTTTCGCGGCAGTTCCCATTAATGACCCATTTAGGGAGCCCCGTGCAGGTGCTCCGGGGCGGGGGTGGGCGCTCACGGCCGCTGCCCCGGCCCCGCCGGCTGCTCCGGCTGCTTGGCACGGGATGTGCCGCGGGCAAACGGGGCTGGGAAACGAGATGTGAAACCTGGCCCTGCCCCAGCGGCCCCGGCCGGTGAGAACCGCGCTCGGCGTTGCCCCAGCGGCACTCCCAGGTAAATAAATACACGCTCGGGCCCGCCGCCAGCCAGGGAAGGGACTTCGGTTTTTGTTTTTGTTTGGTTTTGTTTGTTTTTTTTTTATTTTCTTTTTTGTGTCTGAACTTTCTGGGCTGCTATTTCAGGCATAATTAGGGCGATTCAGGCTGCAGAGCCCTTCCTGCCCTCGCCCCGCGCAGCTTCCAGCTCGGGGAGGGGGTTGGGAGATGCGAGGGCCTCGTTGTCTCCAGACATCTGCTCTCCTGCCTCAGCTCCCGAAGCCTGGCCGAGGATGTCTGCACTTCCCACCCACCATCCTGGGGGAAAACAGGCGAATCGGGGCAATCTGCAGCGCAGGGAGGGTTTGGAGGAGCTGGGATGCATCTTGTGCATCCTTCAGGATCTTGAAATAGAGCTGCTGACACGGAGATCTCGGGAGCGGGCGCTCGCAGCATCCAGTGCTGGTGATCCGGGTCACGGAGGGGATGGACGTGTGTGTGCCAATGGCACGGCCATCACAGGCTCCTTCCACAGCTTCTGCAGGCTCAGGGTGTCCCGTGGGGGACAAGGGACGTGGAGGTGGCTGATGGTGTCCCAGCCTCCCTCCTGGATCCTTCCCACCAGTATCCTCCTCCTTTGGTGCAGCTGGGCTCCATCAGAGCTCCTTCTCCCCCCTGAAGCTTTCCTTCCCGACCAGCACAGCCATTTCCGATGGGAACACTTCTAATCACGAGTCCAAGAAGTGCAGTAATTCCTGAACTCATTATTTATCCTGATTTAAAGCCGACCCAGCAGCCAGCACACGGTGACGTGACCTCCACCAGTCCCCGCCGTGCCTCCCTCGCTGATGGGGGGGGGACCATCGTCCCTTCCAGGAGTGTCCCTGCCCCTCGGTGACATCGGCCCTGCTGGGGACACCCTGGTGGCTGCTGCAGCCTCATCAGGCTCTGCTCTTGTTCCCAGATTGCCTCTTCAAAGTGTGTCCCATGAACCGCTACTCTGCCCAGAAGCAGTACTGGAAGGCCAAGCAAACCAAGCAGGACAAGGACAAGATCGCCGACGTGGTGCTGCTGCAGAAGCTGCAGGTGAGCAGGAGAGAGGGACCCAGAGCTGGCTGGGTGATGGCATCCACACCTCTGGTGACGCTGGTCTGGGATGAGAAGGGATTTCCAGCTGTGTTCTCCCCCTTGTCCCCTGCCCAGCCGTTGCTTGTGTCACCCTCCTGATGCTTCTAGTGTGGAGGTGCTGTGGCAGAGGAGCTCTGTGAGTGCAGCCCTGCACCCTGGGGCACCCCAGGGCACCTCAGGACACCCTCAGCACCCCGGGACATCCATGCAGGAGGGAGCCCTGCTTCCAGGACATGCTCCAAAGGGTTGGGGAAGGGAAAGGCTCCCGTTGGCTTCCCCCAGCCTTGGCCAGGGCCCACATCAAACATTGCACAACGGCCTCAGGCAGCTGGCGAGGCCCCGCCGATGATTCATAAAACCGAGGCTGGGGAAGAGATTTCACTAAATCATCTCATCGGGCCTCGAGCCCAGCCCCAACCCCGCCATCCCCAGCTCTGCCTCGGGCAGGGGGGGCCGAGCAGTGCCAGGACAGGGTGTCCTGCCCTGGAGGTGCCAGGACAGGGTCAGTGCCTGCTCCGTGCCCAGCCCTGCGCGGTCACTGGCACACAGAACCCCCATTTTCCTGCTCCCCTTAGCCGGGCTTGTAATGTCACAGCTGTCCTGGCCACGAGTGGCCCCAGAGGCTCATTTCCGAGCCTGATTGATTGCACCTTGTTTAGGGCTTGTCTTAAAGAGATTTTGCCATTTCCTGGCTCCTTTCTGCTGCTCCTGGTGTTTCCCTTCGTGGCCGGGGCTCAGCCCAGCCCTGCAGGCACCGGGCTGCAGCCTGCCCCTGCTCAGGGAGGCTGGTGCACAGGCTGAGAGCATCCCCCAGCCCTCGGAGATGATTTCCTGAGGCAGGAGCAGCCAGGGCTGGAGTGGGAGAGCCCTGCCTGCCATGCCCGTGGTTGCCTTTCTGAGCTCGTGCCCCTCGCTGCTGTGTTTCAGTGGGTTTGAACTCTGTTTTCTTGGCCCAAAGCAGCTCAGACAGGCTGGGGGGCTTTCCAGCCCCTCTGCTGGTGTCCCCCAGTCCTCCCCAATCCTCTGTGGGCATCCCTGACTGGGCTTGGGGACAGACCCTCCCCATCCAAGTGGGAACTTGAGTGCTTGGGGCAGCCAGCTGCCACTGCCAGCCCCCCTGGCTGGTGGCTCAGATCTGGAGGGAAATTCAGGATATCTCGAGGTGCTGGATCTCCCACCAGAGCCCTGCTGCTCCATGGGACTGTTGTTAAACTCCCAGAGCAGCATCACTGAGGGATTTCTTGGAGCGGGTTTGTTCTCCTGATGGCAGCAGCCACTGCTGCAGGGCGGTGAGGGTGACTCCAGAGCTCCGTGGGGATGGAGGTGACTCCAGGTGGCACCCAGAGCTCCATGGGTGCCCATGGAGTCATGGACAGGTGCCAGGCACATTCAGAGCCTCACCTCCCTGGGCACTCAGGACCTGCAGCCCCATCCTTCCTCCTGGTGCCAAGCCGTGATTCCAGATGTTTCCCAATCCCTCTGCCCTCAGGTGGAAGGGGTGAGAGAAGGATGGGAAAGGGCAGAGGCTCTCCCAGCTCCATCCCTCGCTGTTTCACATCTTCCCATCTCAGTTTTGGGGGAGCCCTGGGCTGGAGCTGCCCGGGCCGTGCCCAGCCTGGCGCCGGGGCTGTCGGCGCTGCCTCGCCATTCCCAGATTTGCTGTGGGAGCAAGTTCCTGCCTCGCTCCACATGTGTCAACATCCCGTCACTGCTCCGACTGCCAGAGCCAGCGCATGGAAAATCTCTGTGGTTTTGGAGAGGGGCTGCTGAGCCTTCGCTCCTGGGGACACATCCTGCAGCAGGTCCAGGCCTGCTCCATCTCTGGGCATGGCACCGCTGGCACGCCGCCTTTGGCTGCTTGGCTTTGGTGCTGCCGAGAGCCCCCAGTGCCCACATCCCCTATTTTGGGTGTTTTACCCCCATCCCCAGCCTGAGCCCAGCACCCTTGTTCTGTATTACCCCAAGACCTGCTGTCCTGGGGGAATTTTGGTGCCATTTTGTCCCTGTCCTAGTTTTTAAAATCCTCAATTTAAAGCCCTCATGGCCTTCCTAGGGCTGGTCAAGGCCACACCTTGGCCCTGGCCTGAGCTCTTGGGTGCTCCCTGCTGTGGCCCTGGGGCACAGAGGGGTGCTGACCCCAATCCCAGCCCGCCCCATCCTTCCCAAATCCAACGCTGTGAGTGACCCTGCTCCTGGGGATTTGCTCCTGGGGAGGGAGGAGGGCGCTGCTCCACCCTCAGCTCTTCTCCTTTTGGAGCAGCACGCGGCCCAGATGGAGCAGAAGCAGAACGAGACGGAGAACAAGAAGGTGCACGGGGACGTGGTGAAGTACGGGAGCGTCATCCAGGTGCGGGGGCAGCACGGACCCAGCACAGATCCAGCAGGGATCCAGCAGGGATCCAGCACATCTGGGAAGGGGCTGGTGGTGCCTTGGGGGCTGCACTTCTCACCTCTCCCACCCTTGGCTCCTCCAGCTGCTGCACATGAAGAGCAACAAGTACCTGACGGTGAACAAGCGGCTGCCGGCGCTGCTGGAGAAAAACGCCATGCGGGTGACCCTGGATGCCACCGGCAACGAGGGCTCCTGGCTCTTCATCCAGCCCTTCTGGAAGCTCAGGAGCAACGGGGATAACGTGAGCGTGGGGCCCGGCAGTCCCTGCAGGGGTGTGCAAAGAGCTCCGTGCCTGGGCTCGGCTCCACACCGGGTCTCATCCTCGCTCCCCTTTTCCCATTTTGCTCCCCAGGTAGTCGTGGGAGACAAAGTCATCCTGAACCCCGTGAATGCCGGGCAGCCGCTGCACGCCAGCAACTACGAGCTGGCTGACAATGCTGGCTGCAAGGAGGTACAGGAGGGGCTGGGGTTTTTTTCCTTCTTTTTCCCTTTTTTTTCCTTTTGTTCTGGGGGTCGTGACCGCGCTCTCTTGCTCTGTAGGTGAACTCGGTCAATTGTAACACCAGCTGGAAAATCAACCTGTTCATGCAGTTCTGTGACCACATGGAGGAAGTGCTGAAGGGGGTAAGGAAGGAGCTTTGGCTGCATGGACCCGGCAGGCTCTGGGGGACAGCACACTGTGAGCAGCCACCTGGCTCTGTGACAAGGGCAGAAAAGAGCTCCTGCCTGGAGGGCTGTAATTCCTGCTTGAATTCATCACCTGGAGAACAGCACAGTGAGGCGGAGTGGGATATTTTAGGATCTGCTGGCAGCAGGGAGCCGAGGGCACAAATTACCGACCTCAGGGTGTTAAAACTGACTTTTGGGGACAGCCCCACGCAGTGCCAGCAGTGGCTTCTTGTGTGGGGACAATTCCAGCTGCTCAGCCCTGCCTGGGAAAGGAACTTTCCCTGCTGAGCTATTGTTCGGGGCTGAGGTCCTCCAGGAAGCAGCTGGATGGATGTGGATTGTTAGGATCTTACAGCCCTTCATCCCCAGGCACTGTGCTTATCCCAGCTTCCCACATCCTCCTTCCTGGGGTGTTAATGCCTCAAACATGTCAGGGAGCAGAGCCTCTGCCTGCTCCAGGGCTGGAAAATGGTGGATTCACATCCACTCATCCCCTGGGGGTGGAAGCAGAGGGTCTGCATGGATAAAGGGAGTGATGGCAATGCAGGGTGCCTGTGCCCTGTCCCCTGGGCTCAGAGGAGCATTTGAGCTGCCTGAGGCAGGTTTTAGCAGAGCTGCAGGATGCTGGATAGGAAGAGGTGACAGTGTCCTGTGGTCCCCAGCGTCCCTCAGTCCTGCCGTGCAGTTGGGAGCTGAGTTCAGGAGGAATCCCGTCCCCTTTGCAGCATTGCAGGAGAGTCGTGGAGAAATTTCCCCACTGACTGAGTGGTTAAACATGGGAACAGGCTCTCCAGGACAGTCACCTTCCCTGGGAGTGTTCCAAAATGAGTAGACACACACTCCAGGACACAGTTTAATGGGCATGGTGGTGAAAGATTGCACTTAATGACCTTGGAGGTCTTTTCCAACCTGAAAGACTCCAGGATTCTCTGACCCTGACCCTGGCCCCTGTGTCCCGGTGCAGGGGGATGTGGTGAGGCTGTTCCACGCTGAGCAGGAGAAGTTCCTCACCTGTGACGAGTACAAGGGCAAGCTGCACGTCTTCCTCCGCACCACCCTGCGCCAGTCAGCCACCTCGGCCACCAGCTCCAACGCCCTGTGGGAGGTGGAGGTGAGCAGGGAGGGTCTGGAGGGGCTGTTTGGAGACGTCCCAGTCCCTCCTGTGCTGTGGCTGAGCTCTCCCCTGCCTCTCCCAGGTGGTTCACCACGACCCGTGCCGAGGGGGAGCCGGGCACTGGAACGGCTTGTACCGCTTCAAGCACCTCGCCACGGGCAACTACCTGGCAGCAGAGGTAAGGGGGTGGCAGAGAGGTGCAGGAACGTGCCCTGGGGCTGTGGCAGCCCTTGCAAAGGCAGTGCCCACCTCAGGCAGGGAGTGATGCCCAGCGTTTCCTCTGGTCCTCTCTGGTTTGCTCTGCGAGCCCCTGGGACTCCTCCTTGCTGGCAGGAGATGTTGACACCTGACCACCAGCATCACTTAACCTGGTTTAGGACCAAACTTTCCCCCCTGAAATCCCCCAGTGGAGGGGTTCACTCGCTCAGATGGCTGCGTTTGGCTCCTTTTCTGGCCCAGGGGGACCGGAGGGGGTGGCTGGGGCGTTTCTGTGCTCACCCCATGCCAAGGGACCGACTGGCACAGCCCGGTGCGTTCAAAGTGGGACGTGACTCATCCTGCTGTCCTCGCCTGGCAGAGGCTGGGGGCAAAATCTGGGTCTGGAGGCACCATCTGCCAGGCTTTTCTGCTCCCTTTTAAGGCCAGCTCAAGGCCTCCTGGTAGAGGCACGAAGGAGTTGCTGCACTTGGATACTGGGGTGTGTCTGGCACTGCCAGCACCGAGGGCTGTGCGCTGCTGCCAGGGCAGCAGGGACATCCTGGGGATGCTCCCCAGCTCCCAGGACCTTTCCATCACTGCGGGATGGAAAATGACAAATGCTGGGGCTCTGAAATGGGTGCTTTAAACCCAAAGACACTCTGCTAACACTTGAAGGCAAAAGAAGATCTCAGACTGAGCCCATCCTGGGCTGGTGCTGCTCACTGGGAACTCAGCCTGGAGCCTCCAGGGAGCTCTTGCTGCCACACAAGAGCCCAGATCTGCTCCCCTGGGCTCCCCCATCCTCCTCCCAGGGCTGGGACACCGTGCACTGGGCGCAGGTCACACCCTCCAGCCCCACCCGGGCAGGTTTCCCTCTCTGTGTTCAGGGAAGGCAGGAACAGGGATCACACACCATCCCCAGGGGTTTGGAGGGACCGAGCAGGAGGACTGACAGCTGCTTTTCATCTCCCTCTTTAACTTTTCAGGAAAACCCAAGTTATAAAGGAGACGTGGCTGAGCCCAAAGCAGCGCCCACGGTGAGCAGAACCGCTGCTGCCACTGCCCCAACCACGCCAGCTCTCAGCAAGGGCCTAAAAGCAGAGAAATGCCCCAAAACAGAGCCCTGTGAGGGGACTACAGCTGAGTTTGTCCCATGGTGCCAGCCCAGCATCCCCTGCCCTGCACTTAGAGCAGTGTCCCGCCTGTGAGAGGGCCCTGCCAAAACCTCTCAGAGGGGTCCCAGTGCATGTTGGCTCCCCAGGCCACAGGGAAATGCTTGGTAGATGAGAGAGCTGGAGGTTCAGGGGGGTTTTTCTGCGCTGTTGGTGAGGTTTGGATCGGGGGGGACCTCGTAGCTCAGCTGCATCCACGCCGCTTGTGCTCCGCTCGTGCGAGGCTCAGCCCCAGCAACGCTTGTGCTGCGTCCCCCCCGATGCCGTGGGGGCAGGGGACCCCCGAGCCGGGCTCAGAGACCCCCTCCCCACCGTGCAGGGGGGCAGCAGCCGTGCCAGCCGCAGGAACACCGGGGAGAAGATCAAGTACCGGCTGGTGGCCGTGCCCCACGGCAACGACATCGCCTCCCTCTTCGAGCTGGACCCCACCACGCTGCAGAAGACGGATTCCTTCGTCCCACGGTACGGCAGCGGGGTCGGGATGAGGGGAGGGGGCTGAGTGCTGGGGGAAGGGCAGTGCTGGCGTGTCCCCGTGGGGGTCACTTTGCCAGGACACTCTGTGGGGGTCACTCAGCCGGACATTGTGCTGTTGGCAGGAACTCCTACGTGAGGCTGCGCCACCTCTGCACCAACACCTGGATCCAGAGCACCAACGTGCCCATCGACATCGATGAGGAGAGGCCCATCCGCCTCATGGTACGGCCCCGCTCCCTCCTCTCTCCCTGGGGCTGTTCCCTGTTCCCCGAGAGCTCTTAGGCTGCTCCTTCCCTCGCAGCACCTAGAGACTGAAACACCCTGGATGATCCAAAGGGGTGGCTGGACACCACCCTGGAGCCCCCTGCAGTCAGCCAGAGCCCAGCCCAGCCCCTCTGATGGGGACAAACTGGGTCACTGGTGTCAGCAGGGGTGGTGGCAGATGGTGGGGACACGCCTGGCACGGCCCTGTCTGTGTGATGCTGCTTCTCCGTTGCTTCCCAGCTGGGCACGTGCCCCACCAAAGAGGACAAAGAAGCTTTTGCCATCGTCTCCGTGCCCGTGTCTGAGATCCGGGACCTGGACTTTGCCAACGACGCCAGCTCCATGCTGGCCAGCGTGGTGGAGAAGATGAACGAGGGTTTCCTCAGCCAGAACGACCGGAGGTAAAAGGCCCCTGGGAGATGGGGCCGTGCTGGGCTCCTCCAAGGGCTCCCCAGCAGGACGGGGCCCCTGCCTGGTGCTGGTGCCAGTGCTGCCCTCACCTCCCTGCCCACAGCCCCCGTCCACGCCTGCTTCTCCCAAAGCCTGGCGAGGAAACCAGATAACGGCACAGCCCCGCTCTGGCCCCTCCTAGGAAAATATCCTAGAAAAATATCCCAGAAAAATATCCTAGAAAAATATCCGAGGGGCTGGGAGATGGCCCCACGATAGGGGCCTTAGTCACTGTATTATTTTTAGGTGGGTGGGTTCTTGGTGCTTCCTGAGCAAACACAGATCCCTGTGGGACAGAGTGAGCGACTTCCGCCCCGCCAGCCTGGCCCATGGGGGTGACCATGGGGGCAGTGGCGTTAAATGCAGAATCCCTGGTGTAAGCCACAAGCAAAGCCCCTCAGACATTCACCCTGGCGCGTATGGGAGCCATAGGGGCTGCAGATCCAGCCATTGACTTCCATCAGGGAGTGCAGGATGGGCCAGCAGCTCCCCTGGCAGGTTTCTGAGGCTCTTTGGTCCCCAAAACCCACCAGCATCACTGCAGGGTCCTGAGTCTGGGCAGGTGAGCAGCCCCCAGCCCGCTCACCCCGTGTCCCTTGGCAGGTTTGTGATCCAGCTGCTGGAGGACTTGGTGTTTTTTGTCAGTGATGTCCCCAACAACGGCCAGAACGTGCTGGACATCGTGGTGACCAAGCCCAACCGGGAGCGGCAGAAGCTGATGCGGGAGCAGAA
Source organism: Vidua chalybeata (assembly GCF_026979565.1). Lineage (NCBI taxonomy): Eukaryota > Metazoa > Chordata > Aves > Passeriformes > Viduidae > Vidua > Vidua chalybeata. The sequence continues at coordinate 5,027,585 of NC_071553.1, forward strand.
CATCCTGAAGCAGGTGGGTGGCCCTGGGGCCCTGCATCCCAGCAAGGCTGGGACATGTCCTGTCCTGCTCAGGGCCACTCTGGGGGCCAGAGGGATGGAAAACACCATGGAGGAGGGTCTGGCCTCCAGCTCATGCCATGGTGTCCAGCCACGCACAGGGGGGCTGGTGTGGAGCAGGACACAGCCCTGATCTCTGCTTTTGGGCAGATCTTTGGGATCCTGAAGGCCCCTTTCAAGGACAAGGGCGGGGAAGGGCCCCTGGTGAGGCTGGAAGAGCTGTCGGACCAGAAGAACGCTCCTTACCAATACATGTTCCGCCTGTGCTACCGCGTGCTCCGGCACTCCCAGGAGGATTACCGCAAGAACCAGGTGCCGGGGGGTGACTCCCCGCCCCCGTGGAGCCTCGGGGGGCAAGGGGGGGACATGGCTCACGGCCCCTCTGTGCCCGCTGCAGGAGCACATCGCCAAGCAGTTCGGGATGATGCAGTCCCAGATCGGCTACGACATCCTGGCCGAGGACACCATCACGGCCCTGCTGCACAACAACCGCAAGCTGCTGGAGAAGCACATCACCAAGACCGAGGTGGAGACCTTCGTCAGCCTGGTGCGCAAGAACCGCGAGCCACGGTGCGTGGGGGGCCCTGCGGGGTGGGAGGGGAAGGGGGGAGCCATGGGGACCCCCCCCCTGATGGCAGAGCTGCCTCTCCCCGGCAGGTTTTTGGATTATCTCTCGGATCTCTGCGTGTCCAACCACATCGCCATCCCCGTCACCCAGGAGCTGATCTGCAAGTGCGTGCTGGACTCGAAGAACAGCGACATCCTCATCAAAACCGAGTGAGTGGCTGAGGGAGAGGTTTTCCACATCAGGGGTTTGTCGTGGCACCCACCAAAGCCTCTCACTCTGCAGCTGGACAGAGGAGAGAAAATTTATCGAAGGGTTCATTGGTTGGGATAAGAAGCAGGAGAATTCACTCATCAAATACAACCACAGGCGAAACAGGCTCTAGTTAGGGATATGAATTAAGTTTATTCTTAACTAAATCAGAGCAGGACAATGAGAAGGTAAATAAAACCCTCACACCTTCTCCCCACCCTACAAGAAACCCACGACAGGATGGGCCTGGTCCCACTGAAGCTCCATCACCTCTTGAGGTGCAGCCCCTCCATCCATGGGAGCATCTCCAGATTTCCCCTCTCCTGTCCCAGGCTGAGGCCAGTGAAGGAGATGTCCCAGACCCACGAGTACCTGAGCATCGAGTACTTGGAGGAGGAGGTCTGGCTCACCTGGACGGACAAGAACAACGACCACCACGAGAAAAGCATCCGGCAGCTGGCGCAGGAGGCCCGGGCTGGCAACGCCCATGACGAGAACGTCCTCAGCTACTACAGGTGATGCTCCTGTGGCACCTCCTGTCCAGGTGAGGCTGTGAGGGTTGCACGGCCTCACTCCCTCTCCCCCTCACCCCTGGGCAGGTACCAGCTGAAGCTCTTTGCCCGCATGTGCCTGGACCGCCAGTACCTGGCCATCAAGGAGATCTCCCAGCAGCTGGGGGTGGACCTGATCTTCCTGTGCATGGCAGATGAGATGCTGCCCTTCGACCTGCGCGCCTCCTTCTGCCACCTCATGCTGCACGTGCACGTGGACAGGGACCCCCAGGAGCTGGTGATGCCCGTGAAGTTTGCACGGCTCTGGACAGAGATCCCCACAGCCATCACCATCAAAGAGTGAGACACGCCAGGGCTCGGGATGGCTCTGAGGGACAGGGCAGGACAGGGGGTGGCAGATGCCGTGGCAGGGAGTTTGTGGAGTGACCTGGGCGGGTCTGAGCCCTCAGAAGGAAGTGGGCTCCGTCTGTCACGCCATCACTGCTGGTCACGGTGGCTCAGGCGCCGCCTGGACAGCGCTCCTGCCAGCTGGGTGTGAGGACACCCGCTGTCCCCAGCTCACCCCGACGTGTCCCCTTGCAGCTACGACTCCAACCTCAACGTCTCGCGTGATGACAAGAAGAACAAGTTTGCCAGCACCATGGAGTTTGTGGAGGACTATCTCAACAACGTGGTGAGCGAGGCCGTGCCCTTCGCCAACGAGGAGAAGAACAAGCTCACCTTCGAGGTGCGGGCAGTGCCGGTGTCGCCGGCACCTTGCAGGGTGTGACACGGTCTGGCTGCTGCTGCTCCTGCAATGTCCCTGTCCCCCACCACGGATTCTCCTGCTCAGCCCTGAGCAGGGCGAGGTCTGGAGCTGCCTTGTCCTTCCCCAGGTCGTCAGCCTTGCCCACAACCTCATCTACTTCGGCTTCTACAGCTTCAGCGAGCTGCTGCGCCTGACACGGACCCTGCTGGGCATCATCGACTGCGTCCAGAACCCTCAGCTGATGATGCAGGCTGTCTACAATGACGAGGTGACAGGTGAGTCCCTGTTCATGGCCAGGGAGGTGTTTTCATAGTCTGCCCAGTGTTTTCCATGGTCTGTCCAGTGCTTTCCAGTTTTTCTGACGAGAAAACCAGACACTGGCTTGCTGATGTGGCTGGGTGTGCAGTAGAACGTGGGGTAGTGAGCCCTTGCCCGTGTCAAAACAAATATTCAGTGCCTTCTGCCCATTCTCTGCTTTAGTCCAGGGCATTTTCCAGTCCAAGTGGGTCCTTCCTTGGTCCTCTGCCACCTCCCTCTCCACCCACGCTAACTGTGGCTGCCTCCACAGGGAAGAACGTGCGGAGGTCGATCCAGGGCGTGGGGCAGATGATGTCCACCATGGTGCTGAGCAGGAAACAGTCCATCTTCAGCCCCCCCAGCCTCAGCACCGGCTCTGCCCCGGAGCAAGTGGACAGAGGGAGGAGCATTGAGAACGAGAACATTGTGGTGATGGAGACCAAGCTGAAGATCCTGGAGATCTTGCAGGTTGGAGCCAAAAGAGCGGTGGGACCTGTGGGATGGGGGTGTGGAATGTGATTTTCTCAAGCAGGGGCACAGCTGGCATGAAGAGGGCACTCGGTCACTTCTGGTTTCTCCTTCCTTGCTGCCTCCAGTTCATCCTGAACGTGCGGCTGGACTACAGGATCTCCTACCTGCTCTCTGTCTTCAAGAAGGAGTTTGTGGAGGTTTACCCCATGCAGGACAGCGCGGCCGATGGGACAGCTCCAGCCTTTGACTCCACAAGTAACTCTCCCACTTTGCTCCTGGTGCACCCCCAGCTCAGCAACCCCCAGGGGCTGGGAGGACACAGGTGGCAGAGGTGACATCTCCAGCAGAAGTGACATCTCCAGCAGCTGCTGCTGGCAGGGGGCAGGGGGAGATGGAGTTTGTGTTTTGGTGGGGACGGGATCAGGGAGCTGGGTTGGTTCCTGTGGGCTCCTGCCAAGACACAGGGCTGGCATTGTCCACCCTTGTCACTCCCTTCCTCTCCCTGCAGCCGCAGCCATGAACCTGGACCGGATCGGGGAACACGCCGAGGCCATGTTTGGTGTGGGGTGAGTCCCTGCCCCCCAAGCCCCCCTGGCCATAGGGCCCTTCCCCTTCTGCCCACCCCGCCCAGGCTGGTGATGAGCAGGATGAGCCTCTAAAGGCTCTAAAGCTGTCCCCGTCAGCCCCTGAGCTCCGTGTTAACGCCCAGCGCTTCCATCCCGCTCCAGGAAGTCGAGCAGCATGTTGGAGGTGGATGACGAGGGAGGGAGGATGTTCCTGCGGGTGCTGATCCACCTGACCATGCACGACTACCCCCCGCTCATCTCCGGCTCCCTGCAGCTCCTCTTCAAGCACTTCAGCCAGAGGCAGGAGGTCCTGCACACCTTCAAACAGGTGACGCTGAGGGGACCCGGAGCATCCCACGCCTGGCTGCGGGTGGGGGACGTGGCGTGGATCCTGGCCCTTTCCTTGGGAGGGAGATCTGGGAGTGGGATTTGTGCCCCAAACTGGAAACCCCTGGGAATGTCGCTGCAGGTCCAGCTCCTGATCTCAGCCCAGGATGTGGAGAACTACAAGGTGATCAAGTCGGAGCTGGACAAACTCCGCACGATGGTGGAGAAATCGGAGCTCTGGGTGGACAAGAAGGGCAGCACCAAAGGGGACAGCACAGGGGAGGGGAACAAGAAGGAGAAGAAGGAGGTGAGAGCCCTGAGCAAGATCCTGGGATCCAGGGTGGGGAAGGAGTGGGAGGCAGGGGGCAGCTCACCTTAATCCAACACCTGATGCCTCTCGATGGGGAGGCTCCAGAGGGTCCTGGGGGTGTGGCTGGAGGGGCACGGTGTGACCCCAGTGCTGTCGTGTCCCCTGCAGCACGGTGCTGATGAGGAGGTCATTGCTCCAGGAGAGAAGAGCAGCGAGAACTACCAGATAGTGAAGGGGGTGAGTGAGACCACACCCCGCTGCACCAGCAGGAAGGAAAGGGGCGAAATCCTGGGGGGGATTTCCAAGTTCTGCTGTGCTTCAGTAGAAACAAGTCCAAGCCTGGTTTGCTCCTGCCAGCTGAGCACAGGGAAAAGCTGTCACATCCCTGCACTGGGGGGACTGGAGGGACTGGGTGGGTGACAGCTGTGAGGGCTGTGCACGGAGGATCCCTGAGCGGGGCTGAGATTTGTGAGCAAAGCAGGGAACACCCGGGATTACAGAGGGAACACCTGGAATGCAAAGCAGCCCCGGTGCTGGTGACCATCCTGAGTGGCCCCAGGCTCAGCCCCTGCCCGCCGTGGTCCCTCTGTCCCCAGATCCTGGAGAGGCTCAACAAGATGTGCGGGGTGGGGGAGCAGGTGCGCAAGAAGCAGCAGCGCCTGCTGAAGAACATGGACGCCCACAAAGTGATGCTGGACCTGCTGCAGATCCCCTATGAGAAGGTGGGTGGACAGAAACCAACTGGTCCTGAGTGCCCAGGGCAAAGGGGGCACGCAGGGACCCCCCTGAGTGGCCTCCTGCCACTCCCGTCCCTCTCAGCTCCGTGTGTTTCTCCTCTGTCTCCTCCTCAGGGGGATGCCAAGATGATGGAGATCCTCAAGTTCACCCACCAGTTCCTGCAGAAGTTTTGTGCTGGCAACCAGGAGAACCAGGCCCTGCTGCACAAACACCTCAACCTGTTCCTGACCCCGGGGGTAAGGAGAGGACACGGAGGGGCAGCAGCACAGGGAGGGAATTCGGCACCACTCCTGGGGCTGAGAGCACGGGATGGAAAAGCCAGGGGGAGACAGCAGGCAGGGCAGGAGCTGGGGACAGCTCCTGCAGCCCCCTGACCTCACTCTGCCCCTTGTCCCCAGCTGCTGGAGGCGGAGACGATGCAGCACATCTTCCTCAACAACTACCAGCTGTGCTCGGAGATCAACGAGACGGTGCCGCAGCACTTCATCCACTGCGTGGCCACCCACGGCCGCCACGTCCAGTACCTCGACTTCCTGCACACCATCATCAAGGCCGAGGGCAAGTACGTCAAGAAGTGCCAGGACATGATCATGACTGAGGTGAGGACCTCTCCTGTGGGGCAGGAGTGGGGGAGGAAGCAGGACAAGGCTCTTGCAACCTGCAGCGTTGGCTTCTTCCTTGAGAAGAGCCTTCCAGCCATGCTGGCTCCTCCCTGGAACCAGCCAGCCCCAGTGCTGCTGGCCGTCTTGAGTGGCCATCAACCATCTCCAGGGGCTCAATGCAAGGTCCACGAGTCAGTTTGGGAGTCCCACAGTTTTTGATTGCACTGCAAATGCCTGGTTTTCTCTGTAAACACAAATCCCTGTCCCCCTTTCCGGCCACTGCTGCTCATCCCCCACTGCAGAGGGGACACCACTGGCCTTGGAGGCTTCTGACCTTCCTTTTTCAGAGTGGTGACCACTGAGCACTGAGCACTGACCCTTCCCTGCAGCTCACCAACGCCGGGGACGACGTGGTGGTTTTCTACAACGACAAGGCTTCGCTGGCCACCCTGCTGGAGATGATGACGGCGGCCAGGGATGGGGTGGAGGAGAACAGCCCCCTGATGTACCACATCTCCCTGGTGGACCTGCTGGCGGCCTGCGCCGAGGGCAAGAACGTCTACACCGAGATCAAGTGCACGTCCCTGCTGCCCCTGGAGGACGTGGTGCGGGTGGTGACACACGAGGACTGCATCACGGAGGTGCGGGGTGGCAGCCAGGAGGACACTGGGGCTCTGCACTGATTGTCCCCTGACTGTCCCTGCCCCTTTCCCCCTCCCTGACAGGTGAAGATGGCCTACGTGAACTTTGTCAACCACTGCTACGTGGACACGGAGGTGGAGATGAAGGAGATCTACACCAGCAACCACATCTGGACCCTCTTTGAGAACTTCACCCTGGACATGGCCCAGGTGCGTGGGGAGGGTTGGGTGGGAGGGACACAGCAGTGGTGGCTTGGATGGGGACGGGGTGGTGTCACCAAGGCTCCCTTGAGGGCATGGATATAAATGTGGGACCTCATATAGGCACATCCCACGGCTCAGTGCGGTCGCAGCCTCTGGGCAGACACGAGCTGGCCCTGGTGCCATCAGGGTCCTCCCTGTCCTCACAGATGTGCAAGAAGCGGGAGAAGCGCCTGCCAGACGCCACGCTGGAGAAGTACGTGCTGACAGTGGTGCTGGACACCATCAACGCGTTCTTCAGCTCGCCCTTCTCGGAGAACAGCACCTCGCTGCAGGTGGCAAGGGTGGCCAGGGCGGCAGGGGGAGGACAGCGCCTCAGCCAGGCCCCCAAAACACGGTTTGGATGCGTGTGCTGACACTCCTGTCTCCTCCAGACCCACCAGACCATCGTGGTGCAGCTTCTCCAGTCCACCATGAGGCTGCTGGAGTGCCCGTGGCTGCAGCAGCAGCACAAGAGCTCGGTGGAGTCCTGCATCCGCACGCTGGCCATGGTCGGTAAGGAGCTGCTGCTGTGCCCAGGGGACAGGGGACAGGGCCACCCTGGGCTGTCTCTGCCCAGCAGCGAGCAGGACACCCTGTCCCTCCTGTGGGGGTGGCAGGACACCACGGTGAGGGGCTGCCAGCTGGGGATGGGGACACTCAGCTCTGGGATGTGCTTCTCTTTGAGCTTCATCTCAGCACGCCCAAGGTAATGTGGGGATAACCAGAGCCTGGGCTTGGCTGGGAGCTCCCTGGTGTGTCCCTGGCCGGACACAAAGCCAGCGCTGACAGTGGTTTTCCCTGGCCAGGACTTTGCCCTCGGTGTGCAGCTGCCTGACTCAGGCTGAGGGCTGTTAGCACTGAGTCACCCTGGAAAGGATTGCTGGTGGCTGGGCTCTGGGTGGGGATTTCCCTTTGGAATTCCAGGCAGGGTGTTTGCAGCCTCCCCACGCTGGGCTTTCCCAACCAAAAACTGGGGCTGGCGCCAGTTTCCACCCTGCGTGGGGCTGTGGGTGTTGGGATGTGTGGGAACACTCCAGCCCGTACTGGCCTGGAGGCGTTTACTGGTGTATTTACCCCAAATCTCTGCTGAACACTGGTGAAGGGGTGCCCAGACAGGGTGGCAGGACCCAGCTGGGCGGCGGCTGTGCCCACCCCATCCATCCCCGTGTCCCGCAGCCAAGAGCCGCTCCATCGCGCTGCCCATGGACCTGGACGCCCACGTGAGCTCCCTGCTCAACAGCAGCTCCACCAGCACGGTGCAGAGGAACACCTCGAGCTACAAGGCGGCCACACGCACCTTCCCCCGCGTGTCCACCACCCCCAACCAGTGGGACTACAAGAACATCATCGAGAAGCTGCAGGTAACAGGGCAGGGCGTGGCGGGGCTCAGGTGGCAGGAGGGCGCTGGCGTTGCAGGGTCCCTCTCTCGTGTGTCCCCCCCTGGCTCTGAAGGGGCGTGCTGTGGCTTGCAGGACATCATCAGCGCCCTGGAGGATCGCCTGAAGCCGCTGGTGGAGGCCGAGCTGTCCGTGCTGGTGGATGTCCTGCACCGGCCGGAGCTGCTCTTCATGGAGGGCACGGAGGCGTTCCAGCGATGCGAGAGCGGGGGGTTCCTGTCCAAGTGAGGCTGGTTTGGGACTGCCCTGAGGGTGCTGGGAAGGGTTTGGGACCCTCATCCTGCGTGGGCTGTGCATCCCTGCGTGCCTGCAGCCTGGAGGGGTGCTGGGGGTGGTTCCCTCAGGGATCCCCGGGTCCCTCCCAGCTCTGTGACAATGGCTTTGCTGTGCCAGGCTGGTGCAGCACACCAAGGACCTCATGGAGACAGAGGAGAAGCTCTGCATCAAGGTGCTGAGGACGCTGCAGCAGATGCTGGTGAAGAGGAACAAGTATGGAGAGAGGGTGAGCGCCGTGATCTGTGTCCATGCAGCCCCACTCCCAGGCTGGCAGAGCCCACCCTGGGCACCCAGGGGTGCTCAGCTGGTTCTGCCCTGGCCCCCACCTTGGCACGGGGACACTGGTGACATTTGTTTGCCTTGGCAGGGCAACCTGCTGCGGAAAATGCTCATGAACAACTACCTGCAGAACAAGAGGTCCAGCTCCAAGGGGGAGATGGGGGACGCTGCTGGGGGAGGTGAGTGCCCCTCTCCTGCCCCTTCCCCTCAAATTCCCAGCTCCCAAACAGCGATGGGACCAGGTCTGTGGCTGGTTGCCATGGCTCCACCTCCACGGGAGCAGAGGATGTGGGGAGGTGAAGGGATGGCACTGAGGTGCCCCGGCAGTGGTGGAGCTGTGCTGGCTCTGTGCTGGCAGCACATCACATCCCTCCTTGTCCTCTCACGCAGGCCAGGACCAGGACTGGTCGGCCATCGCCGCTGTCCAGTGCCGGCTGGACCGCGAAGGGGCCACCAAGTTGGTGGCTGACCTCATCATGAACACCAAGAACGAGAAGATCTTCCAGGAGAGCATCCTGCTGGCCATCCGCCTGCTGGATGGAGGCAACACCGAGATCCAGGTGCTGAGGGGCAGCAGAGGTTGATGTGGGCAGTGTGAGGGTCCAGGGCTCAGCCTCGAGCAGTGGGTTTGGCCAAAACACCTCTTGTTTGTGCTGAAATGTGATGATTTTGAGTTTCCCAGCTCCACGGCTGGATGAAGGGCTGGAGGCTGTGGGAAGAGCAGGTGGTTCCAGGTTGTTTCTGGAGTTCTGCTGATGCCCTCTGCTGGGAATTCCTAAAATGGCTCAGGGCTGCAGCGCTTGTGGGGGACCTCCAGGGTTATCCCAAACCCTTTGCCACAGGGAAGCTGAAAAATGGTGTGTGCAAATCCCAGTGGGGCTCCAGCAAAAAGCAGGTCATCCTGGGCAATGTCTGGAGCGCTGAGGCTGCTGCCCAGAGGGACAGGCAGGGACACTTTGGAGGCCGTGGTGGGGACCTGAACGAGTGTCCTTTCACCAGAAATCCTTTTACAACCTCATGACGAGCGACAAGAAGTCCGAGAAGTTCTTCAAGGTTCTGCACGACCGGATGAAGAAGGCGCAGCAGGAGACCAAGTCCACGGTGTCGGTGAACATGAGTGACATCGGGAACAAGCCCCGCGAGGACAAGGACGAGCCAGACCCTGGCACCAAAGGTACGGGGCTGTGTCCCCTTGTCCCCTCGGCAGGGCCAGCACTGGCTCGGTGACAGCCTGAGCCGACGAGGGGACAATTCCCTCCAGGACGAGGAGACACCTTCCTGATGCCCGGCACCCCCACGCGGTACCCGATGGCCGTGGGGTTCAGGAAGGGCCACGACCCCGGGGAGCAGGGCCAGAACAACGAGATGGGGGTGACGGTGCTGATCATGGAGCCCATCCTGCGCTTCCTGCAGCTGCTCTGCGAGAACCACAACCGCGACCTGCAGGTTGGTGCTGGGTTAGGGGAAGGTTGGGATCTGCCCCAGTTTTTGGCCCCAAAATGCTGTGGCACCCAGCAGCTCTGTGCCTCAGTTTCCCCATGTGCGGTGCACCATCCAGCTTGGGGTTGTGGGAGGAGTTCATGGCAGGACTGGCTGTGGGACTGAGGTCTGTAGGTTACAGGGGCGGTCCCAGCCCAAATGTCCCTGAAACTGCAGCTGGAGGGTGTGGGGAGAGAGGGATCAGGACCCCACTGCTGGGCTCTGCTCCACAGAACTTCCTGCGGTGCCAGAACAACAAAACCAACTACAACCTGGTGTGTGAGACGCTGCAGTTCCTGGACATCATGTGTGGCAGCACCACGGGCGGGCTGGGGCTGCTTGGCCTCTACATCAACGAGTACAACGTGGCTCTCATCACCCAGACCCTGGAGACCCTGACCGAGTACTGCCAGGGGCCCTGCCACGAGAACCAGGTCCGGGGCTCATTCCCCAAACCTCCTCACACACCAGGGGAGCTTTTGGCGGGGATGTGGGGGAAGCAGGGACAGGTTTTGGGTTCAGAGTGTGAGCAGGAGCAGCACGTGGGCAGCAGAGGTCACAGCGTTCCTGCACAGGTCACCAGCTGCTGCTTGGCTGCAAAATGGGGTGATGCAGATGGGGGGGTAAATAATTCAGTGGTGTGAACGGGGCTCTTTGCAGGGAGAGGGGAGGTTTGGGGGCCCAGCGCCGCAGGCAGGGCTGTGTTCCAGACCAGGGCTGTGCTGGAGGGAGGACTGGCAGGATCTGTGGGATAACACACTGCCCGACTCCCCCAGAGCTGCATCGTGACCCACGAGTCCAACGGGATCGACATCATCACGGCCCTGATCCTAAACGACATCAGCCCCCTCTGCAAGTACCGGATGGACCTGGTCCTGCAGCTGAAGGTGCACGGAGGCCTGGGCTGGGGTGGTGGGGACGTGTCCCTGTGTCACTGCGTGTGTCACTGCGTGTGTTACTGCGTGTCACTGCGTGTCACTGCGTGTGTCACGCCTGTGTCACTGTGTGTCACTCTGTGTGTCACTGTGTGTGTCACTGCGTGTGTCACTGTGCGTGTCACTGCGTGTCACTGCGTGTGTCACGCCTGTGTCACGCCTGTGTCACTGTGTGTGTCACTGCGTGTGTCACTGCGTGTGTTACTGCGTGTCACTGCGTGTCACTGCGTGTGTCACGCCTGTGTCACTGTGTGTGTTACTGCGTGTCACTGCGTGTGTCACTGCGTGTGTCACGCCTGTGTCACTGTGTGTCACTCTGTGTGTCACTGCGTGTGTCACTGCGTGTGTCACTGCGTGTGTCACTGCGTGTGTCACTGCGTGTGTCACTGTGTGTCACTCTGTGTGTCACTGCGTGTGTCACTGCAAGGACTCGCTGGCAGGGTCACGGGGTGTGCTGTGGGGTGAGGTTGGCACTGGAGGGGACCCTGCCTGTGTCAGACCCTCGGGTGTGGGAGCAGATGGGCTCGGTGGGGCAGGGCTGGGGCATCTCCACCACACTCAGATGCCCACAAGGGAGTTGGCAGGGGCACAGGATAATTCTGCCCACCCCAAAGCCCTGGGCAGTGGCAGGGCACAGCTCCCCTCACCAAGGGCTTCTCCTCACCAGGACAATGCCTCCAAGCTCCTCCTGGCCCTCATGGAGAGCAGGCACGACAGCGAAAACGCCGAGCGGATCCTCATCAGCCTCCGTCCCCAGGAACTGGTGAGGGAACTGGGAATGTCCCACTGAGCCCCCAGCCCCCAGCTGGACGTCCTCTGCCCTGGGTCGTGCTGCAGTTCCTGCCTGCCCTGCCCCACTGCTGCTCCTGCTGCCCAAATCCTGGCTGGAGGAGGAAGCAGGGAGTGGGGAGGAGCTCAGTGCCCCCGTGCTGCCTTGCAGGTGGATGTGATTAAGAAGGCCTACCTGCAGGAGGAGGAGTGTGAGAACGCCGAGGTTTCCCCCCGGGAAGTTGGACACAACATTTATATCCTGGCGCTGCAGGTAGGGAGCTGTAAAAGCATCCTGCCAGGCTGTGCTCACGGGCTGCACTTTTTCCTCCACAATTATGCACATTTCCTTCAGCCAGATCGGCCTCCCTGGGGAGCCAAATGTGCCTTTGGCTGTGGGGAGCAGCCATGGCTCGCTGGCCATCCTGCACCCCCTGTGCCCCACGTCCCCTCCCGTGTCTGCTGGTGGCTGCCTGCCATCCTGTGCTCACTGTCACCATCCCTGTCCCCCTCCCAGCTCTCCCGACACAACAAGTCTCTGCAGCAGCTCCTGAAGCCAGTGAAGCGAATCCAGGAGGAGGAGGAGGAGGGAATCTCATCCATGGTATGGAGAGGCGCAGCCCCCGCAAGCTGCAGGGCTGTAAAAAAGCCTTTGCAGAGCCCACCTGGGCTTTGTTGTTGAGGATTTGATGGATTTTGGTGTTCCCCAGGGGATTAAAGAGGGAGAGACACCTTTTAGCCAGAGGTAGAAGCCCAAAGGTGTGTGTGCCCTGCTGTGGGGTGACACAGCCTGGTGGCCCCGGGGGGGTCCTGCCCTTACCCACCTCCCCCCTTCCCTTCAGAAGGGAAGGGCCGAGTCCTTTGCTGCCGTTCCTTGCCCAGGTACCTCAGATCCCGACAAGATTCAGCAGGAATGTGATTTCCCCGGGGGTTTTGTGAGCACTGGTTTGTAATTTGTGGATTAGCAGCACTTGGATGTAATTATTGCAGGGAATCGATTGTCTGTCACCGCAGGGAGCACTAGCACCCCTCATGGAAGCTTTAATTCATTTGCTTTTCCCTGAAAACCTCATCAGCTGCAGGAGATGTTGAGGCACGTTGTGGGAACAGTCAGATCCAGCTTCTGGCTGGATCCTCATCCTCTCCCTTTCCCTCTCCCCATCCAGCTCAGCCTTAACAACAAGCAGCTGTCGCAGATGCTGAAGTCAACAGCCCCAGTGCAGGAGGAAGAGGAGGATCCACTGGCGTATTACGAGAAGCACACGTCCCAGATCGAGGCAAGACCTCCTGGCTGTTGGCTTTCCAGCCTGCCCCTGCTCCATGAATCCCACCTGGCTCCAGATGCCCCACGTCCGATTATTTTGCACCAGGAGCTGTCCCCTCTTCCCACCCCCGTGCTGCTCCAGGAACTGAGGGATGAGCAGCCCCCTGGACCCTCCCCTTCTCTCCCAGCAGCAGTGGGATGCAGCTGATCCAGCAGCCTCATCCTTGGCATGGATTCCCCCATTCCCACACTCCCACTTACCCCAGCCAGGGCTGCCTCTGCTCGGGGCAGTTTGGAAGCTTTTAAATGAGTGGCTGACAATATTTGTACCCTGTGGAGCGGGAAGGAGGAGGGGAAGGCACAGCTGGATGTGGGAAGGAGGAAAAAACCACAGCAGGGCAGGATCTGAGGGCTCTGCTTCCCGCAGATCGTGCGGCTGGACCGGAGCATGGAGCAGATCATCTTCCCTGTGCCTGGGATCTGCGAGTTCCTCACCAAGGAGACCAAGTACAGGCTCTTCACCACCACGGAGCAGGACGAGCAGGGCAGCAAAGTCAGCGACTTCTTCGACCAGTCCTCCTTCCTGCACAACGAGATGGAGTGGCAGAAGAAGCTGCGCAGTAAGAGCAAGGCAGAGCCTCCCCCAGGCTGCCCCGGTGGGAATCTGGGGGGCATTCCTGCTGGGAAAGGGCTGCAGGAATTCCCACCTGGGAATGGCTTTGCTGAGCTGCCCGAGCTCTGCAGAGCACCACACACCTGGCAGAGTGCACGGAGTGAGGGTTAAAATCCCAGCCGTGGGGCTCCTCTCTGCTCTCAGAGCAGTTTCTCCACAGGCTGAGGGGCACCTTGCTCACATTCCCTGGGATTCCAGCTGAGGTGTTTTCCCTGGAAAGCCCTTTCAGTTGCCTTCCCCTAAACCAGAGTTGTAGCTGCACATGGGAAAAACAACCTGTTTCTCTGCCCCCTGCAGACCTGCTCAGGGGCTTCCAGGGTGGAAATCCTGGCTGTAAATCCCAGGAACCGAGTAGAATATGGCTACTGGGATGCAGCTGAGGAGTAGTGAAGGAGCTGTGAGGGAGGACAGAACCAACCTGATTCCAGGGTCTCAGAGTAGGTTTCCAGAGGGCTGGAAAACCAAGGAATGTGAGCAGAGCCACTTGGAAGGTGCACTCCTAACAGATGAGCAGGGATGTTTTCAAAACACTTCATGAATGGTTTGAAGAAGGTGGGAGGCTGGGTCAGTCTGGGGGCAGCAGCTGCAGAGCCCACAGGGGTCTGGGATGGCAGGGAGGGCACAGGGGCTCCAGGAGGGCACAGGGGCTCCAGGAGGACCCGGTTGGCACGAGGCTGGCTGAGGTTTGTGTGTTGCCTCCTCTCCCCCCAGGCATGCCGCTGATGTACTGGTTCTCCCGCAGAATGACGCTCTGGGGAAGCATTTCCTTCAACCTGGCCGTCTTCATCAACATCATCATTGCTTTCTTCTACCCCTACGTGGAAGCCACTTCCATGGGTAAGTGCCCCAGCATCTGCTGCTCCTCGGGGTGGAAGGAGCAGGTCCTTGGGCTGGATGAAGGCAGATCCTTGGGCTCCTACAACCCCAGGTCCTTTCTGCTGGATAAAGGATTTCAGGATTTCAGTTTCCAGCCCTCCCACCCCTTCCTTCTCAGGGAAACCTCTTTTCTCCTGGGCTGCCCTTCTCCTGTTTGTACAATGTGGGGAGCAGTGATGGATGTAGCCTCCATCACCTACAGTGGTTCTGAGCTCTCAGATAAAAGATGTTAGAAAATGTATCAGTAAAAACCATCTGAACCCACACAAATCCTGCAGTGCAGCATCAGCATTTCTGATAAAGAGCTCATTAGTGTGGCTGGACAGCCTGGCAGCAGCAGTGCCCCATGTGTTCCTCTTGCCAGGAGTGCTGGATTCCCCGCTGATCTCCCTGCTCTTCTGGATCCTGATCTGCTTCTCCATCATGGCCCTGTTCACCAAGCGCTACGGGGTGAGGCCGCTGCTGGTGGCCCTGATCCTGCGCTCCATCTACTACCTGGGCATCGGGCTCACCCTCAACATCCTGGGGGCTCTCAATGTGAGTTCTCCACCTGCTGGGGGATCAGGAAGCTGTCCCGTGTTCCCAGGGCACGGCAAACCCCACTCCCTCCCGTTTCTGGCTGTCCCCAGCTGACCAACAAGATCGTGTTCGTGGTGAGCTTCGTGGGCAACCGAGGCACCTTCATCCGTGGCTACAAGGCCATGATCATGGATGTGGAATTCCTCTACCACGTTGGCTACATCGTGACCAGCGTCCTGGGGCTCTTCGTGCACGAGCTCTTCTACAGCATCTTGGTATGATAAATTCAGGTGCTTGGGGGCACAGGCAGCCTGGCTGCTGCTTTAGGAGCTGGAAGGTTCCTGTGACACCTCCCAGGGGCTGATTGATAGCGGAGAGAACAATTCCCTGTGCTCTAATCTTTGCATGGGCTGAGCTTTCTGCCTCCTGACAGTATCTATTGCTGTCTCACTCCTGGTCCTGGGCTGTATCTCTCCTTCTAATCTGCTGTGTGCTTTATCTGGGTCAGCTGGGAGGCAACGTGAGCTGGCGAGGGCAGAGCCAGGGTACATGTGGCCTATTCTTGGCTCTCCTGCTGTGTATAAGTCATCCATTCTTCTCTGCTTCCCTTCAGTAAGCTGGGAAACTTAAAGGCTTTGTGAGAAAAGTTAGTCAAGGTCTGCTGAGCGATCCAAGATCTCAGGATAAAAGGGGATATAGATAGACCAGGCATTATCAAGAGAGGCACCCCGCAGCATTTCTTTGCTCCTGGGTCCTTTCAGCTGTTTGACTTGATCTACCGTGAGGAGACCTTGTTTAATGTCATCAAAAGCGTGACGCGGAACGGGCGCTCCATCCTGCTGACAGCCCTGCTGGCCCTCATCCTCGTCTACCTCTTCTCCATCGTGGGCTTCCTGTTCCTGAAGGATGACTTCATCCTCGAGGTGGACCGGCTGCCGGACAGCAAAGCCAAAGGTTGGGCAGCGCTCGGGGTGGTGGGACACTGTGGGGTGCTCCACACACATCTCAGGGTGTGCTGTGTGGGTTTTGCGCTGGGAGCGCTGGTTTTGGGGTCGCAGAGAGGACAGCTTTGCGCTCGTGCTGCACAGAGCAGGCTTTGGGGTTAGTGGTGGCAGAGAAGGGGGCACAGGGCTACCAGTGAAGGGTCAGCTCTGCGGGGTCTCAACGCTGAGAAAAAGCTTCTGGGCCTAGAAAAAGTAGGAGAATATGAGGCAAGTTTTTCCCAGGAAGGTTGGCATCTTCCTGGGAGCCCATGGCAGTGGTTTCCTGGGGAGAGGTGCTGCTCTCACAGCGCTGGGGTCTCTTCCTTGCAGATGATCCCTTGGGGATGCAGAGGAACGTGGAGACCTTCATGGAGTCGTGCAGCAGTGACAAAGTCAGCTGCTCTGCTGCACCCACTGCCTTGGAAGGTAAGAGAGCCCCGTGGAAATGGCAGCTGTGTGTGGCAGCGTGGATTTGCCAGCCAGCTGAGGAAAATCCCAGCTTTTCCAAGGCAGAAACTCAATCCTCTTCCTGGGACATATTGGGCAAGAGGCCTGTGAATTTTGCACTGACCCTGGCATAAAAAATGTTGGGGTGGATTCATTTAATCAGAAAGGAAGTGGGAGCTGCAGGAGCGTTTGGCTGCTGGAGGAGCTGCTGGGATGTTGCTGGCTGGGACATCACAACAGGCAGCTGCTTGTGTGTCACTGCCACTGCAGCTGGAACCATGCCACTGCCAGGGGCTGGTGCTCTGCCCGTGCTCTGAGTCCTTGCCCTGCTCTCGTCCCCAGAAGCCGACCCGGAGCAGTGGGAACGTGCCTGTGACACGCTGCTCATGTGCATCGTCACCGTCCTCAACCACGGCCTGCGCAACGGCGGCGGCGTGGGGGACATCCTGAGGAAACCCTCCAAGGATGTGAGTGGGGACAGCACCTGGGACTTTCCTTCTTCTGCCAAACCCTGCTGCAGTCACTGCTGGCCCCTCTTCCTGGGAGCTGCAACACATCCAGTTCCATCCCTCACGTTCTCCTCCTCCCCTGGTGCCTCAGGCACAGCTGTGCCACAGGGCTGGCTGGAGCAGGGCTGTGCAAGACGCCCAATTCTCCCTCTCATCCATTACAGGAGTCCCTGTTCCCTGCTCGAGTTGTCTACGACCTCCTCTTCTTCTTCATCGTCATCATCATCGTCCTCAACCTCATCTTTGGGGTCATTATTGACACCTTTGCTGATCTGAGGAGCGAGAAACAGAAGAAGGAAGAGATCCTGAAGACCACCTGTTTTATTTGTGGTGAGCACTGGGAATGCAGGAATTGCCCCAAAGCTCCTCCTCTCCTCCCAGGCTGGGGGAAGGAAAATAATTTCAGATGGATTTTGGTTTTTATTTATCATTGCAAGACTTGAGACTGTGCCTTGAGGGGTCACTGCACTGGGAGGGGTTTAAACAAGGACAGAGCTGGAGGGAAATTCTAGGAGTTGTTTCTCACCCTGATAATGAGGGAAATTCTAGGAGTTGTTCCTCACCCTGCTAATGAACCCCACATTGAGGGGTTCTTGTCACTGTGCATCTCACTGCTGAGACCTTCCCTTGGCCAGTGGCGGGGGAAAAAGCAGCATGCCACTGGGGAAATGTAATAGACAAAATGCTCTGGAATCCTTTCAGTCAGCAGTAGGCATAAAAAAAAAAAAAAAAGAAAATAAAAGAAAACCCCCAGTAAATCTCTCTGCTTTTTCCTCTAAAGATCCTCTGGGTTTATTTTACTGGGCAGAGGCAGAGCCAGCAGGACATGGGAAGAAATGGTTCCCTGCGAGGGTGGTGGGGCCCTGGCACAAGGTGCCCGGAGAAGCTGTGGCTGCCTCATCCCTGGAAGTGTTGAAGGCCAGGTTGGACAGGGCTTGGAGCAACCTGGGATACTGTAAGGGGGTGGAAGATCCCTTCCAACCCAAACCATTCCGTGATTCTCTGATTCTGTGCTTTTAAACAGAAGTCTCCTGAACCCCCAGCTGGGTTGTTGCCCCCTGGTTTGGATGTTTCTGTGCTAATTATTGAAAGCCGCTAATTATTGAATGTTGCCTTTAGGAGGGGATGCACTGGGCTGAATTTCCTTCCAGATGTTTGCTGCTCACTCACCTCCTCCCCTCCCCATCTCTTCCCTGTCCTCCTCCACCTTTCCCTGCCTTTCCCAGGGCTGGAAAGGGACAAGTTTGACAACAAGACCGTGTCCTTTGAGGAGCACATCAAATACGAGCACAACATGTGGAACTACCTGTACTTCATCGTGCTGGTGCGGGTGAAGAACAAGACCGACTACACCGGCCCCGAGAGCTACGTGGCACAGATGATCAAGGTACAGGTGCCCTTGGGGCAGCTCCTTGGCTATCCCAACCTGCCTGCCCCAGGAACAAGGGGCTGGCCAAGGAAAAACAGCTCTGGGAAGTCCTTTTGGAAAATGTTGACTAATGGTGCAGTGCCTGAGATCGTTCTTTGCTGGTTTTTTCCACATGGTCTGTTTGAGGGTTTGCCCCATGAGTTGAAGGGTTGAAACAAGCAGGGAGTGGGGCTTCAATGGGGTTTCTAGGCAAGGGAGGGAAAGGAAAGCAAGGAAGGAAAAACCTCTGCACTTGAGCCCATGAACCAGCCTAGAAATGGACCATGCATGGGAAAATTGCAGATTTTTGCAAAGAGAGTTTCTTTAATCTCTAAGCACAGGGAGGCTGCCTGTTAAACCCTGTCTTCCTTCCCTCCTCCTCTCTGACCTCTCACCCCAATTCCCCTTGTCTGTGGTCACGTTCCCAGAACAAGAACCTGGACTGGTTCCCCCGGATGCGAGCCATGTCTCTGGTCAGCAATGAAGGGGAAGGGGAGCAGAACGAGATCCGCAATCTGCAGGACAAACTCAACACCACCATGAAGCTCGTGTCCCACCTCACCTCCCAGCTGAACGAGCTGAAGGAACAGGTATGGGAAATGGGAAACCCCCTGTGGGAACCCTCTGTCCTTCCCAAAATAGCCACTGAGGGCAGGGAGCGGGAGGCAGGTCCTGCCCAAGGCAGCACAGTGACAAGCGCAGGGCTCCTGCCGCTCTTTTTTGGGGGAATTGGGGACACCTGGGACACGTGGGTTTGGGAAGTGCCTCACCAGCTCAGAGTTTGCTGGCAGAGGCTCAAAGCAGCACAGTCAGACACTTGGGAAGCACATCCAAGAGCAGGAGGGCCTGGAATTGCCTCAGCGCGTCCTTGTTGGAATTGCAGATGACGGAGCAGCGGAAGCGCAGGCAGAGGATGGGGTTTGTGGATGTCCAGAACACCATGAACCACTGAGACACAGCTCCAGCCACCGAGGGACTGCACCTGTGTCAGCTGAGGAGGCTGCTCCTCCCTGGGCTCCAGGCATGGATTGTCACTGCCTGGGGACAATGGACCACATGGAAAGGGCTTCCCAGGCAGCATCTCCCTTAGAGCGCTTGTAAGCAATGCCAGGAGCAGGGACAGGCCGGAGCCCACCCCACACCTGGGCCCAGGTGTTTTTCTACCACCCTCGTAGGAAGATAAACCATACAGGACTTTCATTCCTCATTGCAATAACTCTTTTATTTTGCAACTGTGGAGGGTTGTATCTTTATCTCCATGTGCTCCAGCCCCTCGGCTGTGGGGTAAGTAGCTGTAGGGCCGCACTATTTAACTTATTCCGAGTGCCACTTGTCCCTGTGGATATTTGCCAAGCAGCCCTCGTTATCTGCTGTGCCTGCTCCACGCTGACCCCTCTCCATTTACAGAATTCTCTTCATCCTGTGGTGCAGTAAAGAGCAGCTGAACTCAAGGAGGTGGATTTAATTTAATTAACTTGCCAGATGAGGAGCTGAGCTTGTCCTAGTGGGAGCTAAAAGTCTTTTGCCTTCTGTGGACCAAGGATCTTTGGGCAGCAGTAGTAGGAGCCTGCAGGTTTACAGGAGTTCACTGTGAAGGGGTGTCCTGTGTTTTAGTTTCATCTCTGGTGTCATGTTTTACCTTTTTTTTTTGTTGTTTTGTTTTGGTTTTTTAGTTGTTACCGTTGTTACTTAAGAACTGAAGTGTAAATTGCCTTAACTAAATTAAATACAGAATCATGTTATAATAAAAACTTCAACGTGGTAAAGAAAGTCCCCTCCCTGTGCCCTCTGGTGTGTGATGGGGCTGTCAAACAGAACCCAAAGCAGGGCTGGCACCCAAGGTGCTCCCCAGCCCTCTGCTCCCAGCTCCAGGTGTTGCACATCCCCTGCCAAGCGCTGCCATGAAGAGCCACCACGAGCACCAGCCTTGGTTCCTGGAGCTCTGGACCAGAGCCTGCTGCAGTTTCAAATTCTTTCACTGCCTGCCAGGAAATCACTGCTGAAACCCATAAAAAGGAGCAGCTGTTGGTGCTGTGGAGCCCTGGCACAGCTCTGCTCCAGACACTCATCCTGCCCAAGCCAGCCCCAGCTCCAAGCCCAAGAACAGACACTGATGAAAGCAGTAAAGCTCTAAAAAGGAATAAAAAAGCCCATAACAGGGAAGTTGCAGAACACTTGAAATGTGTTTATGGCTCCATCTAGCAGCATGTCATTTAATCCTGCCTTCACCCTCAGCTCTGCACTAACCCACACATCCCTCTCCTCAGGCTGGGGGGAATCTGCACAGAGCTGGCTCCTCCAGCAGAAGCAGCTCTGCAGCAGCTGATTAAAATCTCAATTAAACTCGTGCAGTGCTCCACTGTCACCATGGCAAAGTCACCCTCCGTCCTCTCGTCTTCTCCAAAGGAAAATAAATGTGGTGATTAAAGTTCTCCCTCCCTGCACTGCCCTGGTCCCTGGGCTAACACACAAACACAAGCACAGAGAGGTTTTCACATCCTCTCTGTTCTCTTCACAAGAACATTTAAAGCTGCACCTCCTCCCCCTGGGCAGCTCCTGCTTGTTCCATTTTTTGAGGTACAAAGGGCCAGGTTTGACACCACAAAGATCCCTTCCCTCCATTGCTCCAGCATGGATGTGTTAAGCTCTGCCCCAGATTCTCAGCAGAAAAAAAGGAGGCACTAAATATGAAGAACGTACAGGGTAGGGCTGAACAAAAATCCTGTTGCTAAGAGGAATAAGTGGTTTTATTCATCATGGCAACACACAGAGCTTCAGGGATATGTACAGTGAGAAGCTGAGAGCTGGGCCCTCACATCAAGTCCTCCTCGGGTTTCTTGGCAGAGAACTTTTCCCGCAGTCTTTTCCACGTCCCTTTTTTCCTGTCTTCCATCTGTTTCAGAATGTCTGCAAAAGGAGAAGGGAGACAGAGATGGGGCCAGAGGAAGATAAGCAGGAAAGCAGAGGAATGAAACCCTCTTAAAGCAGCTCTGCCTTCCATCTAATTTCCTTTCCTGACTTTTCTTCTTAATGAATTTTCATTCCAGGCCCGAGGCGAGGTTGGTTTCCCTTCCAATCAATGCAGGGAGCCTCTTATCACTAACAGCTGATACTCAGTTTCCACGCACTGCAATCAAAGTTAGGAACTGGAGCAGAACAAAACTGCTCTGGCTCCCAGCTCTGCCCTTCATAAGGGATGTGGTGACAGCATTGCTGCGTGGGGCACCCACTCCTTCCCAAGGTCTGCACAGAAGGAACACGAAGGGAATTGGAAGATGGTGAAAAGAGAAGCTGAGCTCAGTGTTGGGCTGACGTAGCAAACGTGTTCCTTCCACACACATCTGACCCCACAGAGCCTTTGCAAACCCTCTATGGTTCCTGACAGTGCAAAATCCAATTGATTCTTCACCCCAAAATACTGAGTTACTCCTCAACTGAGTTATTGCTGAATGTACTTCTCATCCAACACCTCCACAGAATTGCAGGCAGCCCCTTGGCACCCTCCAGTGCCAGGGGCTGAGGAGGGATGCAAGGGAGCACCCCAAAACCCAGAATGTCCCTTTCCCCTGCCCTCTCAGAGCAAGCCCAGCAGCAGTACCTGTGGCCAGGACCGTCCTGCAATTCTCCACTGTTACCCCGGTGAAGGTGGTGTCTTTCAGGCGTGGGTACTTCCCAGGAGAGCAGGAAAAGGAGGGACAGAGACAGAGAAGTCACTTGTAGTGCATGAAAAAGGTGCAAGTGTCACCAGCTGGTGCAGTCTCAGCTGGGATTCTGTTCATCCACACCAAGAACCAGGCCGGCCCTGTTCACCCAGCAGCTGCCCTGGGTGACCACAGGCACGGCTGCATCCACCCCTCAGGTGTCCCTCAGGCATTCCAGGAATGCTGCTATTCCCAGGAATCCTGCAGCAGGTGGTGGCTCCCCTCCAAAGAGAGGGGCAGTGGCCGGTGCCACAGCTCTCACCTTGTTTTTGTAGAAGTTGGTGTGGATCCTGACTAAGCTCTCGTACATTTGGTCACAGGCCTCGGGGTCAGGGATCTGCAGGGGACACAAGTGTCACACAAGTCTGGTTTTACACCTCCACAGCAAAAACCCTCCTCGTTCCAAGGGACAGCGGCCATGAAGGAGCAGCTCAGAATTCCCAGTGCACTGCTGGATACTGTCCATCTGCTGTGCTGCTCCAGGCTTTTCCCCTCCATCTCCCACCAGCTCAGCCTGCAGGAATAACAACAGCTGGGATTTCCAGAATGGATCTGAAACTCTGCATCAGCAAGGTCTGGCAGTGAATACCCGGCCCCAGAGAACGGCATTGGCTGGTGCTGTGAAATCTGTGGCCCTTCCTGCTGCGAGGCCACTTCTGTCACCTGCCTCATGGCAGGGAATCACCCAGGACAAGGTGCCAGGACTCCCTGTAGGGGGCTAAAAATAGCCTGTAATTGATTAGGGAAATCAGTACAAATGACAAGGAACAGCTTGAAGGGTAACTGGATTTCTATTTCAGCTGGAAGATCCGGCTCAAGCCAATGTCTCTGCTTAGCACAGCCCCTTCTCAGCTGCTTTTCCAGTCTAAAATGTTTTCCCCGTTGTTTGGGGTTTTTTTTTTGTTTTTTTTTTTTTGGTACAATGAGCCCAGCTCACCCCAGACCTCAATGTTGGTCCACGAATGGTTGAAACAGGTCAAGAGTAAAAATACCACCAAGAGAAAGTGTCAGGACAAAGGAGGGAGAGTAAGGAAAAGGTCTCTGCAGGAGAGAGGACACAGGGACAGCCACATCCCCCTGCAGGTGATCCCCACCTGTGCCCTGCAGCCCAAACAGGCCCTGCCAAGGCTCCAGCAGATCCAGCCATTACAAGGGTGGCACAAACAGCATCCCTCCCCTGGAAATCCAGCAAATCTCATTCCATTAGATGGCTAAAGAAGCCCTGTGGCTCTAGTTCCCCTCTTAGAAGCTCCTCCTGCCAGCACATTCAGCCTCTCTACACACAAATTGCTACCACTGCTGCAGGCATCAATTCAGATTTCCAGGATCAGTGGCAGCTTTGGGATCTTGGAGCCAACTGGTGCAACACATTAAGCTGTCCTGAGCATATGGAAAAGCAATAAAACCCTTCCCAAAATGCCTGCTGCAGACTATTCTGGTCACCAGTATAGGATTAGGAGCCTCTAATGGCCCCTTGAGGTCGAAAACGCATCTCTGGAACAATGTTTTTATGCTAAGAAAGGGCACATTTGCATTCTGCAGCAACACCTCCGCGCCTGGGATGGTCTGCAGCCAAGTCAGGCATCAGATTCCCTAATTTATTTCAGCAGCAAAGCCTAAACTCCAACAGAATTACAGCTGGAGGCGGAATTCAATTGTAAAACCGCTGCATTCCATCAGTGTCAGGCCGTGCTGCAGCATCCCATCATCCCACCCTCGAGGTAAGGAGATCACAGGAATTAACTGGATTCCAGCACGGCTGACAAATTCCCAAAGCCCTGTACCCCACTCCCATAACCACAGGAACGGGGTTCTCCAAAGAACACGGCATAAAGGGTGCAAGAACTGGGTATAGACCAGTTATCCTGAGGATAAAGCAGCTGAGTGCTGTTTTATCAGGCGTGCTGAGTATAAACCATCTGTCCAGGGCACCAACCAGGTGTCCTGAGTACAAACTGTCCTGGGCACCAACCAGGTGTCCTGGTCACAAACTGTCCTGGGTACCAACCAGGTGTCCTGGTCACAAATTGTCCTGGGCACCAACCAGGTGTCCTGGGCATAAACCATTTATCCTGGGTGCAAACCAGGTGTCCTGGTCACAAACCTGGTGTCAAAGGTACAAACCAGGTGGTCCTGGGTACCAACCTGATGTCCTGGCTACCAATCATTTGTCCCAGGTACATCCCAGGTATGCCGGGCACAGTTTGCCCCGTGGAAGCACAAGCCCGGTATTCCCGGGATGTGCGCTCCAAAGGCTGCCGAGCGCTCACACTCCTGCCGTGCCCGGGAGGAGCCGGGAGCACCAGGACTCCATCACCCCTGGGGCTCCCGTTCCCTCCCACCTCAGGATGTCCTAACACTCCAAGAGGGAGTGTTAGGGAGGCCCGAGCGCAGCCTCCTGCCGGCATGCAGCCCAGCGAGCCCCGGGGCAGAGCCGCGTGTGAGCGCCGAGCCCTCAGAGCCCCCTCAGAGCCCCCTCAGAGCCACCGCCGGGCCGCTCCCCGCGCCCTCCCCAGGCCGGCGCCGCGCGGGTGCCGCCCTCCCGCCCCTCACCGGCGTGTTCTCGCCCTCGCGGAAGGCCTGCGCCACCCGCTGCCGCAGGAACGAGCCCAGGTCCCGCTGCTGCTTGGTCTCCTCCACCGGCCATTCCTCACAGAGCCGCAGGAAGCGCCGGTACCGGCTGGCGGCCATGGCGGCGGGTCACGTGCGCCGCTCACGTGGCGCCGCCGCCGGGTCACGTGCGGGCGCGGCAGGGCGGGAATGCCTGAGGGGGGAGAAGTGCCCTGAGGGGCGGCGGGTCCCAAAGGGCGCCCGGTGCCCGCTGAGCGCCGCGCCTCCAGCGATGGGGGCTCCAGCACCGCCCCGCACGGCCCCTTCCAAAGCCTGACCGCCCTCTCCGTGAGGAAATTCCAACCTGAACCTCCCCCGGCTCCGCTTGAGGGCGTTTTCCCTTGTCATGTCCCTTGGGAGCAGAGCACGACCCCCTCCGGCTGTTCCCTATTGTCAGGGAGTTGTGCAGAGCCAGAAGGTCCCTCCTGATCCCTCTTTTCTCCAGGCTGAGCCCCTTTCCCAGCTCCCTCAACCTCTCCTGATGCTTCCCAGACCCTTCCCAGCTCCCTCAGCCTCTCCTGGTGCTCCAGACCCTTCCCAGCTCCCTCAGCCTCTCCTGGTGTTCCAGACCTTTCCCATCTCCTCAGCCTCTCCTGGTGTTCCAGACCCTTCCCATCTCCTCAGCCTCTCCTGGTGTTCCAGACCGTTCCTGTCTCCCTCAGCCTCTCCTGGTGTTCCAGACCTTTCCTGTCTCCCTCAGCCTTTCCTGGTGTTCCAGACCCTTCCCGTCTCCCTCAGCCTCTCCTGGTGTTCCAGACCCTTCCCAGCTCCCTCAGCCTCCCCTGGTGTTCCAGACCCTTCCCAGCTCCCTCAGCCACTCCTCACAGGATTACGATGGTTTGAGTGGAAGGGACCTTAAATCCCATCTCATCCATGGGAAGGACACCTCCCGCTATCCCAGGCTTGGAGCAACCTGGGATCCAACCTGCCCTAGGACACTGCCAGGGATGGGGCAGCCACACTGTGCAGGTGAAAAGGGAGGGCGCATGGAGATTTTTCTAGTTATTCAGCCAAAAAGTTGTTTTCTGTGCAGCAATGAAGAGTGAGGGGCTGCCCAACGTTGGTGTCACACTCAGACTCTTCTCATCCATCCCTTGTCCCACCCGTGTCCTGCTGCACACCCTGGGAATGCTCAGGTGGCTCTGTACAAACTCATCCACAAAGCCACAAAGTCTTATCACAGACTTCTGGTGGGAGCCAGGACAATCTGTGGCTCGACCCTTACTAAAATTGGGTGTTTGTGGCTTTTTTTTTTTTTTACAGTTTGCGGTCAAGCAATAATCCAACACTGTGAACAAGAGTCTTCCCAGGTGGACTCCGGGCCAAGCAAAACACACAAATGGGCCAGATGTCTCAAATTTTCCAGCTATAAACTGCAGCAGCTTTCTGCTGTAAATCCAAGTGAAGCATCTCCCTTGGGATCTGGTGTTTAAACCCATGGCAATAACGGCTCTCTTAAAAAATGATGGGCTTAAACAAAGGATAAAGTACCTCAAGGATGCTGCGGGAGGGAAACAGAGATGGACAACGGTGGGAGTTACTTCCACAATTTTATTTATATCCCCTCTCCCCAGTAGTGGAGTTCTGTAGCTCTATTCCTTGTGCAAGGACTTCTCCTTCAGATTTCCCACACCATGCAGGAAGGAATTGTGTTTGTTCCATCATAATAATAAAATCTGTCCACAAAAGCTGTAAACATTATTTTTTAGAGTCTTTTGTTACTGTCTCCTTCAAACACACACACACACACACACACGCACACAGACACACACACAGACAGTATTTGTATCAAAGAATTTCTGGGTGACCTTTGACGTCCAGTCCCTGACTCAATCTCACACTGTTTTTTTTTCTTTTTTTCTTGCTTTTTTTTTTAAGCAAAAATCCCTTGATGTGAATGTTTTTTGTGGCTGATACCTGACAGATTCATCACATTCCCACACTTCCAGCCCCAGTGGAGCCTTTTTCCTGGAAAATCCGTGGAAAATTCCCTGTTATAACCCTACAGGGATGTTAAAGCTTGGTGAGGTGCAGCTCTTGCTCTGAACACGTGCACAGAGAATCCCGACCAGGGGCACTGGGAATGTTGGAGGGTGTTTTTTCCCTCCCACCTGAGCAGGAGCAGGAAGGGAAGCTCCAAAGGGAAGCTCCATCTGTTCATTCCTGCCTCAAACCCCCTCCTCCCACTCGGCTGCAGGGCGAGCATCTCCCGGTTTATCATTAAGACTCTTCCCAAATAATGCTTTCTTTGGCTCACAAATAAATCAAGGACAGCAGTAAAACCAGAAAGGAAAACAAATCTTCTGCTGGATGGCAGAGAGAGCAGATTCTTCCAGCTCTCTGCTTTCCACCTTCAGTTCAGTGACAGCACACGGAGAGTTTTCAGCACTTCCCGATTTTTCCGTGCCACATCCAGCGGCCGGAGGGTCCCACACAGCCAACCCTGGGCAGGATTTTCAGGGCTATCAGTCCTTAGGAAATCCAGGCCGTTTCACAGAAATTCTCACTTCCCTTCCAACAGGCTCTGAAGGATTTTTCCGTGCCACATCCAGCGGCCGGAGGGTCCCACACAGCCAACCCTGGGCAGGATTTTCAGGGCTATCAGTCCTTAGGAAATCCAGGCCGTTTCACAGAAATTCTCACTTCCCTTCCAACAGGCTCTGAAGGATTTTGATTAGGTTCTCCAAGCCAAAAATGTAGCCGTGGTCCGGCCCATCGTGCGGGGTGGGGTTGGGGTTGCTCTTGGAGCCTTTGAAGGTGGTGTGGGCAAAGTCTATCATCCTCACATCCACCCTGGAGGGGTTCGTGCCGTGAGTTTTTGGGAAGGGGAGGTGCTGATCCGCGCTCTCCTTGTGCTCCTGCCCGTCGTAAATGATGAGGAGGGAGCTGGAGTAGAACCTGTAGGAGCTTTGCTTCCTGATCACCGCCAGCAGGGCCTTGAGCCGCAGGATGATGGGCTCCAGCAGGTCGGTCCTCAGCTGGTTCCCGTTGCACAGGAACTGCCGCAGGGTCTGCCGGAATCCCTCCGGAGAGAGCTTCCTCCCGTAGTATTTGTCTTTGCACAAGAAATGGCCGGTGTCTGCCTGGTAAACCTGGAAGGGAACAGAGGAACCATCCATAAAATCATCCTGAGTACTGAGGGATTCACGAATGATGCCTTAGATTTTAGCATTTTAGCATTTATATTTTAGCATATATTAGAGCATATACTATATATATATATATATAGCATATATATAGCATATATTATATTAGATTTTAGCATTTATATTTTTCAAATCCTGTGCTGCATTAGTGCATAACTCTAAACTTCATATAACTGCTTTGGTAGCTAACACTTGACACTGACACACTTTGGTCAGACAAAACAATTCCTCTGGGCCTGGAACCCAAGGACACCCTGCAGCCTCAGGCCCTGAAAAATGTAAAGAAAAGTGAGTTGGGGAGGAGCGAGCTGGGGGTCAATGACTTCATTACCTGAAGCTGTAATTGGAGAATTACCCCCTGATATGCAAATAGACCAAACTTATATCTGTCTGAAAAACTTGTGACCATCTTCAATCTAGGTGTAGCCTCTGGGAGGCTTTTGACTGCCCGAGGTGTATCTATTAATTTTAATAAATGCCCATTTTATTCTCTTAACTCTGTCTAGCCTCTGTTCTAGGTAGCTACTCCAAGGATCAATATGACCACTAAAGTTCAACTCTGCCCATATGAAGATGCCAGAGATCAGAAAAGGACATGGGTTTTGACTTTATATATTTTGCTTCATATCCTATTCTCATTACTGTCAAATTCTCCTTCAGGCAGGGTTTTGAAACCTGCTTGAGAAATAGTGAGTGAGGGAAACGTGTGGTTTGGGTTTCCAGGAGGAAGGATGGGCATTTCCAGCTGGAGAAATTTAGTTCAAAATGAACCCCTGGTTCTCACAGCTCAGTGAAAGCACAAGTGGGGCAATGTGGTGCTTTTGGGTTTTTTTTCATGCAGCAGCCAAGAGCTGAGCTGACCTTTGTGTAAAAGCAGCTTCTCAGATGGGGTGAAGGGTTCCAGCTGCTCACACAGGTGGCAGTGGCACAGAGAAAGGGTCACCCTAAATGTGCCATATTTGACACCTTCTCTGAGAGGACACAGAGCCGAGTGGCTGTGAGAATCCTTAAAATCAGAGGTTTTTTCTTAATATCTTGTTAGATATACGGTTCTGCAGCTTAGGGAGTTATTCTATCCAAGAGTTAATACACAGGCAATTGTTCTATTTGTCCCTACTTCCTACATCTCATACAACTTTTCTGCTGACAAATCTTAAGGTTACTGCTTAGCTCTAACTGCAGTTCTGCTGTTTCTGAGGCCTGCCTTTCGCAGCTTTCCCAAAACCTTCTGGTTTTAAGGATTCCCACAAGTGGCCGCTTTTTACAGCCCGTGTTTGAGGGGAAAAGAGAATAAAACCTCTTCAATTCACACCAGCCAAGAACCCCTGGAGATTCCAGCTTGGTTTCAAGGGAAGAACCAAGGGGGGACACCAACAAAAAAAAAAAAAAAGGACTTAAATTTCGAAGGGATGGAGGCTTTACCTGCATCCCACAGATGCGCACGCCCAGCGACGCCGAGGTGCTCTGCTCACACTTCTTGATGTGCCGGGCTTTCTTCTCCTCCGAGGCGTCATCCCCGTGCTGCCGAGTGCCCATCTTCAGGTCCAGGATGCAGGGGTAGCTGTACTTGGACACCACGTTCTCCAGCAGCAGAAACTCTGAGCGTGAGTTAAGGGAAACCCAATACTTTTAAATTCTAATTGCAAGAGGCCTTAAATCAAAGCAACCGCTGACACTCTCCATAACAGCTCACAACTGTAATGAGACTTTCTCAGCCAATTTCTCTGACGTGTCATTGCTATGGGCCTCTTGCTGCCAATTCCAGTTAATTTACTGTACTACAGCCCTACCAATTAAAGCCCCAACAGCTCCATTCTCCAGTGACACCGTAGCCCTGGGCTGTCACTCTGACACCTTCCCTAGGTGCTGAGCTCGCTCCGGTGGGTGGGGGAAGTTGTTAAACTCTATTACTCACATGACTGGTGGGTAATGAAGTGTAATAGGAAAATAAAAGGCGAGGCAGCTGCTAATTCCTGTATAGTTGTGTTTTTAAATGTATGCCAAGGGGATCTTTGACTTCTGCTGAGAACTCTTTATGGAAAATGGTTTGGTTTTTTTTCTTTCTTTTTTTTTTTTTTTTTAGAAGATAACAGAGACTATTCCATATTTTCCCAGAGTCTGTGCAGAGGAGGGGATGTATCCCGCTGCAATAAACCCTACACCGATTCCCAGCTGTTATCTGTAGCCAGGACTGAGCTGGAGGGGAGAGAGGAGAAAGGATACGATGAAGTTTGTTCTCATTGTGCTTGGAGGACATGCGGTTCAGGTGCTGCCGGTGACAGTGCAGCCCCCAGGGGTTGTAGCTCTTCCTTTCTGGCTGCTTCCCATTTGCATCCTCCAAAAGGGAATCTGTGTGGTACTGAAGGTCTGTCCTCAAAAGCATCTTCCCAGGGCAGCTAGACAAAGCACACAAAGGGACATGTCAGGTTTATAAGCTCCAGAGGAGAATATTCTCTTCCCTATTTTTTTTTCCTGTAGAGCCTCAAACTTGATAAGGTGGATTTTCAGGGACTCTCAAAGGAACCATATTGATCATGTCCAACCTGCAGAGATCCTTTGTTACTCCATAACAGTAATTTTCAGAAAGCCAGCTATTGCTGCCTGCCAATACTTTTTTTTCATTATAATTTAAAGTGTGCTGGCTCCCTTAAAAAGCCATTCACAGCCTCAGCTGCCAGGGATCTCTATTTATCCACCTAATGGGCACAGCACAGGCAAATGCTCCAACAATGGGAATGATTCCCAATTTGGAAGGGCTGGCTCCAAGGAGGGGAGGGAGGGAAAGATTGATGAGAAGATCTGTTCTCCTTGGGGGGTCATTCCTTGGTCTTGCTCATCCCAATTCCACCACTCCCATCACTCCAAAGGCAGCAGGAATATTCCACCTCCAGTCCCAGGTGGCCCAGGGCTGCTCTGAACCAGTTTGGGATGAAGGATGTCCTGCAGAAAAGCTCTGTGAGGCAGAGGTGCTGGGAGCACTGGGTGCCTTCCTGGGAGATCTCTCCCCTGGGATGGGGTGGGATGGGATGGCTGCCAGCAAAGGGACATTCCGTGCTCAGTGAGTGTTCTCCCTCTCCCAGAGCATGCTGTGCTCCAAGGAATGGGGTTCAGAGCAGAATTTGAGGCAGATATTTGAGCAACAACATCCCAGATCCACCTCACTCTGTCCCCACACCAGGGAAGAGCAGAACCACACACACAGGGCTTGGCTCTGCTGTTCTTCACCTTGGCTGGGTCCTGCTTTTCTCCTAAACCCACAGCTGGACCACCAAACCCACCCCAAACCCACCCCAAACCCAGCCCAAACCCAGCCCAAACCCAGCCCAAACCCAGCCCAAACCCAGCCCAAACCCAGCCCAACCCCACCCAAGTGGCAGATGCCAGCCAGGAGGATTGCAGGGAGTGACAGACCCTCACCTGTCTTTGAAGCTCTTGCTGACCTGGCTGTGGCTCCACTTGCATTTGTGCCACAGGGTGACCGCGGGGTCACCGCCGGCGCTGTCCAGGCGGCCACAGCTGTCCGGCTGGCCCAGGCCAGGGCTCGCAATCAGGGTCAGGTTGCCCAGGCTGTCCTTCTTGAGGTGCACAGACACAATGCCTGGACAGAGGGGAAAACAAACGAGACAGAGATGAGCCCGTGGGGTATCACCAAGGCCTGGCCACCACCTGGCCACCACCTGATGTTTTGGTGGCTTCTTACTGATCCCACTCTGATTTCAAGCTCAGTAAAGCATCATTAGGCTGAGACCCTGGAAAACACACTCAGGATTTTCAAGTGTTCCCCCTCTCAAAGCTCAGTTTGAAACCTGCCTCCTCTGAACCCCACATTCCTTTGTCCCCCACGCCTCCAAGCTCTGCTGTGCCTCAGAAAAGCCCAGGAGCTCCCAGGTTATTTATCACAAGGGATTTAAGTGCTTTTTAAAGACAGCACAAGGCTGGAAACACTTTTCATTGGCAAGGAGCAAAGAGAGGGTTGGGGACAAGGCATTTTCCAAGGACACCCAGCGTGCCAACTGCTTCTTTTAGTTGGAGAGCCCCAGGAGCAGGGCAGGGATGTGGCCATGGGCTGGCAGTGCTGCCCACACATTGTCATGGTTGTGCCCTTCCCCCAGCACCAAGAACCAGCTCCCAGATATCCCATGGGGGGCTGGAGTGTCACACATCCGTGTTTGTGCCCGACAGCGACCAGGACTGTGACCGGAGGTTATTTTTTTCCACCCGGAGTGCTTAAAACACCATTCTGCATTTGAACATCGCAATTTTCCCTGACTCTGACAGCAATCACAGGGCTCAAATGCCAGCCAGTCCAGCACGGATTTAGCCCAACATGAGCCCATCCCTGGCACGGGGCCGGCTGTCTGCGCGTCTCAAGTGACGGCGCAGGAATGGCCATGGATCTCACTCTGACCTTTCTGGGAAAGGCTGATAACGCCAGCCCGCTCCTGCAGCTCTGCCACGGCTCCCTGAGCCTCCTTAGAGCACAGCCTTAAGCTGCACCACAGGAAGTTTAGGTTAAATATATTAAAAAAAAAAAAATTCTTCGCTGGAAGAGTGATTGGGCACTGCAGTCTGCCCAGGGAGGTGTGTGTCGCTGTAGGCCTCCAGTCAGGGAATAATTAGCACTGACTTTATGACTGCAGAAGATTGATTAATTGCTTGATGATATCATCTTCTACTATATTTATTAAGAAACTCAGTAACCCTTACAGCCAGACTGATCCAGCTTCGACCTCATTGGTTAATCCATCTAAACACCATCCAGTGTCCAATTAAGAAATCACCCTTTGCTAAACAGGTGCAACAAGTGGAGATAAGAATTATTTCTCATTCTTTTCTCTGATCTTCCCCAGGAAAATGCCTGGGAAAGTCTGTGCCTGCTCTCTGTGGCCAGAGAGCTGCTGCCACAGTGGTGGAGTCACCGTGGCTGGATGTGTTTAGAAAATCCTGCACGTGGCACTCAGTGCCGTGGTTTAGTTGACGAGGAGGTGTTAGGTTAGGTCATGGGTTGGACTTGGTGATCTCAAAGCTCTTTTCCAGCCTGGTTCATTGTGTGATTTGGGGCTCAGGGGGCTGCCAGCTCCCAGAGAGGACAGGGACCGAGGACAGGGACCGAGGACAGGGCAGTGGGAGCAGCAGAAGCAGCACTGGAAAGAGCCCAGCTGGGGGCATGGGGAGCTGGGCTGGATCCAGCTGTGCCCAGGGCATCCTCACCGGGTCTGCTGGGCATGTGGGGAGATGATCTCAGCAGCTTAACAAACAGCTCTGCTCTCCCAAGCAAAGGTGCCAACGCCAATAAAGGTGCAAAGCCCCTTCTCTCCATTTCAAGTAGGATTCCAGCGAGCAAACACCGACCAGAGGCTTTGCCTCCTGTGCCTGCTGGGTTCTGCTGCCTCAGGGGCTTCCCCACCTGAACTGTCCCTGCAGCCACCCCGTTGGACTGGGGTGCCCATCCCTCCCCGGGTCCTGCACCCCAAAACCTTGGGTTTGGATGCTTTTCCCTCACCACAGCCATTCTGTACAATCAGCATTATTGTGAACAGGCTGGGTTAAACGGGCTGACTTCACACAGAAACGGGGGGGAAATCTACCCAGGCTGCTCTGCCAAGGGAGCTGAGGGGCTGCAAACCTTCATTAGGGGAAAAAGGAATATTTTTAGCCCTCCCAGCCCTCTGTGGTGAGCTCAGGGAGTTCCATCTTGCTCAGGCTCCAGCATTACCTTCTCCCTGAGTCCTATTCTTAAAAAATCCATATTTCTGAGAGCAAACAAATCTCCTCTCAGCCTGGATGACTGCTTCACATTTTCAGGGGATGTAGGCATGAAAAAAAAACCCAAAAAATGGAGTCTTTTGCCTAAATCAAAGCCTTTTTCATTTTAGAAAGTCACGGGGAAGCGACCAGAGCCCTCGATTGCAAACACCATAACCTTAAAAACTGTCCCAGTTCCTGCCTGCAGTCAGCAGGGCTGTGCTCATTTGCATAGTGCTGACAGGCTGGCCCCAAAAAACTTATATATAGCGTGAAAGTAAGAGTTGTTAAATATCAGCCATTAATATGAAAATTAATGGGGAGATTTTCAAAGGCGAGAACCGAGCGTTAAATTGGAAGGGAATGTGATCCTCTCCCTCCTCCCAGCTGGAAATTCAGCTCTCAAAAAACCTACAGCTCAGCATGGAAAGTGCTTTTTGTTTGCTGGAGGGATTCCACAGGGGTTTGCAGGTGTCCTGCTGTGACCTGTGTGTGGCAGACAACCCCCAGAGCTCCTCTGCTGCAGCGGGCAAACATCTCTCCAAAGCCTTTGGGTTCCTGTCTGTGCTGGCTTTTGGTGTCACTGACAGCCCAGTGCCCCTCCTGCCGCCACCAGCCACGAGCCAGAGGGTATTTCTGGGTGCTGTCACCACGCTGGAGGCATCCCAGAGGCTCTCAGGAGGTTTCATTCTGTAACTCTGGCCTCGTGGGTTTATTTTTGTGTTTACAAGCACATTCATCTACTGCCCGGGGCGCTGGGAACCTGAGCAGAACTGGGCTGGAAAACAAGCCCAGCATCCCGCTGCGAGCTCAACTGGGACCAGGCAGGGCCTTCAAAGGGGATAAAAGTCGGTCCCAAGGTCACCAAAGTGCCTGACATGGGCGAGGTGAGCAGCAAAAGCCGCGGGCTCGGGGTGAGGCTTGAGTGATATTTGATCCCCATTGTGGAGAATGCCATCGTTACACAGAATGTCACCATTGCACAGAATGTCACCATTATGTAACAGTCCCAGGGCCATTCCCACAGCCCAGAAATAGAGATGAGGTGCATGGATATGTGTGGATAGGGGATGGAGCCCTCATCATCCTCACAGGAAAGCGTTCCAGCTCTTTAATTGCCTGGCAGCAGGGCTGGGACAGCCAGGAGAGGCATAAACCTCTGAGCCCAATGCCAGATTGGAGAATTGCTTTTTAATTACCCCTCATCAGAAAATTCTCTGGGATTTGAAATAGGAGAAGAAAAGACACAAAGGTTTGAATAACCAGGGCACCCCTGGACTGGTTAAACTGGGACTGTTGAACAGCTTTATCAGCGAGGGCCCAGTGCTGCAGCACCAAACCCCAGCTCCTGCCAGAGGAAACTGCTCAGAGGAAACTTTTCTCCCTTAAGCATCTTTATAATATTGTCCCATAAATCTGCAGAGGCCCCTGACTTTCTGAGAAAGGGAGAGATTGGGCTGGCAGCACATTGGAGCCGTGGCTGACTGAGCTCTTTGCTGTAACGCCGAAGGACCAAGAGATATTTTAAGTTTTTACGTGACAACTGAGCTTCTCGCTTCCCCCAAAAGCCAGGGTCAGGAGCTTTATGAGCAGCACAAGTCTGGCAGTAAAAGCAGAAAATACTGAAGGAGTAAGAAAGAGAAGGGAGGGGAGAATGTCTTTAAAAAACGCTGGTGCTGCTCTCCCAGTGCTGCTTTCCAGGGGCTGAGAGATTCACCTGGGAAAGGGGGTCAGGGATGGGGCAGCAAGCAGAGGGACAGGCAGGAAAATCCTCTGTGCCTGGAAAGGCCTCAGCTGCAGCAGCTGGGGATGATTTCTGGGGAGCTGAGAGCTCTGTAGCTCCCCTTACCTTTGTACTGAGGCGTGAACTGCCTCATGGCCAGGGGCAGGGACTCGTAGAAGCTCAGCTCCTGCGACACCAGGGGCTTGCAGATGGTGTGCTCGTCGTAGGTCAGCATGCTGGTGTGGCCGCCCACCTGGTGCACGAAGGGCTGCAGGAGCACGGCAGCCCTGGGCTCGGCACTCTGACCCACCATGGTGCCAGGCACAGCCCGGGGGGCTCCAGCCCCCTCAGCAGCAGCACACGGAGCTGGGAAACGCCGGCTGGCACGGGCGGGGCTGGGCCAGTTTTCGCCCACTCTGGTGTTTCCCCCACGCTGGGTTTTCCTCCACGCTGGCCTTTCACTAATGGAATCTGCAAAAGAGAGGGAATGAAGGAGTTAGAGGAGAAGGGTCACCCAGCAGGGTGGGATGAGATCTGTCAGTGCCCAGGGGCTGGCAGGGAGCCCCAGCCTGACACAGAGAGTCCAGGAAAGCCCCAGTTTTGATCTGCTGGGGACAAGAGACAGCAATCGGAAGAGCTGTGAATTACAGCAGTGGCCTCGTCAAGGCAGCAGGATTAACACACTGCATCGATGCTGTGAAACACCCCCAGTTTGTCCCACAGGCCACGTTAGGGTGGTCCCAGTCCTTCCCTTGGACATTCCCTGCACAGCAGCGTTGCTGCAAAGCCCCTGCAAGTCCCCAGGCACTCCCTTGCCTTACAACACTGCTGGAGGGGTGAGCAACAATTCCTGCCCCTTCCAAAGAAACCTCAGTCTGGGACATTCCCTGCCGCTGAACACCGGAGCAGCAGCAGCAGCATTTCCTTCCCAGGGTGACACACACAGCCAGGGGGATGTGGATGTGTCACAGCAGCACCCACAGGGCTCACACCCAGCTTTCCACCCTGCACCCAGCAATGGATCCACGCCTGATTCCAGAAATTCCTCCTTGATTCTGACAGCAGCAAGTCTCAGCTCTAAAGCAGCAGTGTAGGAAAATCACGGAGCACATCGTGGTGCAGCCCCAGCAGCAGCACCCACCAGCTCCTTCCCCCATTCCTCACAGGAAACCCACGGATGGCTCGTGGACATCAGGAATTGAATCCCACAGGCACCAAGGACGACAAAAAGGAGCTGATGTTGGTGCTGGAGCAGCCTGGCTTCACACCAGAGATGGACACCCCACATCACAGACTCACAGGGATGGGGAAAAAATTATTAAGATCATAATTTGAGGATGGGTGCATGGCAGCACAGGCCCTTTCTCCCGATTGCTCCAGCTTCAGCACAACCTGTGAAGGGAGCTTTGCACCCCGTTGTTGCCAGCAGAACCCCAGTGCAGGGGACAATGATGCCTTTGCAAGACCCAGTTCTGCCAGGAAAGCCTCCAGGTGAGCAGCTGCACCCCCGGCAGCCCCACGGGACGGATGTGACCCCTCCTTGTGCAGGAGCCAGGGAACAGCAGAGGGGTGGTGGCACCTCCTGGGGGCACCTGGAGCTTCCTGTGGTGGGCGAGGGCTCTGCGGGAAGGGCCAGCACTGACCCGGGGCTGGATCATTCCCCATCCTGCAGGAAGGATCCAGAGCTCAGGAGTTGGAGCCTTCTGGGTCCCTTCCAACTGGGGATATTCTGTGATGCTCAAATCATCCCTGCCCCTCCTGCTGGGATTGACCCCCAAGGGAAAAGCACCTGGCACAGGTGCCGGCTCGGTTTCCCACCTGGAGCAGTGGGATGGAGTGGGCTGAAGGCAGGGAAGAGCCACTCCCACCTCCGAACGCTCCTTTATCTCCCCCAGGGTGGGGTTTTTCCCCTCCCATTATTCCTCCTCGGAGAGGAATTCCTGCTCTACAATTACCTTTCCCGGAGGAACAAAGCCAGGCCCCCGAGCCGAGCGCTTTCCAGCCGGGAAGAAAGCGGCTCCTCGGAGCTTTCCTGGGCGTTAATAAAAGCATTTTGTTAAGTTGTGGCAATTTTTAAAGAGGATTTTCTGCCTCAGGAGCCGCAGGTTTGTTGTGGTTTGTTTTGTGTGGCTTTGCCCCCCCTCTTCCTCCCATCCTTAAAAAGAAGGAGAAAAGCCAAAAGCAAGCGGATTTGTCATAAAACCTCTTTGGAGCAGGGAACAACACGACTTAAATCCTTTCTTGCTTCTGAGACGGTCCAAGGCTCAGACTCAGCTGCCACAACCCCCTGACAGCTCTGGCAACCTTAGCATTGCAAAGGGAGTTGGGCAAAAAAACATCCACAGTTTGATAAAGCTCCCGAATGTTTTCTCCCAAGCAAAACTCGGAGCAGGATTTGCAGTAGGAGAAGGAGGTTCTTTTCTGGGAGTTTCTGCTGGGAAGCAGCTCATCCATTCGGAGCAGATAAATGTTCCTGTGAACACTGAGCTCCCCTGAAACAAGACACTGGAAATAAATCACTTCCACTGGCTCAAGGTATCGCAAATGCCAGGAGATATTTATGTCACTAAAAATACATGGAATTACAGATAAATCAAGACCCTCCAAGAAAAACCAGAATCTGTCAGCGTTTTTCCCCCAGCTAAAGGAAAAGCAGCTCAGGTGCTGCAGGTGGAGGTGAGCCAGGAAATATCGGGGAAGGAGGATATGGAGAACATTCCTCTGCGTAGAAGAGAAATATTCCATTCTCCAGGAAAAGGATGGGGCTTTGGAGAAACCATGGAAGGTATCCCTGCTCCTGGCAGGGCTGGAGCTGGATGAGCTCTGCCCCAGTGCTGGGGACAGCGCCGCTCCCCTGGCACTGTCACCTCCCACCCTGCTCCCAGGCAGGGCCAAATCTCAAAGCAGTCTCAGTGAAACGGGTTGTTCATCCCAACTCCAAACCGAGCCAAAAGGAACTGGGCAGGTTCCATTCTCTAATCTTTGAGTGGCACCTATCCCATCCCATCCCATCCCATCCATCCATCCCATCCCATCCCATCCCAAACAGGACTCGTGTGGCCCCAAGGGGAATGCACAGCCAGGCCGAGCTGCGTCCTTGTGGCAGAAACACCCAGGAATATTAAAATGCAAAATCCCTTTAAAAACAAGAGCTCTGTGCACAGCCCTGTGCTCTCAGTGTCCCCTCGTGGCCACCTCCCTGCTCCAGGAGCATCCCAGAGCTCCAAAGTCGGGTTCCAAGCACTGCGCTGCAGATTCTTTGCTTCATTAAAAAGGCAAGATAAGCACATGGCTGAGATCTGTGTGTGCACAGCTGGGGCTCACCTGGAGCCCCAGCCAGCCCTGCTTGGAGCCCCAGAGCTGGGACCTGGTGCCACCACAGACCCAGCGCCACCACGGACCCAGTGCCACCATGGACACGGTGCCACCACAGACCCAGTGCCATCAGAGACCCAGCGCCACCATGGACACGGTGCCACCACGGACCTGGTGCCACCACAGACCCAGTGCCATCAGAGACCCAGCGCCACCACAGACCTGGTGCCACCACAGACCCAGCGCCACCACGGACCCAGCGCCACCATGGACACGGTGCCACCACAGACCCAGTGCCATCAGGGACCCAGTGCCATCAGGGACCCAGTGCCATCAGGGACCCAGCGCCACCACGGACACGGTGCCACCACAGTCTGCAGAAAAGGGCACAGCTTCCCTCACCCCCCTGCCCACTTTCTGCCCTCCACAGCACCTCCCTCCCCTCCTGCCAGCCCAATGCTTTCCAGCCATTCCACGAGCACCACGGAGAACCGAGAGCCGCCAGCTCCAGGGTCACTGCAGAGATTCCCACCGGCCCCAGGTGCCCCCGTCCCTGCTGCTCCCATCCCTTCCTGACAACATCCCACCCACCTCCAAAGCCGTGCCCATCCTGCCCCATCCCTCCTGCCCTGGGATGAGCCCGGAGCTCACCTGGGGGTGCAGGTGTGCGCCGGGGGCTGCGGCCGAGCCTCGCGGCGCTGCCTGGGCCGGGCTTCTCGCTGCTTCTCGCTGCGGCTCCAGAGGGAGGAATGAGGGAACATTTGGGCATGGCCCGACTGCGTCGGCGCTGGCAGGAGCCCGGAATGTCCAGCTGACATTCCAGCAGGGCTGTGCTAGGGAGGAACAGCCTGGCTGGGACAGGGAAGCGGCCGCGTGCGAGGGCTCGGAACAGAACGAGAGGAGCCGGCCGCGCGCTCCGGCTGTCTTGGGAAATCGGCTCTCCAGGAAAACAGCTGGGGATTTGTCCATCTGTTTTCCACGGAACTCCCCCCTCAGCTCGGGTTTGTCACCTCCCTGCAGAATGGGCTGACACTGGGAGAGGGATGGGGCTTCCCAGAGCACGCAAAGCACCGGGAAGAACAGCGCAGGGAGATGGGGAAGGAGAGGCACAGGGAGGTGACAGGGGCTCCAAACCCCCCTTCATGGCAAAGGAAGGGTGTGGGCAAAGGGGGGAAGGCCGAGGTTTGTCCAAAGCTGGTCAGGACATGAGTGGATCCAGAGCTCCAGCCCTGCCAACGGGAAGAGAGACACATCAGAGCTGGGAGCGTGATGGGAATGGAAAAGTCCCAGGGAGCTTCCTGCCAGGGCCACGCTGTCCCCTGCAGCCACTCCTCAAGGACAGCGTGTCCCCCCAGGCCTTACTGTCCTGTGCAGCGAGTGCCAAGGGCTCCTGCCAGCCCCTGCACCCCAAAAAAATGGGATCCGTGTGTTTTTTAGGGAATCACAAGGAACACCCAGCCTGGGCAGCACCCAGGACAAGGAGGGGACAATGCCCACTCTCACCCCCAGGCCCCAGCAGGAACTTGAGGACTTCAGCACAGCCATGCCCAGGCCTGGGGCCCCCAGGGATGCCATGGGGGAAATGCTGGGGGAAAAAACCTCACAGCCGGGCTAAGGATCCGTGTCTGTGGAAATTCCCACTAAGTGGAGGGGAGGACCCAGGCTCGGGAGGAGCAGAGGGACGGAACTGATGGTGAGGGCAGAGGCTGAGATGAAAGACAAGGATGAAAGAAAGACCCAGATTCCCAAGGCCTGGCTTCCCAGCTCCCCTGGATCTTTCCAGGAGAACTGGCCCCGTGCCCTGACTCCGTGCCCATCAATAAGGTGCAGCATCAGCTGTCGTGTCAGAACAGGAAAAACATCCCGTGGGAAGGGCTCTAAATGGAAGCAGGAAAGGAAAAGATGAAGAGCTGGGTTCATTTCAGAGCCCTCGCTGGGCCACATTTGAACCACTGACAGGGAGGGGATGCAGCAGCTCCCGTGGATGAGTTATTTATAGAAATGTGGTTCATTACAGAAATTTACTTTGCTAGAAAGTGGGAAAGGGCCCTCAGCAGCTCTGGTTGGCAGTGGGGGCTGGGAGGGGAGCAGGGCAGGGGGGCAGAACCTGCTTTTCCCAGGAAAACTGCCAGAATTCCCAGTCCAGTCTGGCGTGGAATGGGGCTGCTCCAGCCTGGAGAGAGGAGATGGAACGGGGGACACGCTGGGGGTGACACTCAGAGCCACCATTTCCTAACCTGGAACAGATTCCAGCTGGAACTCAGCAACCTGACCTGGGTAAAAGCATCCCACCAGGAATGTGGGGCCTGAGGAGAATCAGCCTTGCACCAATTCCTTCCCTTTTGTTCCCAAATCTCAGCAACAACTGCAGCCAGAGAGGAGCCACCCCCTTCCTGTGCCACTGGAAATCCCCTTTGTCACCCAGAGCTACAGGATGAGCTGAATCCATCCAAACTGAGTCACCCCTTTCCCCAGAAGTCACAGTGGTGGGGAACCACTCCTGCCACACCCCAGAGAAGCTGGAACTCGACTTGATCCAAGCAAAAGCACTTGGGACAGTCGGTGATGTCTCAGCACAAATAAAAGTAGTAAATTATTGGTAATAAATTTATTTTTTGATACTGATTTTTTTACAGAGCTAAATGGAACATAGAAACAGCACCAAGCCATTGAAGTTTGTTCTACAAAACCAGGTTTAATACAAAAGGATGACAGCAATGCCTGACTCTGAGCTTCTGGACGGTTAAAAAAGCTCACCCAAACCCCACCAAGAGTTTAAAAAGGTTTAAGAACAGAGGCACCGGTGTTTGAGAGAATTTCTCTGGCAGCAGTGATGATCTTGATACATGTGGGAAGAATCAAGTTTGCCTTTATTCCCACTTTATTGCAGTGCAAGGGGCTGGTCCTGGCCTAGAAGAGCTCTTGAGTCTCCTGCCCAAACACCCACACCCAAAAATTTGGTAAAGAGCCACCTCCATGCAGGATATTCCCCATTTAATGGGAAAGATCTCCTGGTTTTGCTCCTGGAGAGCTCTGCTCCAGCCACGTGGGGAGAGGTGCAGGCTCTGCCAGGTGAGCAGGCACAAGGAACACACCTGGAGTGGCATCACCTGCCCAGGGCTGTGCCCTGAGCCAGCCCAGAGCCTGGGACAGGAGCAATCCGAGCATCCAGCCCCAGGATGTCCTCAAGGAGAGCAACATCCAGGGGCTACAGGGCTCAAATCACTGCTGGCCTCACCCTGTGACTCCTCCTGCCCGAGGCCAGCAAAGGATTTGGGTCCTGCAGCCCCAGCAGCTGCTGCAGAGCCCTGGGAAGAGCAGAGCAGCAGCTCCTCTGCCGAGCCTCAACTGCCACGCACTGGTGCCACTTCCTGGGAAAGAAACATTCCTTCACTGGACAGAAAGAGAAGCTGAAGTAACCAAGTGATTACAGACATGAGATAGGATGCAGCAGGGCTGGGACAGAGCCAGGCTGCCCCTGGGGCCCCTGGGGGCTGCAAGAACAGCGACAGTCCCAGAGCTGGCACCTCCCTGCTCTGACACGAACACAGACACTGCAGCTGCCCAGCTCAAACATCAACACTGAGCCCTCAGAGCCCTCCCAAAGCTGCTCTGTAACAGCCACGGAGCAGTCCTGGGCTGCAGCCACAGGAAAGCACCTTTAGAAGCTTCCTATATCCTTTATTTTCCACCCAAATTCCCCCCCACGCCCCCCAAAAAATAATAAAAGCACACAGACTGCAGACTTAAAAGTGTAACAGGATCACAGACTCTCCTCCACCACCCCCAGCCCAGCCCAAACCACCAAGGCACGTCAGGCTCCCCCCTCTCTCCAGGCCCACCTTCACCCAATTCCCCCTCTCCCCAGTTTTGGATGGATGAAGCCAACATAAAACATTTTCCTTGCTGGGAAGCAGCAAATGCTTCCTCACTGTCTCTGCACTGATAAAAACAAACGCAAACAAAGACACGCCTGCAACTGCCACCCTAATGTTTCCATGGGAAATGTTATCTTTCAGTACATTCCCTGATGGACTCTGCCACCAGTTGGCCTTTGCAGAACTGAGGTCAAATTTTGCACCCCCAGGCTCTGGCAGAGCCCCCCAGCCCTCGAGAGGGGCGTGCAGTTGTTCTTTGTAGGTTGTTGTTTGCTTGCCACAGGAGCCAGGTCTCTGTGGAAGGCTCACTTTGGTGCAATCCCAGCTTCCCACCAGCTCAAGCCCATCTTCTTTCCAAGCCAGCATTGCCCTGAACGTGTGTGTGTGTGTGTGTGTTGGGAGAGTTTCAGCAGTGAGAGCAAACAGAGCCATGCAAGCCCAACCCTGGGCCAGGCCCTGCTCCCCCCAGCAGCAGCGAGGGCCCTGAGGCCTGCACAGGGTCCGTGTCCCACCCGGCTCCACGGCTGCTCCTCCTGCTGCCCTCAGTGCTCCGAGTCCGACAGGTACGAGGGCTGAGTCCATCTCCACACCAGCATGTCCTCCCCTGCCACCCTGTGGGATTCTGTCTGGATCCGGGACTCGTTGGAGGCCAGGAAATCCACGGCTCTCTCCCACACCCGCTTCATCTTTTTTCTGCAAGGAACAGCAAGAAAATAAACAAGAATCCCAAGCTGGTTGTGCTTCTGTGCCTACAGCAACTGTGCCTGTGGATCTGGCTGCCTGCTGTTCCCTGTGCAGGCAGAAAAGGGCATCAAACAAACCCTGGGTTAGAGATTTCAGACCAGGGCATGGCCACACAAATCCTGCCTGGGGGGAAGATGAGAGGCTCTGTCAGTGCCCTGAATTTCTGCCTCAATTTGTGCTGCAAAGGGACTCGATGAGCAAATCACCCTCCCCCATCCTGCACACAGAGATCTCAGCCAGGGGAACACCCTGGTGTTCACCCCAGCTTTGGATCCAGCTGTCCTGAGCATCTCACACCCAGGGATGGCTCAAACAGCTGCAGTCATCCCTTGTAG
Source organism: Vidua chalybeata (assembly GCF_026979565.1). Classification (NCBI taxonomy): domain Eukaryota; kingdom Metazoa; phylum Chordata; class Aves; order Passeriformes; family Viduidae; genus Vidua; species Vidua chalybeata. The sequence continues at coordinate 5,070,924 of NC_071553.1, forward strand.
GAAAAGGAATCCTGTTTCTGGTACAGAGGGAGGATGTTTAACACTTCACAGGAGGACAAAGCAGCTCCATTTAACCAAAACACAAGAAATAACCCTACAGAAATGGAGCAAAGCACGAAGATCCAGCCCTGCAGCCTTTCAGCCCCACCACCCACAAAGCAATGACCTCAACCACAATTCCTGACTGAGAAAGCCCCACAACCAACCTGAGAAAGCCCCACACCCAACCTGAGAAAGCCCTAAACCAAATAATCTCACTCCAGCTCCCTTCCCAGCTGGTCCCTTTCCAGGCACACAATCACTGCACAGGAGCCCCAATATCCTGTTCAGCTCATGGGAACTGTTCTGGTCTGGAGAGCCAGGTAGGATGGCTGGGAAAGGGGACAGCACCAGACACCCAGCAGATGAAGCAGAGGACACCTGATGCTCCAGGTCCAAGCAAACCAAACCCAGGTACTGCTGGACAGGACAAGGACAACACGCCTGTGGCACTGCACCAAGTACCAGCCCTGGGGCTGGCACACTGATCTGCACCAGCCTGAGCCATGCCCAAGCCTTTCCCCACCCAAAGGCTCCAGCCTCGTCCTGCAGAGCAGCTCCAGGGATGCATTTTGGAGCTGTGCTGAATCCCATCCTGCTGCTTCCAGCCCTCCTGAGTGCCCAGAGCAGCTCACCTGCTCTGAGGAGGGATCAGGCTGTCCCGGACGTGGAAGATGCCAACGTAGGGGTAACGCTCCAAATTCCGCTCCCATTCCTTGTAGTGGTCCTGGACAACAGCTGGAGGACAGGAGGACACAGCAGTGAGGGCTCAACCCTGCAGGAGCAGAGCAGGGCTCCCTGTGCTCCCACAGCTCCTACCTATGATCTTCTTCACCATCTCATACATGGCTTGTTCCTCCTCCTCCATCTTCCGCCAGCGATACCGGAGGTAGAGCAGGATGCCCCAAAGGGTTATCAGACCTGGGAGAATAAAAACAAAGGGGATTCAGGAATGACAGCTGTGTGCTTGCTGGATGCAGTTTTAGCTCTCACACTGTGACCCAGGCCTGCTTGGAACTGAATCCCAGTGATTCCTTTTGTTCCCCAGAGCAGCTGCACCCCAAAAACCCCTTGGTGCTGCCCCCCCCCCCCCCCCGGAGCACAGGAGCACCTGTGGATGTGGGAGGAGGTGGTGGGAAAGCCTCAGCACGGAGCTGCCCTCACGAAAGAAACCTCAGCACAACCACAGGGCCCCAGGTCTGCAAATCCCAGAGGAAGCTTTGCCAAAGGCCTTCCCCACAAGGATCCCTCTGGAAGACTGTCAGGTTTCACTGCTCCATGGAGAGCTGCTGGATAGGGAAATAAAGCCTGGGGCTCCAGTGGCAGCCCAAAATGAAGGAGATGTGTATGGAAGGTTTAGCAGTTACAGTGCCCCCAGTAGGACTTCAGTGTCTTGCAATAAACAGAACTGTCCCTTGTCACCCCCTCCCTGTCAGGTTGGATTAGAAACTCCTGCAGTCACACAGCTCTCGTTATCACCTCGCTGGGTAAAACCCCTGTCTCAGCTGAGGCGTGAGAGACTATTCCAATAAAACCTCCAACCCTGAAATGCTACAAGTCATTATTAAAGAGGCTGGACGACTTGGGAGCTTAGAGCAAGAAAAAAAGAAAAACTGACTCCTTAAGGTAAGTTAACACACTTATTCTGCAGCCCATAATAATGGGCACTTGAGGAAAACCCAGAGAGCTCATCAGCTGCCTGATTTAAAGCAACTTTTAAGCACTCACAGCACAAGAGGAGGGCTGTGGGTCTCCTGTGCTGCCAGAACAAAGGTTAATTAGACATTAACTCATCAGCAGATTTATTTCACCTCTGTTAGGTGTTTCCTACAGCTGAGGAATGTGTGATCACAAGGCTTCATCCCTGCAGCTGAGCCCCAAGAGCCACTTACTCCAGAAGAACAGGAAGAGGTTCGTGATGGCCGTGACCACGGCCCGGCGGAAGCGGCAGCCCAGCCCCATCTGGGGGTGAGCAGATTCCAGGCAGAACACTTCCTCCACGCTGGAAACAGGCTCCGACAGGTCCCTGCCTTTCAACCTGATGGGAAGAGGAAGAAAATCTCACTGAAGACAGCAGGCTGCAACTGCAGCCTTAAATCAAGACTGCGGATATAGCTGCTCGCAGGAAATGCCCCCACACCCAGGCACAGCCTCCTGCCAGAACATTTGGGCACTGGCTGCTTAGCCAGGGATGGATGTGGCTCCAGGAAGGCAGCAAGGGCTGCAGCTCCCACTGGCATGCTGAGTATCCTCTGACAGCCCCTCTCAGCCAGCACAAGATTGAACTCGGAATTGGATTCCCACCTCCCAGCACAGAGATGGAAACGTTCCCTGAGTCAGAGCCACTGCTCAGCCCCAGCATTGGGAGCTGGGGGACCCAGGCTGGGAGCAGGAGCAGCTCAAAGAGTGACAGAGCACCAGCACAGAGCCCTGCAGAGCCCTCAGCTCCCCTCCCTGCAGTGCTGCTGCTCCCAAGCCCAAGCTCACTCCACACCGAGCCATTCCCAGAGCACAGAGGCACCGAGGGGTCCAAGGGACAGCCAGCAGATCCAGGGGAACTGGAACAAAGGGGATTGTATATTTTTAAGCTCCTAATTATGAACAGCCTGTTAGACAAAGAGGTTGCTCAATTTACAGGTGCTCAGCTGACAAACTGCAGAGAGCTCGGCCGGTTCTGAGTTCAGCAGGAGCTGCACACACACGGTTGTTTCCCACCCCCTTGTCTTATTTACAACCCAAATTCCATGAAAATATTTAAAACATGCAGCAGAATCACCCAGTGCAAAGCTCATTTTCAGTCCTGCCTCTCAGACTAGCAACTAAAAAATAATCTCATGTAGCTAAAAATGCCAGGGGCAGGGTTTTGGGGATGCTGCCATGCCGGCTCCGGGGAAGCGGAGCTGTTTGGGGACCAGCCAGCAGAGCTGCTAATTAACAAAATAAAAAGTGGGAGGATATTGTATCCCACAGCTTCTGACTGGAAATGTGCTGGAGTATAAAAATACAAAATTTGAAAACTCTGCATCCCAGCCCACCTACAAATCCAGCCCTGCCCCGTCCTGGGAATTTGCACAGCCCAGGAATCAAAGCAGCAGATGCCGTCTGATCCATGGATCACAGCAGCAGCTGCAGGAATATTTAAGAGCAAATGGAGCAGTGGGAATTCCAACAAGCTTGCCCACCAACCCCAGCACCACAACTGCTGCAATTCACTTCATCAGAGACACATTTAGCAACGTGAAAATGCAAACAACTGTTAAGGCTTTTAGAGTTAGAGCAGACTGGAGGCAGCCCACGCTTCCCAGAGGAAGGTGATGATGGCTGCTGACTCTGGGAAAAGTGACCACGTGGGCAAGTTAAGGAAGAGCTGTAGGCACAGGAGCATGGGCAGGACCAGGACCACGCCACAGGAGGCACAACACAACCACTGATGGCCACAAGCAGCCCTGACCTCCCACTTCCATCTCACCTGCAACACATCCCTGGACACTGTCCCACAGTACAAGCCTGGGCTGTACTTTTCCTTTGGAAGTTTGGCCAGCAAGCTCAGCCACAGCCAATCCCAGCCCAACGAGCTCTGGGAGCTGAAGGGCACCACGGACCCTGTCAAATTCCACCCCAGCCAACACCCAGATCCCCAGCTTTGACACAGTGGGCTCCTGCCCACCCAATTCCCAAATCCCTGCTGCTCTGCAGTATCAGCAGATCCCTAACTTTGACACAGGGGGTTTCTGCTCACCAAATTCCCAAATCCTTGTTGCTGTTCAGTATCCAGTGCAGGGCAGCTTCAAACTTCTGTGAGGAGCAGCCAGTTACATTCTGTGCAAAGGAAGCCATAAGATTAGCCCTCCATTCATTTAAAATACTGACCAGCATGATTTCATTACAGCAGTGGGGCAATTCTTTCCATAGGGGCTGTCCCCAGGTTAATTCTTATCAGGATTCTGCAAACTGGAGGGAGGAGAACTAAGCCTGAAGGTCTGCCTGGCCTAAAGTCTTCTGACTGGGGAGATGATGCATGAAGCACTCTGTGAAATAACACCATCCCAGACTGTTAGGGCTAACCACTAAATACAACATAATCTTACTGACAGGTTACCAGGAAAGAAATGGAATGCTGGATCAGAGCAGTCTGTCTACTGACACTCTGCAGTAGAGAAAAATCCTTCTTCTGCCCAGCCCTCAATCCAGGGAAATTTCTGGTTGCACAAGACTGATGGCTCCAGTGAAACAACAAACCATTAAGATTTACAGGGGGTGAATCAGAGACGGAGGAGAAAATGATTTTCAAAAGAACTGCTGAGAACAGGACTGGCCAAAGGGGAAGTGAGAGATATGGGAGAGAATCAAAGCAGGATGAGGAAGCAAAATGGATGGTGAATTGTTTTAGTGTCTATAATTTATTGCTTTATAAGAGACTAAGCACTGGGTTGTAACAAAGCTGCTCAGAGCCCACTCACCATCACGTGATCCTTCACCTCACTAACCCAAATGCATTTGCTTTTTAGGTTCTCAGGGTTTCCACATTCAAAATTACCTGGTAAGAGAAGTCAAACAGAAAAACCATGTTTGTAAAAAAAGCCCTTGAACAGCTCAGAACCAGGCTCTGAACGCACACCAAGAAATGCTCTCCTTTCCAATCAGCCCCAGCCCTGAGCAAAATGATTCCAGGGTGAGATTTATACTGCAGGCAGATCAGATGACCATTAATAAAATGCTCAGCCACTGCACAGAGGTTGGATAAGGGCAATCAAACCTCTCACTTCAGAGCTGCTGCTGGATAAGGGCAATCAGAGCTGACACTTCAGAGCTGCTGAACACACAGTGAGAGTGAAAGTATTGCTCCTGCCTCTTGCAGAGCACAGAACCACAGCTGCCACCAGGTATCAGGTGTGGAGCTAATGATTAGTGTTCAAAATGCCTCCAAGGAGCTGAAATCACAGCTCTGCCTCCAACCCAGGCAGAGAAGTGCTGGCAAGGCACTAAATCCTCCAAATCTTGCCTCACCAAGTTGGCTAAACAAATGTGCTAAGTAAATCTGGTGGAAAGCCGAAGTCAGATTTGAAAAGATTTAGGAATTCTGTGCAGCTTCAGTATCCAAAGGCTTCAGCCTTGAGGTCTGAAATGCAGAAAATGGAACTGAAACCCTTCTACTGATTACCACTGCTGTGGATCTTGCTGAACAAGTCTCTGCTCATACAGTGGATTTCTAGCAGCCTACTCCATCCCAAAATACAGTAATGGGCTGGATTTACTCCTGGAGTAGGGACTGTGCTGGGTCAGCTCCTCATCTCAGAGAGCCTGTCCCACTCTGTGGTGAGGAAAAGAAGAGGCACTCACACATCTGCTGCCACATTTCAGCAGAAATGACAATTTCTTAGGACACTTCATGTGTAAGAACACATCAGTTTACACTCCTGCCTCTATCCTGATGACAATTTCAAGCTGTTGGTAGAAAAGAATAACAAACCCAACCAATCCTACCTGAAACTCCCAACACTTCAAGTACAAACAAGGCCCACCCACCCAGGCAGGGTGACAGGAGTGAATTAGGCACTCAGAAGAAAAATAAACCCACCTTCCCCTGTTTTCCTATTCCCTGCCTGCCTCAGAAGTCCTCAGAGGGAACTGCCTGTTCCATAAACCCCTCCAGAGTGGGACAGAAGGGAGCAGGAGCTGGGAGAGGCAGCTCCTGCAGGCTCAGCAGGGGTGGGGATGTGCTGGCACTCACCTGCCTGCACGGACAGGTAATTGTAGAGCTCGTGCAGCACAGCCATGGTCACATCCTTGTGCTTGGCCTGGCAGAACTGCAGGGCACAGACAGGGACAGGGACACACATCAGCAGTGGCATGGGGACAGTGGGAGTGCAGCTCCAGACAGAACCACAGCACTGGAGTCTGGCTCAGTCCTGCACCACCAGCTCCAGCCAAATCTCCTGCACAGGGGAACATTCCAGGCACAAGTGACCCTGAGCATCTTCTGGAAGTCCCTGCCCAGAGGAACTGGGTGAGTTTTAATTTCCCTTCCAGCCCAAACCAGACTGGGGTTCTGTGAAGTGCCACCAACCCCCAGCCCAGCCTGCAGCACCAGCCTTGGACCCACCACAGATGGATGCATCACCTCCACAACTTCCCACACACCAGAACTCAGAATCCAACAGGAAACCTTCTCCCTCCTAATCATGGAATGTTTGGGTTGGAAGGGACCTTTAAAGTTCACCCAGTTCCACCCCTGACACCTTCCCCTATCCCAGGCTGCTCCAAGCCCTGTCCAACCTGGCCTTGGGCACTCCTGGGGATGGGGCAGCCACAGCTTCTCTGGGAATTCCATTTATTCCCAATTCCCCACCCAAACCAGCACATGGAATCCTGGAATGGTGTGGGTTGGAAAGGATCAGCCAATCCCTTGGGCAGGGACACCTGCCACTGTCCCAGGTTGCCATTTTATCCATTTAGTGGATATTATCCACTACACAATCCTGGCCTTGGGCACTAGCAGGGATGGGGCAGCCCCAGCTTTTCCAAAAATCCATCCTGACAGAGGGAGCAGGGCTGTGCAGCCACTCCACAGTGGAGCTCAGGGAATTAGCTGGATTAAATCCTGCACTGTTAAAGCTGAAAACAGCTTTATTGCAAGCCAATACCACTGCTGGTACAACTGTTAAAAAATAAATTGATTCACATAATTGGGAATTTAAATTTTTATCTTTCAGAGTCTCATACACACTCCTAACTTAATCTGGCCCATTAATTCCAACTCATCAAGTCCCAATTTTTCTGTAAAATGATAGAACTAATCATTTTACAGTGATACTGTTATGGGTGGAATAGACTACCTGGAATAATCAGTGTTCTGTGAGAGCTCACAAGATTGAGGAAAAATAAATAAATGCTTACATCATCCGTTCTTTTGTCACAATCCACAGGCAAGAGATTAACTAGGAGAGAGAAGAGGGTGAGTTAGCTGGCTGCAAACAAGAGCTTTGATCAAGAAAATAATTATCTTTTTAAAAGCAGGCTCAACTTAAAGCCTGGTTCTGCTGCTGTTCATCTCCCCCTGCACAGATGCACAGAGCCCCTCCAGGAGCTGCTTTGGGAGCAGCCCTGAGGAAGAACACACCAATGATGGAGCTGATGAATGTGTTCAGCTGGGGAGTGAAAAGTGGGGCCGGATGTTTTAACAGCTCCTGTTTGAGGAGAAGCTTCATGCTGATGTTTACCCTCCAGTGCTGGCTCTTGCCGCCCACCAGGGTCACCTGAAATATCCCAGCACAGCCAGGGAGGGAAATGAACCCCCCTGGAGGGCTGACTGCAGCTCTGGGCTCTGCAGGGCTTGAACAGCACCTGTGGCACAGCTCAAACCTGGGTGCATTCCTGCCTCCAGAGCTCCTGTCACTGCTGAAACAGGACAATCCAGTGACAATGGGCAGCTTTATCCTGGCTTGGGGAATGCAGCAGCTTTCCTAGCCCACACCAAGGGCACAGTGTGCCCAGGCTCAGGACCAGCACCTTCCCAAAACAGCCCCCAAACCCTTCTTTGTTCAGCTCAAAGCCTGAAGTATCCCCATTTCCAACTGTTCCAGCTGGGGAACTCTGCCTTAAAAGCCAGTTGCTGGGGAAACTCCTTTTCATTTCTCACGGAAGAGAGAGACACTCTGCCACACCTGAAGTGCTGAATTGATCTGCTGCACTTCCCTCTAGGACAGAACAAAGGCTGGGAAGGGCAGTGCTGGCAGAGGGAACATCAAAAACACACCCCAGGTACTACACAGACCTCGTGTCACGCCATAAAATCCATCCTTGGCCCAGCAGGAATGGCACTCCACATAAACCCCGTGGTTCTGAGGGACTGAAGGCCAAACTCGTTTGGAAAAAGCAAACTTTTGATTGGCTTCCCATGACTAACAAGGTTCCCCAAAGGAAGGGGGAGATGGGAAAAGGGACAGAAACAGAGATGTCAGCTTATGGCAATGAGAATGACAAATGTGATGGGAATGGAAGCAATAAAGAGAAAGCAGGAAGGCAGGTGAGGAATAACGTTGAAATGAAAATTAAACCAGTGCACGTACAGCTCTCCTCTCTCCCGTCCAACCAGCCTGACCCAGCCATCTTCACCACGAGGATGCCCAGAAAAATCAGGAGCAGCACCAAGCTGGCGAGGCAGAGGAACTGGGACAGGTAATACTCCAGGCCTTTCCCCTTTCCCTCCGGCTGCTGCCTCGGCGCTGAGCGCAGCAGGGCGGCGCGCGGGGTCACTCCGTGCCCCCCATCGCTGGCTGCCCGCCAGGGGAAGCGCCGGATCAGCCCCCCAGCCCTGCTGCCCGCATCCCGCTCTGCCTCCTTCCCTACGCTGGAAGCCAGGTCCTCCTTCCCTCTCCTGAACAGGCTGCTGAACCTCCCGGGGGCCGCCGAGGAGCCCCACTGGCTGCTGGGGGTCACCTCGCTCTCCCGTCTCCACCAGCTGTCGGAGGAGAGCCCCCTCCTCTCCCCCGGCGTGTCCAAGGCAGCCCGGGAGCTCTGCGCCCCAGTTCCCCCTCCCGATGTCCACCAATGGCTCCTGGACTTCTCCTCGCTGGGAAGGGGTTTGGAGGAGCCCCAGTAGGGTGTGGAGCTCAGCCCCCCAACCTCATCCAAGCCCGAGCCAGCCCGGCTGCCGAGCCCCCCGCTGCTCTCTGCTGAGGGGCTCCACTGGGATGTGGAGTTTGACCCTCGGAACCTGTCCAGGGTGGGTCTCAGGCCACTGCTGAGCCCCCCGCTCCTCTCCGAGGCGTCCCACCGCAGCGAGGAGCCCCGAAACCCATCCAGCCCCTGGCTGAGCCCCCGGCCGTGCTCTGCGGCATCTCTGGATGTCTCCCAATGGGACGCAGAGCTCAGCGCCCCGGCCCTGTCCGCCCCGAGGCCCCCGCTCCTCTCGATGGACGTGTACCACTGCGAGGGGGAGCTGAGCCCCCCGTGCCCGGCCAGGGATGCCCCCAGCCCACCGCCACCTCTCTCCACAGTCGTCCCCCACTGCTCCGAAGGGCTCAGCCTCCCGAGGCCGTCCCGGGAGGGGCCGCCCTCAACCCTGATGCCTCCGGCCCGGCCCGGCGGGGACCCCCGGGGGTCCCCCCAGGCCTGCCCGCCGCTCTCTCCCGACGCCCCCCAGCGGGGCGCGGGCGGCCGCCCCACTTTCTCCTCCTCTTCCTCCTCCTCGTCCTCCTCCTCCTCACTCTCACGGGCGGCCCCGCCGGTGAAGCCGGAGCGCTGCCGCGAGGGCGAGGCCTGCGGCGGCCTTGCGGAGGAGCGGCCCGGGCTGGGCGGCGCGGCGCGGCCGCTGCGCCGGTCCGCCGCCACTTCGGCCCGCAGGCAGCCCAGCTTCTTGATGTAGACCTTGCGGGTGGTGGCGGTGATGGGCCCCGGGCGGTAGCCGAGCGCCAGCAGCTCCTTGCGGAGCTCCGCGTCCGTCAGCTCCGCCATGGCCGCGCCAGGCCCCGCCGGAAGCGCCCCGCGGGCGGGAAGCGACGCCGCCATCTTGGGAGGGGCCCCTGGCGCCGCCATGTTGGGAAGGGCACGGGGCGTGTGGGGAAAGGGCGCGGGGGCGGGCGCCATCTTGAGAAGGTCAAGGGGGCGCGGGCTCCGTGTCCTGAGGGAGCAGCAGATCCCGCTCCGGGCTGCTCCCTCAGGACCGGGGAAAAGCGGAAGAAATGGGGAAAGCAAAAGGCGAAAGCTGCCTCATCTGCGGGACGAGCCGGTGTCGATGATGGGTTGTCCTCCCTCGCTGTGTGGGGCTGCTCCTGTGTGGGAGTGAGCTCCCGCCTCACTCACCCCGATGTTCTGACACTTTTAGGGCCATTCTCCTAAAAAACGTCCCTTTCTCAGCCAGCTGCCACCCCCACACGCGTTTCCATTATCGCTGCCCAGTTGCTGAGCTCTGCCAGAACCTCAGGCAGGACCAGGATCCAGATCCATGAAATATTTCCCGAGAAGGGGTGTCCCTCCACACCCCACACCTAAAACAGCAAACCCAAGCGTTGACTTGTAAATTTATTTTGGCACAGCTGTGATGCACGGTAATTGCTTTTTCCTGCTGCCGCCGCTAAAGAAAGCGATGAAAGCGGGTGAAATACGGTGGCATCATTTCGGAATTTAATTAAAGGTAATGGAGCAGCGGTGCTGAAGGTGCTGAGGGCTGGCTGTGTGCCGCGGGTTTGGTGATGGATGTGTGACACTGGGGTGGGGGACACGCTGTGGTCCCTCGGGAATGGCACCTGTGGGGAGAAGGAGGCTCCAGTGGAGCACGAAGCGGAAAGAGCTGAGCTCTGCCTTCCCGACATAAATCACAGAATCCCAGAGTCAGTGAGGCTGGGAAATCCCTAAAACACCATCGAGTCCAAGCTGTGACCGATCCCCACCTGAGTGCCGTGTCCAGACTTCCTCAGACACCCCAGGGATGGGGACTCCAAACCTCCCTGAGCAATGCTAACAACCCTTTCCATGGAGAAATTCCTCCTGATGTCCAACCTCACCTTCCCCTGGCACAGCATGACCATCCTGTCCTGTCCCTATTCCTTCTTTCAGGAACCCTCTTCCTTAGCAGATCCCCAAAGCTCACATCACTCTTCCCAATTTATCCAAAAAAGCAGCAACGAGATGCTGAGATTTGTTCATCAGGTTGGCAACAGCAAATACATCCTCAGCAGAGGCCAGGGAGCCCATTAAAAGAGCAAACTCAGCTGTGCTGGGAAGTGTGAACGCGCTAAGCTGAGCTTCCTCAGTGCTCCTCTGCCAGCTCATGATGTGGAGAGGGGTCTAATGTAAATAAAAAATTCCAATTTGCTCCTATCACTCGGATCCTCTGAGCTCACAGCTCTCACTTTGCAGAAGCTCTGCCTGCCCTTGCAGCTGCACGCTGGCTGAGCTGGTGCAAACCTGGGAATTACATGAACTCACCTTTTTCTGGAGAAAACAGCAACAAAAGCCCAAACCTATCCTTTCAACTTGTGGTTATGCCAATCATGAGCATTACCCCAGGCCCAGCAGCCTCATTGCACAATCTTTGGCAGGGAGGACATGGGATTGGTGTTGGACAGCTGGAGGATGGGGGGAAAGCTGTGATTCCTCCTCAGAAGGAGGTTGGCAGCGCCAAAGCTCAGCAGGATCAGGTGCCTATTCTTTGTGGAGAGAAACCCACCACCCCTTTCCCTTCCTCCCCATGGGAGAATCCCTGCCTTCCCTGGAAGTCATTTGGCCTCCTCAGGGAAGGCAGCAGGAACAGACGTGTCAGACCCTATATCCCCATGGCAATCTTTGTCCCCATCCCCTGCCCACAGTGCCAATGCTGAATTTGACAGTGGGTTTTCTATTTTTGCAGCCCCTCATCATCATCGTGGCTCTGGGTGCACCAAGCGGTGCCGAGGCTGCAGATGGGCTCGGCAAAAAGCGTTTCTTGGCTGGAAACAGCCGGAGCTGGCTGTGGGAAGCTGGGACAGCACGGAGGGACAGCCTCCACCTTCCCTGCGAGCCCAGAAGCTGCCTCAGAGCTGCTGGCAGCGGCTCCGATGCCAGAGGAGCAGACGCGCCGCGCCGGCTGCTCCGGTTCTGGCAGCCTGGGGACAGGGCTGGCGTGAGCAGAGCCCTGGGAACGGATCCGTGCCGGAGCAGGGAATGGCTGCACCCCAAACCCCGCAGCTGAACCCTTCCACCGCTGAGTGATGGGCTGCTGAAACCCCGTGTCTCCACCCACCTCCTTATCCGTGGCTTTTGGGTGACAGCCCTGCACACGGCACCCAGGGAAGTGTCAGGGCTTTCTTGGGAGCCGACTGTGCCCGTTTGTCACCCTGTCACTCACAGCCACAGCACAGGTGTGACCCAAGAGCCCTCATCTGCCTGCCCATCCTGGGCCTGCTCAGTTCCTTAGGAAGTCAGAGGTGACTCCGTTTCCTTCCCTCCTCTTTCCCCCAGCTATTGGGCTGCTCATCCCACCATGAAATCTTGTTTGGTTTCTGGAGCAGCAGATTCTTCCTGCCTGCCTGCAGGTGTGACCTGGGTGCTGCTGGCTGCCAAAGCACCTTCCAGGGCAGGGGAAAACGGAGATCTGTCCCGAAACCTGGAGACCACTTCCTTCTTACCCAGAGCCAGAGCCCTGACAGCCTGGAGGGGGCTGGTTGGGGTCCCTCCATCTTTGTCAAGTGGAAATGTTTCTGCTTTCTCCTGCTCAGGCCCCTGAGGGTGGAAGGAATTTACTCCCAAAAGTTGAAGGTGTACTTTGGTGCCTGTTTGGACACCACAGTTGGTGCTGCAGGACAGGACAGGGATTCCTGTGGTCTCTGTCACAAGCAGCCATTACATCCTGAGCTCATTTATAACTGGGACAACTGGGACGAGCAGAATCCACGGCTGGGGTCAAAGCTGGCCCTTGCTGATGCAACTTGTCTGGGTCCAAGGGTAAGAGCAGAGTCCTACTGATGGATCTCCCTCTGGAATTTTCCACAGCGTCAGCCCCACCATCACCCCAGTGGGAAATGGTCCAGGAAGCAAATCCAAGAGGCTCATGTTCACTTTCTTTCTTTCCATCACTGGAAAACTTTCCTTCCTGGGTGGCACAGGGGAGGTGTTCGCTGGGAAAAGGGCAAATTGGGGGGACAGCTCTGACCTGCACTGGAGCTTATGGAGGAGGTTTGGGGGCAGTTTACCCCTTGAGGGGGAATTCTCCTTTGTTTTCATGTGGCAAAATCAAACCCGGAGTAAAGGTTTGGGTGTCTCTGAAGTAACAAGGCAAGAGAGGTGCCCTCTGAAGCGAACAAGCCTCTGACCTTGCTGCACACTGGTGTAAATGTGGCACAGCTCCCCCTGCGAGTCCCATGGATATCTCTTCCATGGATATCACCCCTCTGCAGATGGAGCTCCTGCAGCCCAGACTGCTCTCACTCCCAGCCTAATGGAATGTTATTTCCCATTTCCCTCCCACTCAGAGTCATTACAGAGCTTCCACAGCTCACACTGCCTCAGCAATACTGGGAGCTTCCTGGAGCTGATCAGTCCCTGGACAAGGAGTGTGCCTTTGGATCAAACATTAGAGCTGTAATCCACTGCACGCTGCCTGTTCCATTATCCATTGGGAGCTTTCTCCTCTCCCCAGGGCTGCTTACGGCACAGTGCTCCGAGGGGTGTTGTTCCAGCACAAACAGAGCTCTTGGAATGAGCTCAGTGAGAACAGAAGTCCTGTTAGGTTGGGAGGATAAAATTGGATTGGAATTGGATATATTCACGTATGTACCATTGATCTCATCCATCCGTACTTTACATATGTTGGATTTCCTGCTGCCAGCAGAGAGGAGTAGCTCTCAGATAAGCCAAAGGCATGGAAATGGAGAGCAGGATGTTCAAGTGGAATTAGGATTTCACCTCGGGGTGTGTTTGAGAGGCAGGAAAAAGGGCAGAGTGCAGTTCCCTCACACTGTGCCTGGCACAGCTGCTCCTCACTGTGCTGGTGGATTTATAGCACCAGGCTGACAGGAGGGGTTGGGTACAGAGAGGGGCTGCCTGTCAGGGCTCCTGCATTCTCCAGCAGTGTGGGAGTGTGCCAGAGCACCCTCCTGGAGCAGGGAAATGGGTTAGGGACACCAGGTCCCCCACCTTGTGTCACCAGTTCGGCCAGGAGATCTGGTAAAGGTTTGTCTCAGTTTTCCTCACTGCTAAAAGGGAGGGATAAGACTTAATACTCCTCAAAGATTGATTCCTCGGGCTTTGCCACACACTATCACAGAATCCTTGAGGTTGGAAAATCCCTCTGGGATCATCGAGTCCAGGCTGTGCCCAATCCCCACCCTGACACCTCCAGGGATGGGCACTCCAAACCCCCCTGGGCAGCCCCTTCCAGCCCTTTCCATGAGGAAATTCCTGCTGGTGTCCAGCCTGAGCCACCCCAGCACAGCCCGAGGCCGTTCCCTCTCCTCCTGTCCCTGTTCCCTGGGATAAGATCCCAAATCCCCCCCGGCTGTCCCCTCCTGTCAGGAGTTGTGCAGAGCCAGAAATTCCCCCTGAGCTTCCTTTTCTCCAGGCTGAGCCCCTTCCCAGCTCCCTCAGCTCCTCACAGGACTCTCAGAGCAGTGCTCAGGAAAACAGGGATGTTTGCCAAAACCTGGAGCCTTTCCTCTCTCTTCTTTCCCACACCGGGCACTCCCCATCTGTTTGAGAGGCTTGCAGGACAGAAGACACAAATCCTCCTTTTAATTACACTGCACATTTATTACCTCACCTCAGATTTTGTTAATCTCTCTCACAAATTTCGTTTACATAAGTGGAGTCTTTCAGCTTGAGCAGCTCCAGCGCTTTCTCTTCTTATCCTGCAGATATCAGTCAGCTAAATAGAAAAGAGAGAAAAGCACAAGTGTCCTTAAATCTGGCATTCAGTCTTCCCAGAGCTTTATGTGTTGTTTCCTCCTCCTCAGCTCCGCAGCTGAAAGCTCAGAGGCAAACTGGGATGAGCACAGGCAGAGCAGAGCAATCCCACGGGGAGAGCAGGACCCCTTTCCTGGGCTAAACATCCCAGAAAAGGCAAAGGCACAGGGACAGCCCCATCCCACCATCCCTCAACCTGCAGGCAGGAAGAGCTGCACAACAGCCCGCCCCTGGATATTTGCTGCTGCAATTCCCACACACGATTTCCCAAAGGAAAAGGAGGATTTGCAGCAAATTGCAGTGTAATTAAGTGTCAGTGTTAAGCCCCCGTGCAGGCAGCGAGGTGTTCCAAGCTGGCTGCACATGCTGAGCTGCCTCACAGGTACAGTTGCTGTTATAGGCTCTGCTGGAAATTGTTCCCTGGAGACTGAGGACTCTTCAGGAGGAGGAGGAGCAGGGAAGTGGCAAACAGGGCTGTTGGGAAGGGTTGTGCTGCTGCTTCCAGTCAATATCAGCTCTGGGGCATAGGCAGCACCTTACGAGGAAATAACCTTCCCAGAAGGGTGCACACAGGAGCAGTTGGGATCTGAGGGCTCCACAAAGTGAGCAAACATGACACAAAAACCCTTCTGGGGAATATAAATATCTCTGTGCTGATGAGCTGGTGAGAAGAAGGAAAGGCAGAATTCCCAAGGCAGAAATCAACCCTCTGACAGTACCATCTGGGGTGTCCTGTAACAGCTCTGCCAGCAGTTTCTCCAGGACATCTTGGTATTTTTCCAGCTGCCTCGGGGTGAGCCAAGCTCTGGCAGGAAGGGCCTGCTGTGGAGGAAACCAGAGAAGTCAGAACAAAAAGATGAGGGGAGCAGAGGGAGAAGGTTGGGGTGCTTTGACCCCACTTGGATCGAGTTAATGGAGGGTTTAGGGTTTGGAGGAAAGAAGATGAGCCTCATATGGGGAAAAGCAACATTTTGAAGGCAACACAAAATGTTGAGTTGTTCAGAGTGCTGTTGCATAACCCGTGGGCTGGCTCAGAAATCCAGATAAAGGCACCTCCTGGCAGCAGGGACTGCAAAGAAAATAATTTCTGAACCTTCTAATCCTCCACTGTGTGGCACATCGACCCTTCCAGCCTGAGCCTGCAGAGCTCCTGCCCTAGCAACAGCCGAGGACAAGCTGTGGTTCTGCTCCAGCCTGCTGGACTCGGAGCCAGCTGTGCCTGAAGCAAAGAGCTCTGTTCTGGTGCTGGCCAGCCGTGGGGATGTGCTGGGTATTTCACACTTTGAACTGGGCATTTTGCTGCTTAAATCCCGTTAGCAAGTGCTGGTGCATCACGAGTGAGGGAGGAGTTGCACATTAAGCTGTGCCTTGGCCAAATTCCAGCCTGGTTGGTCCTGCTGCCTGTCCCACGGGGTCTGTCCATGTTTGGGGGGGACCTGCACCCTCCTTTTGCTGGCAGAGCACAGCCAAGCTCCCTGCAGGAGTGGCTGCCCACACAGGAAAAAGTTCCCTGTGCTCAAGTGGCGAAGCACAATTTTCAGACTTGGCTTGCCAGGTAAGTCTGTCTTTGAGGGCTTAGCCTGGCACTTCAATCCCTAAAATTGCCCATTTTCTGCTCTGTGTACAGACTTTGAGCCCAAGTTTTTAAATAAGGCCTCACCAGTGCAGAGAACTGCGGGGTCAGAGGTGACACCAAGCAGGAGGTGAAGCAGAACTGGGAGTTCTTGCCTTGCACCTGGCTGGGCTTCACTGCCTGCCAAAGAGACCTCGGGCTGTTCCCATCTTCCTCAGGGAGAAACTGTTGGGTCTCAGGGGTGACCTGGCTGCTGAACGACCAAGATAATTTGGGATGGAGCTAAAACTTCTCTCTGATGTAAGCAGGCAGGCTGGCACAGGACGTCACTTGGACTCCTTGTCCCCTGCATGTCCTCGTGGGCTTCTCAGAGTCAAATGGCTCCACATACCTGGAGGGTCTTGGCTGCACCGACATCCACACTGGACTGCTCAGAGAAACCTTCTTCCTCCAGCTGCTGCAGCGAGCTCAGGGATTTCTTCTGCCCTGCCTTGTTCCTCTCCTTTTCCTGCAGCTTTGGGGCAGAGAGCAGAGGGGGCAGTTGGTGATGCTGGGATCAACAGCAAACCCACCCTGTGCTGTCCCAACAGCCAGGCATCCACGGTGCTGGGCACAGAACCAGCAGGATGGTGGAATCCTCCTGGGAAGGGCCCATCAGCTGTGGCCTGAGTGGCCTTTGGGGACTGAAATTCAGCAGTGCTGGGGGCGAGGTCAGGTCAGGGAAGGTCTGCAGTAAACAGGAGCCACGTGTGGTGGGGGAACTCTGTCAGCAGGACATGGGAGCTGACAGCACTGGGACCTGCCTCAGCTGTCCCACAGAACTTGGCCTGGCTCTGTGCTGGAGCACTGCGAGGAAATTGAACCGAGCCCTGCATGTGCAGAGAGGTCACGTTTTCCCAGCCTTTCTGCAGGTCTGTAATGTCAGCCCATCCCCATTTATTTAGCTGCCTTCAGGACCCTCTGGAAAAAGCCAAAGGTGCTTTGGAATATGACAGACACAGCAGGATGTGCCAAACGTGGCACAGGCCGTGCTCAGTGTGCAGCGTGTGAGCACAGGAGGGGCAGGGACAGCCTTTGGGGGACAGATTTCCCCTTTGTTCATCCAGAAACCCCCAATCCCTGGCAGACACGGGGCTACAAGGGCTGTGGAGTACAAACACAGCCCATGTGGGTCCCCATCCTCCTCAAGGACATTGAGGAATGCCTGTGCTCCCCACAAAAAGCAATTGTTATCCAGGGGTAGGTGTTGGAAATGGGATTTCTCCCGGTATCCAGGGGCTCGGCAGTGCGGGGGAAGCTCACTGGGGCTGTGTTTCAGAAGCTGCCGGCTCTGAGCCTGCCTGACACCTTTCAACGGTATTTGTTTCACTTCAAAAGGAAAAACGTTCTCTCGGCACGTCCCAGAGGTGACAACCAGCCGGGGGATGGTTAATTATTTGTTACAACAAAAGAGCCATCACTGAGCTGATGGGAGGCTGCAGCTGCTCTGGAAGAATTCCAGCACCAGAAAAGGGAAAGGACCCGCAGGGACTGCAGGTGACACCCCCACAGGAGTGGCAGACCTTTGGCAGGGGGGTCCAGGCTCTTCCTTTCTATCTCACACCTTAAAAATTCCCTCTGCCTTCCCCCAAAGGCGTGGATTTTGAGAGAAGGATATCAGAGTGTCTCCCGTTGATGGTGTGCACTGCAGTTTGGGGGATGAGGGCAGGAGAAACCTTTCCTGGTTTATTCATTCCAGAGGGGTTACCTGCATTTTCTGGAAGTCACTCTGGGTGAAAAAGGGCATGAAGCCTTGGGTCTGCTCAGCCAGCAGGGACACCAGCAGCAAACTGGCCACCACCTTCCTCGAAACCATCCTGAGAGCCTGGACAACACGGGAAAGGAGACACCAGGGCAAGAGTGGAGAGGGAGGTTTGACAAGAAACACCTTTGGCTCTGCACCAGCTGCAACCCAGCTCAGCCCCAGCCCACCTGAGGGATATTTACTCTTACAGTTGCTCCTGAGCTGAGAATAGAAGTGCCTTGACTGACAATTCTCTTCTCAAAGCTGTTTGTGTAAACAGGTTTGTTCTTGAGCAACATCTCCAGGGATTTCCAGCCCAGCCCTTCAGGACCGCTCCAGCCTCCCTGAGTTCTCCAGCCTCAGCCCTGCAGCTGTGTTGGTTTAAGACCTGAACACATCCAGAGCAAACCCATCAATCCCAGCACCAGCACGGCAGACAGAGATGCTGCAAAGAGAAAAACCTTCACACAGCTGTTTTTTACATTTTTGTTTCGATTTTCCTCACCACTGGCAACCTTCCTGAGTGGACTGGATCTTTTAAGAAGCCTCATTGAGTCCAAGAGAAATGGAAAAGGCGTTTTCCAGCCCGGCTCTGTCTGAGCTTGGAATAAAAGGCTTTAAAAACCACCTCTGAAGTGATCTAACTGTGACTTCACGTCAGGAAAGGCCTTATGTAAACATTGAATGTTCTCTTTAAATATTAAAATATTCTCTCTGGACAGACTTAATGAAGTCTGGTCCTACAGCTTAACTTCTCCACCTGATTGGAGCCTGATCCTTAATTAGTTTCAGCAACCTCTTGGTTTGGACATTATTGAGAAGACATTGTTAAGTTAGATTCGACTCCTGAATTAGATTTCCCATAAATATCAGCTGGTATTGAACCAAGGGCCAGTGGAAGTTAATAAATGTTCCCTTTCCATAGCACCTGTCAGTCACATCCTCTCCTCTCCCTTCCCTGGGCACTGCACTTGTGCCATCTCCCCCTGCCCACCCAGACTGGGCCACCAGAGCCACCTCCTGCCCTGGGACATCCCAGGGTGTCCCAGCCCTTTTCCTGCAGGGTTCCAAGCAGGAATTCTCAGGCTGTGCCCTTGCAATGCAACCTCAGCAGCATCAATCTTTGGTGCTTTTTCATTTGTTCTATATCCCTGCAGTAAATATATAAATAAATAAAATACTGCTGAATACAAAGAAAATACACCCAGTCACTTCCTTCATCTCTTCTTGGCTAATCCCTCTGGGAATTGATTTTCTCCCTCTTCTCCCAGAAAAACACCCACACAGACCTCTCCACTCAGAAATGTCCCTGCTGAAAGCCCTCCCTTGCTTGGCAAGCAGGACCTGTACTCCAGCCCCGAGATCTCCAGCTCAGCACCTCTCCAGGCAGAGAGCACTTGCCGGATTTGCTTCCCAGCTCCAAAGGGAAAAGAAAAAAACAGGAGGATCCCGAGCTCAGCATCAGCACGCAGGCACACAAGGACAGCTCTGCTCACCCCCCAAAATCCAGTGTCAGTGCCAGTGTGGGGGCAGGAGGCACAGCAACAGGACAGGACACTCACCTACTGAGCTGTTCCCAAAAAATCCAACCATTCCTGGCTCTAGGACCTATCTGAGGGTCATTTTCTGCCTGCTCAGAGCAGCTCCCCGAGCTCAGAGGGCACCAGCCCTGTGGCAGTGCCTGGTGTGTGCCGGGTGCCCACAGGAGGCAGGAGCTGCTGGAATTGGTGCTCCCGAGATGGGGATGAGGGAAAAGCACCTTCCCCCTTGTTTCAGCATCGATTTTGTTCCCTCCTTCTCTGAGCTGGCTCTGCTGTGGCTAAGAGGTGCCAAGACCTACCTGGGAGTGCAGCCACGGGACACTGGAGGTCAGAGCTCTTCTCCCTCCTGACACACCTGGGTGCTCCTGCTGCTTCTCCTCCCTTTATAAACCCATCCAGGCACTGCAGTCACTCACCTGTGACCCTGCCCAGCCTGGCCTGCATGGAAACGGCTTTCCCAGGCAGGGAATGTTGTTATCTGCACTGGAGTTTTCTGAGTTTCTCGTTTCCAGGCAGATCCCCTCTGCTCCCTCCCCAGGTTCTTCAGCTGTTCCTGGTCGTCCCATTGATCAGCTGCTGCCTCAGTTTCTCCATCTCTAATTTAGAGAAATTCCTCTCTCCTGGCTTGTGTTTCTAGACCCTGAGCCTGCAGGACAAGCTTTTTAGGATGTGAATGTCCCAGCACTACAATGGCACCTGTGTCAATAATATTTCTACTGTGATTGCAAATCACAATAATATCAAAATTGCCACTTTGAGTCTTCAAGTGGCCCCTTCTCCCATCCTCACTGAGCCTGGCACACTGATCCCCCTCAGGAACACAAATCCTGCACTGTCATCCCTCTCCAGACAAACGAGGTGCTGAGAGAGGGAGGGAATTGTGCAAGAACTCATCCGAGCTCTCCCGGGACCATCAGCCAGGAGCTGATGCCAGAGGGTTTGGGATCAGGCCAGGCACATCCCGGTGCTGCTCCTGAGGGAGTCTGGGAGCAGCCAGGGGAGGAGCAGGAGGGAAAAACGAGCTGGGAAGCCATGAAATCCTCCTGCATCCACAGCTCCATGGGCTGGCAGAGCGGGGAGCAGCAGCATTCCTGCCTGCCTGGGGAGGGATATCGGCAACAGCGATTGCCCAGCCCGGGAATGGCGTTTGTCACCTGGGAATGGTGTTTGTCACCTGGGAATGGCGTTTGTCACCGGGGAATGGCGTTTGTCACCTGGGAATGGCGTTTGTCACCTGGGAATGGTGCTTGTCACCTGGGAATGGCGTTTGTCACCTGGGAATGGCGTTTGTCACCTGGGAATGGCGTTTGTCACCTGGGAATGCCATTTGTCACCTGGGAATGGCGTTTGTCACCTGGGAATGCCATTTGTCACCTGGGAATGGCGTTTGTCACCTGGGAATGGTGCTTGTCACCTGGGAATGGCGTTTGTCACCTGGGAATGCTGTTTGTCACCTGGGAATGCTGTTTGTCACCTGGCCCCACCGCAGCCAGTCAATAGGACACGGGCACACCAGGTGTCAGCAGGGACCTGCTGCTGTCACAGCTGTCAATAACGCTCGATTTGGGACGGAGCCCTCCTGAAAAACCTCGTGTCCAGCACTCAGGTTCTTCCTGGATCCCTGGGCATCCTCCCCAGCTTATCACCCCCTGGGCAGTGGAAAGCTCCCAGAGACTCCAGAGCAGCTTTGCTCCCTGGAAACCTCCCTGGGAATGTGGCTGGGGGTGGTGGGAAGGATGTCACCCACACAGTGTGGGGTTTTCCCCTCCCTTCCCTAAACAATTTGTACCAACCCCATCCGATTCCCATTTTAAGTGACTTTTCCAGTCCTTTTCTTCGCATGGTTATGATGGATGCAGCTGACGAGTCAGCAGATGGTGCTGGGAAGTGACAAATTAGTTACCAAGAAAGGTCACTTTTCCAAAGCACTAAACTTCCCCGTGTCTTGTCCCACTGTCCCTCCAAGACGTGTCTGGCTGGCAGCTTTCCATCCATCTGGGATGGAGCCTTGTGCCTGGGGAAGGACAACCTTCCAAATCAAACAGAGGGATGAAAATTAATCATATCTGTATTAGCTGCATGCAGCCTGCCAGCTTCACCTCTTAATTATGCAAGAGTGCTCCGACAGGAAGGAATCGTGGAGCTGAAAATAAAGGATCTGACTCCAGGTCTGGAAGTGCCAGGGCAGGTGGGAGCAACAGGCACCTCCTGGCTCTGGCTTGGCCCAGTCCATAAATGCAGCTTTTGGCACATCCTGGCTGCAAAGCAAGGATAAATGAAAATAAAAAATCCCAGCTGGAGGTCTCCCTGCCAGCTCTGTAATTCCAAAATTCCACCCTGCTGCATCCCTGGCACAGTTTGCAACCTGCAGCCTCCAAAACTCCCCTTTGGGCTGCGGTGCCAAGTGGCAGCAGAGGTTAGGGGCTCAACAGAAACACGATGTGCAGGATGGGTTTGAGTGCAGTTCTGCTTGTTCTGAAAGTTAAACATTTGGCATAACTGGGAGTCGTTTTCCCAGGAAACTGGCAGTGGAGTGCAATCCACTGGGCCTGGCAGCAGTGGCAGTGCCAAGGAACAAGGGGCAGAACGAGCTGCCCGTGCCAGCAGCACACCCAGCCCTCTCTGGAAACCAGCCCCGAGGTGACCTGCGCACCCCAAAACTGGGGAAATTCTGCCTGTTGCCTCAGTTTTCCATGAAAGAATAAAAGAGAGGGGAAATGCTTTTCTGGACAGAGCCTGGGTGGATTTGGCTTCTCTACAAGGGCTGGAGGGGACAGGCACTGACCAAAACATCCTATCCCCTAACAATCCTCTTTCACTGGGATTAAAAAAAAAACCAAAACATTTTCAAAAATCCCTTTTTCCAATAAAATAAATGTCTGGGCTTATAAATACTTTCTCTCCTCTCAAATAAGGAAAGAAATAAACAGGAGGAAAATGTTTCCTTGCCTCGTTTCTCTACATTTTTGGTCACTCCTTTGCCACCCTCTCCCCGATCTGGAAGGAGTGAAGAGAGAAAGGAGAGGAGGTGAGAAAACACGATGGGATGCAGCTCAGCTGTTCCCATTTTGGTTTTCAAATCCAAGCCACCCGGTTTTCACTTGGGGGATCAGTAATATTTTTAGGAATGGTACAAAATGCAGCCTCACACCCAGGGAGAGGATGTGAGTGGTTTGTCCCATGGGGCTGGGTGGTGTCCCTGGGCACCCCGCTGTCCTTTTGGGGTGCTGTCACCCCGGGCAGGTGATGGGAGAGCCCAGCCAAGCCCTGGGCTGAGCTCAGAGGCAGGGAAATCACTCAGATTTCAGCCAAAGAGATCCCTGCCCTGCTCACAGGGGATGTTTATTCGCTTTGGTGGGGAGGAATTCAGCTTTTCCACACTCCAGGCACCCTCTGACCTTTCATTGCCTCATTCCCTCTTTCCCTTGCCCTGTTCCCATATCCAGCACCATGGATCAGGTTGAGCCCTGCAGGCACCACCACCACCAAGGCACCACAAAAAGCCCCAAATGGTTTTTGTGGGGGCTGCTCAGACCATCCCAGCAGCAGGAGGAGGATGGGCGATGTTCCTGCTCCCCCACGGGGTGCAGAGCCCGGCCCGGTGCAGGTGAAGGGCTCAGCTAAGGCCGGGCTGGCTGCAGGCAGGTGGGAAAGGGGAGGAGGGAGCAGGATCCAAACACCGGGATCTGCCCGTGCTCACCATGGACAGCGGCCACTCCTGGGCCCATCCAGGGGGAAGGAGGGGCAGGGAAAACAGCTGGGGGGGAGAAAAGGAGGGAGAGAAAGAAGAGGAGGGGAAGAAGGGAAGGGAAAACAATTGTGGGGGGGAAAGAAAAGGAGGGGGGGAAAAGAGAGGGAAAGAAGGGGAAGGAAAACAAGGAGGGGAAGAAAAGGAGGGAGAGAAAGAAGAGGAGGGAAAGAAGAGCAGGGAAAACAGTTGGAGGGAAAGAAAAGGAGGGAGGGAAAGAGAGGGAAAGAAGAGCAGGGAAAACAACTAGGGGAGGATAAAAGGAGGGAAAGAAATAAAGAAGAGGGGGGAAAGAAGAGCAAGGAAAACAAGCAGAAGGAAGAAGAGGAGGAAAAGAAAGAAAAGAGAAGGGAAAGAAGGGCAGGGAAAACAATTGTGGGGGAAGAGGAAGAGGGGAAAAAAAGAAGAGAGGGAAAGAAGACCAGGGAAAACAACTGGGGGGGAGAATAAAAGGAGGGAAAGAAATAAGAAGGGGACAGAAGGGGTCCAGCATCGTTGTGCTCAGCAGTGCCAGATGCCAGCAGATTTCCCAAGACTGGATGATGCCAGATTCCCAGGATTTATTGGTGCTCTCACTGGAGTCTCCCTGTTCATCCCAGCACCTCTCAGCAATCAGTGGCCATTTATCTGCCACAGAGGAGAAGGGTTCTGGCTCTCAAGGCACCAATTCATCCTGGGAGGAACAAGGAGGCAGAGCTGGATGGCTTCAGGGTGAAAAAGAGACTCACATGTGGCAGGTCAATGAGCTCCCAGGTGAGGAATCCCGGGAGAGACTGGGGAGAGGAACAGCAGCACATCCATCCCAGCTGGGATATGGGAAAAGCAGAATGGAAAATTGTGACAGCAGCAGAAAGATCTGCAGAGCCTCGGGGCCTGTGCAGCCAGGCCTGATCCCAGCACAGGGCTCACTTTTGATAAAATGCCCGTTTAATCCGTGGATATTTTGCTTAGGCGTGGAATAGCAACCTCAGCGAAAGCCTCTCAACCACAAAGGCTTTAGAGGGCTAAACAGTAAAGATTGGGAATTAAGGAGAATAAATATTAATTAAAGGGTGGGAAAATGCATCATTTCTCCAGACAACCCTGCCCGTGCTCCCCTGCACGGGGCTGTTGGGTTTTGGCTCTCTGGAGCGGGAGCTGGGAGGGATCGTGCTGGGATGGAGCTGCAGCACAAGCCACACAGAGCCTGGAGAGAGCCCACATCCCATGGGAGAGGGAAAAGGGAGCAGGGACTGCCCAAAAAAAAAGGGTCAATATGGGTTTAACATGCAGCAAACCTGCGCTGGTGTCAGTGGCTGCGGGTCAAGCCCAGAGTGGTGCAGCCAGAGCCAGCACTGTTACATAAAGGGATGGATGGGGAGCAGCCCGGCCTGGATGGAGGAAATGAATCCAATTACAGGATGAAGGACACAGGGAGAGGATGGACACATTTGGTCTGGAGCAAATCCCTAAAAAGCTTTATAGGAGGGATGGCAAAAAGAATGAATTGTAGTGCGGGACACACAGCCATCACCAAGAGGAGCTGGGGCCTTGGAATGGGGCAGGAGGCAGGAATGGGGCTCTGCACCTGGCTGAGGGAGAAACGCTGCCAGGATGAGGTTTTTCTGGGAGCCAGGACACCAGTTTGGCTGCTCCTGGGGATGCTGGAGCGAGGAGCCAGCCCAGCCAGGCAGCAGGGAACAGCCCTGCTGGAAAGAGAAAACAAGCAGGCAACCCCCAAATTTCCTCCGTGCTGATTCCCATAAGATTATAACCCAGCTGCCCGTGTCACAGCAGGCTCCAGACTTCCACTGAGAAAACTAAGGGCTTGTATTAGAAAGAGGGAAAAAAAAAAAAATAAATTGACCCAGTTATGACAAAACGAAGCAGCACGTTCACGGCATCGCTGTGGAAGCCCATGAGCAGCCACAACACGGCCCTCGGGAGTAACAGGATTCCACTTCAAATGAGATTTACAAATTAAAAATAAAAGAGCTGGATTATTTCTGTGTGCCTGAACCCCCTTTCCTGGCTGCTCAGCCAGCCTCAAGTGGACACTGCAGGGTGGGGAGGGGTGCATGCACGTGCATCCCTTGGGAATTTGGGAAAAGCCTTTCCTTTGCCTCTCTGACTTCGCGGTCAAGCACCTGCCCCATGTCAGGCAAAGGAGGAGAGCTGGACACAGATCCCTGGTAACTCCCCTGGTAATTCCTGTCCAGCCCCTCAGAGAGCCCAGAAACCAGACCAAAATCCAGACTGGTCCCAGTTTGCCAGGCGGGAAGATCAGAGCAGCGTTTTTGCCGTCACCCCTGGCAAAGCACGACTCGCTCTGGGCACAGCCTCAGGAGCGCTGCCAGAGCTGCCAGAGCTGCCAGGATCTGCCAGGATCTGCCAGGGCTGCCAGGATCTGCCAGGGCTGCCAGGATCTGTTGGGATCTGCCAGGATCTGCCAGGATCTGCCAGGGCTGCCGGGATCTGTTGGGATCTGCCAGGATCTGCCAGGGCTGCCAGGATCTGCCAGGGCTGCTGGGATCTGCCAGAGCTGCCAGGATCTGCCGGGATCTGCCAGGGCTGCTGGTATCTGTTGGGATCTGCCAGGATCTTCCAGGGCTGCCAGGATCTGCCAGGATCCGCCGGAGCTGCCGGGATCTGCCGGAGCTGTTGGATCTGCTCCTCGCTGCGGGGCCGGGGGAATGTCTTGCACACCTGCCCACTCCGCCACAGCCCCGGGTTGTCACCGAGGGAGAAGTGTTGACAGCAGCACACGGAGCGGAGCAGGTTCGCAGCTGAGCCAGGATTGCTCAGCTCCTTGGCAGGGAAATGACAGGGCCCAAAAAGTGCCTGTCTCTCCAAGGAAATCCTACAGCGCTTGGAGAGACATCACCTGGATCAGCAGCAGGAAGAAAAGGCTGGGAGCTGACAGAGCCTGCAAATACCAGGAGAAGAGGTTGGCATGGAGGAGCTCTCCCCACATCCCAGCTGCTTTGTGGCTTGGGGGAAGAGTCTGAGCAGGATGGAGATGGAGGACCTGCATGGAAAATGGGAGCTGGGGTCCCTTCTGCTCAAATTTTGTGCTTGAAAGACAAAAGACAGCCTGCTGTGCACTCTTATTTTTTGGGACAAAAGCAAGGTCACCTCCCCATCCACACCCAGCCCCTGTCCCCAGTGGGTGCCCAGGGCACGGCCACAGAGCCACAGAGCCACCAGCCATGGCCAGGTAATCCCTGCTGGGGGGAGGGCAGGCCCAGCGAGCCCAATTGTAAATACATCAGTGTCCTCCTTCTCCCTGCCACACGTTTAAATCTATTTGATCCACTCTAATGGATTGATCTACAAGTTTGTGCACACACATCCTGCTTTGGACGGGCGGCTGGCAGCGCCTCGCCCATCACGGCCTGTCAGCTCCACTCAGCCTCACCTCCAGCGCAGAGCGAATCCAATTACAGGATAAAGGGTTTTCTTCCCCTCCATATGGTCTCTATAACGCTGTGGCTTTATCTTGCCTTAACCCCTTTCCTGGCGAGGGAGCTCACAAGCCCGGCCTAAGCGGCTCAGCGCCGCGGCCCCGGGTGGCTGCTATGTGATACGGGAAACGGGGTCTTCCCAGGGCACCCAGAGGCGCTTCCTCCCTCTTTCCCTGCCCACTGGGGAGGAATGAGCCCCCACGGGAGGGAGATTCAGGGCAGCACAGGTTACAAAACCAGCCAGAAGCACAGGAGTGAGCTCAGCCGTGCAGTCAGAGCTGTGCTCACAGCCGGGCTTCACGGGGCTGTGCGTCAGCCCAGCACCAGGAGCTCAGCACAGATGTTCCCTTCATGACTGATTTGTTGTGCTTTTGCATTTCCCTCCACCTTGCTCTGCCAGGTGCTCCCTTGGTGCCTCTGGGCAAGTGGCTGCTGTGGCTCCTGTGCCCAGCAGGGCTGGGGATGGGCACCACAAAGGGCTCCAGGAGCCCAGCTGCCCCGTGTGAGCTCTGCCTGTCGCTGATCCCTGTGAACCAGGCGTGTCGGCTCTGTGCAAGCCGGTTATTTGATTGTAATTATCATCCCTTGCTTTACACAGGACATGAAAGCCCAGAGCAGCTCAGGGCCCCGTCACGCCGCGCGCCAACAAACAACGAGCGAGAGACAATCCCAGCTCAAAGCAGGAAAACCTGCAAGGGGCAAGAAAAGCCTTTTCTTGAGCACAAACACAGAGCAGCAAAGCTCTCCTCCCGCATTAGGCAGGGAATTTGCTGTAGAGTCAGCACAGAAAACAACTGGGAGCTCTCCTGGAGACAGAGCAGCTCAAAAACTTTCCCTGCTAAGAGGCAGCAAATTAAAGCCATCTCTGTGACAGGGCTGCAGCAGGAGCTGAGGTTGCATTCAGGACACGTCCTGGAGGGACCAGCCACCCTCAGCGGTGTCATTTCCCTGCTCTGGGTTTACTCGAGGCCTCGGCCATTGCTCCGGCTGTGCTGACCTGCCCAGAGCTCTAAATCCACCGACCCCAGCGGACACAGCTGGGAGGGCACAGCCCTCTTACACAGCACAGGTGGCTCAGGTTTACCTGCTCCCAAAAAAGGGGAAGGGCCTGGTCCAGGCCTTGTTGATGGTCGGCTGAAACCCTCTCAGTCCAGCTGTCCCTTTGAAAGGTGTCTGGGGACCACTCGTGAAGCCAAATCTCCTCCATGCTCAGCTGCCAGGGTGAGTGGAGAGGATCTGCTGAGCCAGGAAAGGTCCCTCTCCCAAAAAGTGCAGCTGAGTGTTCCCCCAGCACCCAGACTCGGTGTCCCTCGTCCTCCCACAGCTTCCTTTGCACCACTCTTGACTTTAGAAGAGGGCAGCACACCCCAAAGGGGTGCCAGGAAGGGACAGGAGGTGACAATTAACTTTCCCATGGGGTACCCATGTCCACATACAAAACCTTGGAGAAGCACCAGAGCTTTGGGATGCTGCTGGCACAGGCAGCAAGGCATAAATGTTTTTGAAGTGAAATATTGGAGCTGAAGACTTGCTTTCTCTTTCGAAGGTGGGCCACCACAGTGAAATACTGGAGCTGGAGAGAGTTGCTTTCTCCCATGGGAGCTGGGAGGTGCACACTGGAATTGAGATGGATGCCTGGGATCTCCTTTGATATTCAACTCATTCTGCAACAATGTGCCCAATTTTTGTACATCTGGAGCCTGACTATGGCCAGGAGAGGCAGGAGATTCCTCCAGGGAAAGCTCTGTGAGAAGCAGGGCCATGGGACTCCTCCACTTTCCCCTCATCTCCTCAAGGAAGACCTGGAGCAGGAATTTGCTGCCTGGTGGTTCCACAGTGCAACGATTCCAAGAGGCACATCCATGCCGTGGGGAGCCCTCTTCCCGGGGCACCTGAGGCTGGCCTGACCCACTTCCCTGCACCACGTCCTACTTCTGCTCCCGCGGATCAGGGATTAGGACACCGTCCATCCCAACACCCCCTTAGCCTTCCGCTCCCGGCCTCCAGCTCGGAGAGGCTCCAGGCGTGCAGGAGACCTCATCCATCCCACGGGACAACGGTGACTTTTTCCATGGGCCGTGCCTTGAGGAGGAGGCCCAGCTTACCTCGTTATCCGATCAGCTCCCTTAACGCCCCACATCCCCAGGATTAATGGAAGAGCTTCCCTAAGGCGCCTTAGGCAGGTCCCCTGGAAAAGGAGCACCCATGACCCAGAAGGAAGAAATGGAGAAGAAGAATTTGGGTGAGATGGAGCACTGGTGCTGGCCCTGCTGGGAATGGTTTCCCAGGCTCGTGTGTGCTGGGATCCGGGGAAAAGCTCCCACACTCCGTGCTGGGAGCCTGGGAAAAGCTCTCTTCCATCCCTCTGGCTCTCCCAGGTTGCACTGGTCTCTCCACACTCCCTGCAGGGATCTCAGGACATCTTTGCTGTCCTTTGCCCCGTGGCACAACCAGGGGTGGGATCAGGGTCAAACAGCCAAGAGCCCTGCCCCAAAATGCTACATTTACCAAAAAATTACCAACTGCATTACCTTGGGGATGGGAAGTGGCGTCCCCTCCTACCTTTGCCTGGCTCCAGGCCCTTGGCTGTGTCAGCAGGGCCTGGATTTGGGATGCAGACCCCAGCAGCCCCCACACTGAACCAGGCACCCGAAGCAGAGCCCAGCCAACAGCTCAGACCCACAAAGCTCGGTCCACTCTTCCCCCAGTGACCTCCCCAAGGTCAGTGGGGCAGAGCTGGCCACTCCCCAGTACCCAGCTGGTCTCACAGGGTCCTTCAGCCGCCCAGGGACACCCCAAACCTGTGACACCCCAGAACAGCCCATTTTCACATCGGCCACTCCCAAACTCCCCACTGCTCCTCCCACCTTTGCCCCTCTTCCCAAGCGCTCCCCACCCCATCCCTTCCTGCCCCCAACACCTTAAACAACATTAAACACTTAATGGCAATTAATACGCTCTAATGCAGGTTTTGGGGCCAACTGGCTGCTTAGAGGGTGCTTAAACCATCAACCCCTCTCAATCCCGTTGGCCTTGTCATACAAAGTTAGCCGAGCCCCTCGTCAGCCTCCCCCCTCCCTCGAGGAGGCCGGAGGGTATAAAACCACCCCAGGCGCGGCACCGCCAGCCCCCGGCGCGGCACAGGGCAGGCCACCACCTCCATCCCCTCAACCCCTGCTGCTCCTTGTAATTCATTCACGTTTTAGGTCGGAGGGGAATCCTCTCACTGCGCACTTTCCGCGTTGGGAGGGGGTGGGGCTTCCCTTTTTTAATTAATCAGGGTCGGAACGCAGTTCATTGCAGAAAACCCCTCCGGCAGAGCAGCTCCCGTAGCGAGGGCAGGATGAACGGGACGGAGGGGATCAATTTTTACGTGCCTATGTCCAACAAGACGGGGGTGGTGCGGAGCCCCTTCGAGTACCCGCAGTACTACCTGGCCGAGCCCTGGAAATACCGCCTCGTGTGCTGCTACATCTTCTTCCTCATCTCCACCGGCTTCCCCATCAACTTCCTCACCCTCCTGGTCACCTTCAAGCACAAGAAGCTCCGGCAGCCCCTCAACTACATCCTGGTCAACCTGGCGGTGGCTGACCTGTGCATGGCCTGCTTTGGTTTCACCGTCACCTTCTACACCGCCTGGAACGGCTACTTCGTGTTCGGCCCCATCGGCTGCGCCGTGGAGGGATTCTTCGCCACGCTGGGAGGTAAGGGATGGGAATGGGGGCTTGGGGCTTCCTTCTCCAGGGCTTTGGGAGTCTGGTTCCATCTCTTCACGGCCCTGTTGGGATGTGCAGCATCGTTCCCCCACGTGTGGCGCTCACCCTGCGCTTAAAATGGGGGAGGAAAAGAGATTTCTACGTGTTTGACCTTGATAGCAAGCAGCCGCCGTGGCATGGTGGCAAGGAAAGGAAGTTTGGGAAGGGATCCTTGTTTGCGGGATCCAGCCTGGGCTCACCTGGCCCTGCTGGTCACTGGGGGTGTGACGCCAGGGTGGTTACCAGAGACCTGCCAGGGATGACCACAGCGTGCTCCCGAACCAACGCCAAGCAGCTCGGACCAAGGACAGCCTTGCACTTGATCACCTTAGAGGTCTTTTCCCAACCTTCATGATTCCATGACTATTCCTTTGCCCAAAGGCTTTCCTTTTTGGAGAAATTGAGGGTTTAGAAGGGGAAGAGAAATCCCTCAGGAAGGGAACCCCACGGAAGAGCTAGAGGTGTGGAGAGATGAGAGGGCTCAGAGCTTATCCAGGGGCAAAAGGAGGGTGAGGAGGATCCAGGGTGGTTCTCAGGTTCCACAGGGATGGCTCAGCTCTGTCCCAGCTGCACCAGATTTGGGCGCCCTTGGGATTTTCCTTGAGGCATTTCTCAGGGACACACACAAGTGCTGCCAACACTTTGCCCTGCGGAAAAACAGGGAGAATTCACTCGGCAGCCGGAGCCCACACAGCCAGCCCTGCCCACGCCACACCTCGTGATGGATCTGACAGCCACCAGTCCTTGTTGGGGAGACCCAGAGCCACCACAGGGACTTTGCTTTCCTTCCCCTAAACAATGCCATATCCCACAGTGAAGCTGCTTGGAAAATACACATTTAAAAAATACGGATCTTCTGCCAAAGGCACAGCTGAATGTCCTGATCCAAGCCAAGGAGCAAGGAAAGGCTTGGGTTTGGGGTCAGAAGATCCCAAAGTCTGCTCCATCCCTGCTCAGTGAGCCTTGGGCAGCGTTATTTTGCCTTTCCAAGGTTTGTAGCTCTCAGAGGATGAGGAGGAGGCTCCTGTTCCCAGGGAAGGAAGTTGTCTGGGAAGCAGCGGCTGTTCGAGCAGCAGGTCCCCAGCGAATCCCAGCACAGGGTGTCGTTATCAGCAGCTTATCACAGCTGGGGGCATTAGCAGGCTTACAGCACCGACTAAACGCTCCCAAATCCCCTGAAGTTTAATTATCCCTCATAAATACATGTGCACATTTCCCACCCACACAGTCCCCCCTCCCCACACCTCCCCCCCACTCGATCCAGTGCCAGCAGAAGGCTCCTGAAAATGCACATTTCAAGGAATCAACAGGTTTGGAGGCATCTGGCAGCATTGCCAGGAATTGCGCTTCCCCACGTCCAGGTGGGATTCACTCCCTTGATTCTTAATTTATTAAAACCCCTCCGACCCCAGAGCTCCCAGAGCTCCATCCCCTCAGCTCCCAGAGCTTCTGCACGTTACGGGTGGAGGATTCCCCGTTTTCTGGCAGGATGCTGCTTATCCCACGCTGATCCCCAGCTCCCTCTGCTCTCCTCTGGAAGCTCCTCAGGGGCACTGACCCCTCCGTGGGCTCTCCCTCTCCTCCCCACAGGCCAGGTCGCCCTGTGGTCCCTGGTTGTCCTGGCCATCGAGCGCTACATTGTCATCTGCAAGCCCATGGGCAACTTCCGCTTCTCCGCCAGCCACGCCATGATGGGCATCGCTTTCACCTGGGTCATGGCCATTTCCTGCGCCGCCCCGCCGCTCTTCGGCTGGTCCAGGTGGGTCCAAGGATCCTCAGCAGCTCCCGGATCCCTCCAGCCATGCAGGGAGGTGGCTCCCACAGGGAAGCACTGGGCCTTGGAGGAGGGAAATGGATGTCCTGTTCCTGTGGGAGGAAGGGAGGGTCACAGCAAGCTGTGACCCAAACCACGCGTACCACCCTTCCAGCATCCCCATCCTCAGGGAATTCCATCCCTGTTGCCCCCAAGGAGGGTCCCGGAGCAGATTCCGACCTCTCTCCCTGCCAGGTACATCCCGGAGGGGATGCAGTGCTCCTGCGGGCCCGACTACTACACCCACAACCCCGACTTCCACAACGAGTCCTACGTGCTCTACATGTTCATCATCCACTTCATCATCCCCGTCGTCATCATCTTCTTCTCCTACGGGCGCCTCGTTTGCAAAGTCCGGGAGGTAACGGCCGGGGGGGGACTCACGGGGACAGGGGGGTGGCTCGGGCAGGACGGGGGACGTGGGTTAGGGGTGGAGAGCTGCCCCTCACCGCCCTCTGTGTGCACAGGCAGCTGCCCAGCAGCAGGAATCGGCCACGACCCAGAAGGCGGAGAAGGAGGTGACGCGGATGGTGATCCTCATGGTGCTGGGCTTCATGCTGGCCTGGACGCCCTACGCCGTGGTGGCGTTCTGGATCTTCACCAACAAGGGCGCCGACTTCACGGCCACGCTGATGGCAGTGCCTGCCTTCTTCTCCAAGAGCTCCTCCCTCTACAACCCCATCATCTACGTGCTCATGAACAAACAGGTGAGACGCCCCCGGGGCTGGGCAGCACGTCTGGGGGCTGCACGGGCACGCTGCTCCTTCCCAGGAGGGATCTCAGTGCATCCAGGGACTCCTGGTCCTGTAGCACGTCCCTGCTGGCCCCCCGGTGCCACCATTGTCATTTCTCTCCCCTCCCCAGTTCCGTAACTGCATGATCACCACAATCTGCTGCGGCAAGAACCCCTTTGGGGATGAAGACACCTCCTCCACCGTATCCCAGAGCAAGACCGAGGTCTCCTCCGTCTCTTCCAGCCAAGTATCACCCGCATAGAGCACGGACAGTTTGAACTGGGGTGACCTGCCGAGCTCGGGGACCCAGACAGACGCCCCACAGCCATTCCCTCGTGCCCTGGCCCCCTCCCCCTGCAGGGGAATTTAGCTGTGCCCATCCTGCCATAGCTGTGCAGACCCCACCCCATACATCCACGGGGACCCACACGTGGCACTCTGAGCTCTGCCACTCCGAGCCCGGGGAGCCCAGGGCCGTGCCCCAGCTCCCAGGAGCTCGACACCTCTGGGGGACTGTCCCTACCTGTCCCCATCGAGTTCGAACAGCAGCGCTTGGTGGGGACCCCAAACCTTTTCCTGCCTGAATCCCACTCCCCGCCAGCATCGCCCTTCCCTGGGCTCCCGGGAGCATCACAGGAGCATCCAGGCCTCATTTGCAAAAATCTAAATATTCTGGCAAAGCCCCGGGAGCAGGACCCCGTGGCTGGGGTGGCCCCACCTGCCCCTCACCAGGGCCTGAGCCTGGGGCTCTCCGGAGCCACGCTCCCGCCGGGATTCCCAGCAGGAATCGATTCCTGCAGTCCCTATAAATCAATATAACAAACGGAGCCACGAGCGGGCTCCGCTTCCAGCCCAGCTCCCTCTATCCCCAAGACAACACTGTAGATACATTTTTTTTGTCTTGGAACCTGTAAATATTTGCTCATGTCCTTTGAAATCTCTATCTCTCTCAGCCCTTTCCTTTCTCCTCCTCTTCCCCACTCCGAAGCAGAGAAATTCCCCTTCCACCTCTGCTCTGGCTGGACAGGCACAGCCAACCTTGGAGGGTGGGGCCGGGACCCGAGCGCTTTCCTGTACATATTTTATAAATAAATAATCTCATGTCAGCACAAGGACGTCTGCAGTCAAGGAGTAGGGATTTAAAAAAAATAAGAAATAAACAGAAGCAGCACAGAGAAAAACCCAGTTGCTCAGTCCTTGTCCTTTCTCTTGGGCCATGGGGACAAGATGCTGGTGGCCAGCTGGGGGAACATGATGCTGCTCTTGGAGACACAAGCCTGCAGTGGTCCCAAAAGCCATGGGAAGGGGGATCTGTGGGTGACACCATCCCCACAAGGTGACAGCCCCGTTAGCTGGTGCACCAAAGGTGTTTAGAGGCAGAAAGAGACACACAGGGCACAGCCCTCGCTGCCAAACCAGGGACTTTTGTACTTTAATATTTAAGATTTCCCCATGTAGCCTTAAATAAAGCTTCAGCTGAGAGCTTCTCGCAGAGTTCAAGTTCCCCTTCCTGTGGGGCCATTACAGGCAGCGTCGTGACAGAATTGGCAGAATCAGGGAAAAATTGTTCCCTGTGTCAGTGAATTCATTCAGGAGCGGCTGGAGAGCGATCCCGGTGCCATCGCTGCCAGAATCTCTCCCTCCTCCCCTCCCTGCTCAGCTCACACCTCCCCTCTCCAGTGTTTGTCCTCCTTTTTGGGTCCAAAGCCACCAAAACCAGCGGGCAGTCCCAGGCCCATCCCTGGCATGGGAAGGCAGGGATAGGAAGCACTTTTTGCCCCAAAACACCAGGCCCTGGGAGGGGAAGGATGCAGCCCCAGCCCTGGCTCTCCAGGTACTCTCCTGTCTCTGCAGCCACCCAAACTCGGGGCTCCTGGCCAGGATTGCCCTGGGGCAGCTCCCACAGCACTCCTGCTGTGCTGGGTGATTCATGGCCACTCTGCCCATCCCAGGAGCCTTTTTTCCTTCCCTACAAAGCCCCGAGCCCGTATCCAAGCTCAGAACTGATTTCTTCAAACCGTGGGGGCAGGGGAGGAGCAGCCACCAGACAACCAAAACCCCAAACCTCACCCAACCCAACAGACCCAACCCTTCCACGGCAGAAAGCATCTCATTCAAATGTTCCTCTTGAAAAATCACCCAGGAGTTCTTTCCTTCCACTTTTCCATAAATACGTGGATTCATCCAGGCACTGCATTTGCAACCAGCAGGGACCATCCTGGCATCACCCACTCAGAGCAGGCACCACCAGCTGCTCCAGCGCCGCTGGCCTGGCACTGCTGCCACCTAAATTCAGATGCAAACTGAGGAAAGCAGCCAGACTCATCGAGGGAACGGAGACAGCTGGAATCTCGGCACCAAAGGGCATTTCAGTGTCTGACTCCCATCCTTCTGCAGCTGGGACTGTTCCTCCTCGTCCCAGCACTGCTCTCAGCTGGCTTAGGAAAGCTGCAGTAATTGGCTCAATTCATTTTAAATCAGTTCTCGTTTGTGCAAGCAGCACTCAGGGAAAAGCAGCTTGGAGTTAATAACGTCCTCATTTGGAGCATCCACAGGCATGAGGGGGAAACCTCAGTGAGGTGGTCTTGGTCTTTGCCCCACAGCCCTGGGCACAGACAGAACCCCAAAAAAGGGACAAAGCAGGGCCCTGGCCCAGTGCTGTTCCCCACAACCCTCATCCTGCCCAGGGCTGATCTCTCCAGGCTGGAATGGCACTGCCTGGGTTTCTCCCAGGACATTTTTATCCCGTCAGTGTAGAAGGAGCAGCTCCATGCCAGAGGGTCTGGCTCTGCTCATTTGTCTCTGCCAAAAGGAAAAACATCTCCTTGTCCAGCCACTCCAGCAGCTCTGGGAACAAGAAGATTAAAACCCTCAAACACTCCCCCCTTCCCTCTGTGCCATCACACACAGCGCTGGGGGGACCAAATCCCTCTCTGGGGTGCCCAGACCCTGATACCAGGGGGAAAAGCTGCTCCTTAAGGGAAAATCTGCTGGAATTAGAGCTTGGGAGATGCCAGGATTGCCCTGACAGTGCCAGGGGGACCCTGCAGAGCCCCAGCAGCCCAGGGAGGCCCAGGCAGTGTTTGCCTCCCACCCAGGAGGGTTCAGGAGTCCCCACATTTGTGTCACTTCCCAGCACGGCCACGTTTGTGTTTGTGTCACATCCCCAGCCTGAATCCATCACGGCTGCCTGTGTCACGTTAGCAGCAATAAAAGGATTCAAACAGCAATTCCTTACTTTTATGAACAAATGGCCCTGGCTGGATGATTCAGGCAGCATTCAATTCCCAGCCAGAAAGTGTCAGCAAAATCCCAGCCTCTCACATGTAGGTGGATAACTGCAAATGAAAGGAGGGAATTATTAGCACTTAATACTTGGTGGGTTTGCACTCCCCGGTGCTCCTCTCCCGGAGATGCCAAACGCTCTGGTGCTGCAGGGAGGGCCCTGCCAAGGGGGGCTGCAGGGATTGGGATGATGGCTTTGGACACTGGGATCGACCTCACCCCGCTGCCAGGGTGAGCCCCACTAGAACCCCATGTCTCCTCCAGCCTGTCCTTTCCACTGCCCTTTTCTCCTCTGATCCATCCTCTGCAGAACCCCTTTTATCCTTCAGACTTTCCCTTCCAGAGCCACTTTTCTCCTCCATCCCATCCCATCCCATCCCATCCCATCCCATCCCATTCCACTTTTCTCTTCCAGCCTGTCCTTTCCAGAACCCCTTTTTTCCTCCATCCCATCCTCTCCAGAACCCCTTTTCTCCTCCAGACTTTCCCTTCCAGAGCCCCTTTTCTCCTCCAGCCTGTCCTTGCAAGAACCCCTTTTCCCCTCCAGCCCATCCCATTCTGAGCCCCCTTTTCTCCTCCAGCTCTTCCCATCCCAAGCCCCTTTTTCCTGCAGCCCATCCCCTCCAGAGCCCTTTTCTCCTCCCCACACCCCTCTCCCATTCCCCTCCCCACCCAGGGAGCCTCAGGGACCCCAAGCCCGTGGTGGCACAATCCCCCCGGCTCCAGAGGGATCCAGGGAGGCTTCCCCAGCCCCCTGGGGCTGCTCCTGGCCGTGCAGAATCATGCTCCACACTCTCCATTTCTCCTTCACCCAGCCTGCCCGTATTTTTCTTGTTCATCAGACTGACAAATGGGCAGAAAACAGACTCCTGGTGATTTCCTGCACAGGCTGCCCACTCCTCCTCTCCCCTCGGCGATGACTGAGAGCTGAAAATGCAGGAATAGCATATAAATTTCCTCCCTGCTTTAATAAATACCTCTATTACCTTGTGCTTTCCCCCGGCTCGCTGTGCAGCTCCTGCTGCCCGCCAGGCAGACGTGATAAACCAAAATGCCCATTTCTGTGGGGAATCAGCAGCAGGGCTCAGGCAGGCTGGCAGCAGCATGGGAGGGGTGAACCTCCCACCTCGGGGGTCTGGCTGCAGCTCCATGGGGAGATAAATTAATCCATTTATTACCAAAAGGGAGCTGGGGTTTGTCTGGCCCCTCTGTGGACGCCCTGTCCTGGTCCCAGGGGGAGGAGGGGTCCCACCATTCCCAGGGCTGGTGCCAGACACCCCTGTGCCCCTCGGGGTGAGCCTGGGG
The DNA here is from genome assembly GCF_026979565.1 of Vidua chalybeata. Taxonomy (NCBI): domain Eukaryota; kingdom Metazoa; phylum Chordata; class Aves; order Passeriformes; family Viduidae; genus Vidua; species Vidua chalybeata. The sequence goes on from NC_071553.1 coordinate 5,108,322, forward strand.
TTTCCTGAAGGGTGGGAATAAAGACAAACCCTGCTAAAATCTCAGCCAGAGGGTGCAGGGGGAGCAGAAGGGTTTGGAGGTGGAGGGAAAGCTGTCCCAGCTGGGGTCTGTGCTGTGGAAAAAGCCCCATGATGGATTCCTCTTCCCGGGGCCTCCTTCTGACCCAAATCCTTGCCTGGGGGGCTCTCAGGACTCCCAGGACGGGATGTGTCGCTGTCCCTTGGCCAGGAGACCCCTGAGCAGTGCAGGAGCAGCCCGAGCATCCCGGGGGGATGCAGACACCTCGCTCCATCCCCAGCCCACCCCATCTGAAGGACAAGGGGCAGAAGCCACCGGCCTTTTACACCCCCAGCGCTGCCAGGAGCCCCACGGGCACCGCTGTCCCCTGTGCCACCCCCCCAGCACTGCCTGATCCAGCCCTGCCAAGCGGGCAGCGCCCCTGTCCCCATCCCCCGGGCACAGCGCTGCAGCCTCGGCTCCTCCTCCCCCGGAGCTGGTGCTTTGCAAAGCCCGGGGGGAAAAAAAAACACCTTCAAAAGGAGCATCAGGAGGTGGCAGCCACCCAATTTCCCCCTTAGCCAGCGATTGCTGCGTCTCATCCGCTTCCTGGAGTCTATTTAACTTCTACATTTAACAAGCTCCTAAACAAGTAGCAGCAGCAAGTGGCAGCGCCCGGCTCCCTCCTGCGAGTGCCATTTGGGGGCCCAGCCCGGGAATGGGAAATTCCTCCCAAGTCTCTTTGATTTATGGCTCTCGTTAATTCTCCGGGAGGGCCCCGAGCTGCCCCGAGCGCACCGAACCTCCGAGGGATAAATAATTTACCAGCTGGTTAAATATTCTTTAAGGGCTGGAGAGCATCAGTGGGAGCGGGGATTTGGGAGGGGGAGTGACACAAAACTACAAACTGAGCCCAAAAAGCGGGAGGGGATGGCCTGGAGCAGGGGAGGGAAGGACAGGGATGTCCCGGGAAGGGAAGGAAGGACCAGGAGATGCCAGCCCTGCTGCAGAGGGATCAGCACAGCCAGGGGTTTGGGGGGAATATCCCCTCCAGATGTGCCCTGCCAGCTGTGCCGTGCAGATGTGCAGGGCTGCCCCGCCCCTCCGAAGGAAAGGATGACCCCGGGAGTAGGGAGGGAAGGGAGGAAGGTGCCAGCAGGGAGGTGGCCCGGCCTGGCAGGGCTCGAGCACAGCCCGGTGTCAGAGGATGCTGCCCCAAACCGGCACTGCCTGCTGCCCTCGGGGGCCGAGCTGCGGGGACACAAGGTTTTGGCAGCAGAACCTCGATGAATTTGGTGCCAAGGGGATGTTTCCACCTCCATCCCTCCTCCTCCCCAGGGATCAGGGCGGCGTTCCCAGCGAGGAATCCCCGGGCTGGTGCTGGAGGGAGACCACGGAGCAAGAGCAGAAGTTGGAGAGGAGAGTCCAGGTGCTCCTGCTGCGAGCTCCCAGCACCTTTCAGCCTCGGCTCGGGATATTTTGGGCTCCCCAGGGCAGCCTCGAGCCTCCCCCCGGCCCCGCAGCCCCGCGGATCCGGCGGAGGTAGAGGGCAGCAGAGCCTGCTCCATGCGGCAGCCGGGATGTGACAGGTCCTGGCTGCTGGAGCCGCGTGAGGAACAAATTGGAATAAAGCTGCTCCACGCAAAGGAACAGCGAGGCTGCCGTAACCTGCAGCGTCAGGCAGGAGGGACAAGCTGCACATCCCAGTGGGAATGTGGGATGGAGCCAGGATGGGTCCTGCAGGCTCTGGGACACCCCTCCCCAGTGGGTCTGGGGACAGCGGGGCCACAGGTCGGGTTCCCAGGTGTCCCATGCCATGGCCTCGTGTCCTGCTGGTGGCTCCATCCTGGGACAGCCTCCAGACGCTGGAATTTGCTCCGACACAGACACAGGATTTCCATGGGATGATACCAACGCTGGCAATGTCACCCCTCGTCATTTCCAAGAAGTCTGGAGGGCTGTGGGGATGAATCAACATAAAAAAAAAAAAAAATGTTTATAACCTCCACATCCCATTCCCAACAGCGCTGGGGCTTTAGCTGGGATCTCAGGAAGGAGGAGCTCAGGCCAGGTGCCCCCACCCTTTCTCCTCTCGTTTGTTCATCCTCACTCCTTGTCCCAGTGCCCCACACGCCACAGGGAGGGATGCTGGGGGTGAAACAGGGAGAGGAGCTGGAGCTGGGATGGATCCCTGCTGTCCAGCCTCCAAAAGGAGGCAGGGAGCATCAAATAACCTGAAATGCACGGGAAGAGGAGCTGGGACTGCAGCCAGGAGGGACCCCAGACCCAGGGACAGAGCCCCCTCAGCTGGGGGCTGAGCTGAGGAGGGGCTGGCACAGGAGGGATGGCACAGGAGGGGCTGGCACATGGATTTAGGGCTTGATTGGAGCCTGTTACACTCCTGAGGGTTTAGTTGGATCCATACCCAAGTGTCAGAGAGGAGAGAGACCCTTGGGGCCAAGCTGGGACCAAAATCCCGAGCTTTACTGAGTCCTGCTTGTTTAAAGGAACGAAAAAAAAAGAGGTTTTTTTCCTAATCCCCACCCCAAGAACCTGCAGGGAAGTGAGGAGGGGTCTCATTCTGCCCCTGCCCTGAGCTCTGGGGAGTCCTGAGGCTCCTGAATCCTGGAGATCCCGAGCAGGGGCAGCTCCCAGCACTGGGCAGGGAGGGCTGGATAGATCCACGGGCACGGGGAGGCACCAAGGGCCAGAGCAGGACTGTGATGCTCTTTTTACTTTTCTTTTTTTTTTTTTTCTTTTGAGGGCAGCAGCCACCACCTCCTTTTCCACCTTTTTTTTTTTCCTCCTTTTCCTGGTTCTCCTCCTCCTCTCCCTCCAGGGCTGCTGCCTCCCGCCTGCGGTGCAGATGGCCCAGCATATGGGCAGCCTCCCCTCGTGCTCGCACCTTGTAAGCAGATTCTGTCAGGTTTAAAGAGGAAAAGCTTAATTAAGCAGTTGTGTGTGTACAATTATGTCCTTAATTATCTCCGCGTTTCACTCCTTTGTTGCTCCCTGTTCGCGAGAAGTTTGGGAACAACCGCAGGCGTCCAGCAGGAGCTTTTTCCTTCCCTGTTTTCTCTTTTCTCTCTCCTCCTGCCTCATTTTAGGGATTTTTCTGGCTGAAGGGAGCTGCAGGACGAGCCCCCCCCCGGCCACTGGGGTTCACGGAGCCCAGCTCGGTTCCCGAAGCAGAGCAGGTTGCCAGCGGCGCTGCCCACACAAAGTGCGAGTTTAGCTGCTCCAAAGCTGCTCCAGCCCAATTTATCACCTCCCACATTTGTGCTCCAGCAGCCCCAATGCCCCAGCCCTGCCCCAGCACCCTCGGGAATAAACAGACCCCGTGAGAGCATCATCAGGGTGATGCTTCATTTCTCCCATGCCCCAGCAATGCCAGCCAAGGGGCCCATGCCTAATTAATTCCTCTAATTACTCCATTCCCCCCACCACTCCCCAGCTTGGGCAGCAAGCCTGACACATCTCCAGGGACATCCCGGGGTGCCCTGGTCCCCTCCTCGCTCTCAGCCAGGGTCTGGAGCCGCCTGCAGACATCAGGGACAAGAGGTGGCACAACCAACCAGCTGATTTGTGGTGGTGCTTTTATTTTATGCTCAGAGCACTAAAGAGCCATAAACACCCCGAGCTGGATGCTGGAGCTGGGGGTGGGTTTATTGTTCCTAAGTCCTTGAAGTTTTGCCATGAAGCTTTTATTAAAAGTAACCCCAAACTCTCGTTTCTCTAATTGAGAGTATTTCAAAACCCACATGCCTGCATTTGTACCCAGGTATGTTTATATCACCACCAGTTAATTTTTATTTACCTTCTAGTGAAACTCATCTTCCTCCTTAATTCCCAGGCCTGTGTTTGCTTTCAAATCAAAATTGGACCCAACAATCAGCCGTATATTTAAGGTGCCATTAAATCCTCAGCTCTGCTCTCACAGCTTCCAAACCCAAGCTCAGCAGTGACTTCCCCCTCCTTTTCCAGGCATCCCAGCAGGGAAAATGAATCTTCATCCAGCTGAGAGGTGTCAAGTGCCGGGAATGAGCCCGGGGAGAGCGGCAGGAGTGATGGGGGCTGCAAAGGGAGGGGGTCGGGGGAGGTTGGAGGGAAGGAGGAGAGGAACAATCTGTCCCCTGGGGTCAGGGATGGAGAGATTTGGGCTGGCTGGGAAGGGAAGCTCTGTGGAGGGTTCAGACAGGGGAGCTTCAGGAGCAGGCAAAGCTCAACCTCATCTCATCCCTCCCCCCTCCGGCCCCCCGCTCGCTCCCGTTCCCAGGAAAGGCTCTGTGTCCCCATCCGACCTGCGAACAGGGCTGGGGCGCTCACCAACCCCTTCCCCCCCAGCCTGGGGGAGCGGGAGGGGCTGGGGGCTGCCTGGTGTTCCCTAGTCCCGACTTTCCACAAAAACCAGCCCGTCCGGAGGGGCAGCAGGGAGCTCCCTCCTCTCCGGCGCTGGGTCCGTCTGTCTGGCCGGCCCTGAGCTGGCCCCGGGGCAGAGCACAACGTCTCCAAGTGGGGCTGGGGCAGCTCCTCCCCCCAGTTCCCTGCCCCGCTCCCCAATTCCCCTCTCTGCTCCCCAATTCCTGCCGCACTCCCCGGTTCCCCTCTCCACTCCCCAATTCCCCTCTCCACCCCCCAATTTCCCTCTCCACTCCCCAGTTCCCCTCTCCACTCTCCAATTCCCTGTTCTGTTCCCAATTTCCCTCTCCACTCCCCAGTTTCCCCTCTCCACTCCCCAATTTCCCTCTCCGCTCCCCCATCCCCTTTCCACTCCCCAATTTCCCTCTTCACTCCCCAGTTTCCCCGCTCCGCTCCCCAGTTCCCCTCTCCACTCCCCAATTCCCTGTTTTGCTCCCCAGTTTCCCCTCTCCACTCCCCAGTTCCCCTCTCCACTCCCCAATTTCCCCTCTCCACTCCCCAATTTCCCCTCTCCACTCCCCAATTCCCTGTTTTGCTCCCCAGTTCCCCTCTCCACTCCCCAGTTCCCCTCTCCATTCCCCAGTTTCCCCGCTCCGCTCCCCGGTTCCTGCCCCGCTGGGCGCACCCTCCGTGCGGGAAGCCCCGAGCCGGGAGCCCCGGGGAGCCGAGCCCCGGTGTCGGCGCGGGGCAGCCGAGGACAGGAGCGGCTCCAGGCGGTAATTAACAGCCGGGAGGAGGGCTCTGGTGCCGGGGGAGGACTCTGGTGCCGGAGAAGCTTTTCATCCCTCTGCCACAGCCCAGGGCTGCGGGAAGGCACCAGAGCCCGGAGGCTTTGGAGATGTCTCACCCCAGCCTGGCGCTGGTTTTGGGGCGCAGCGGGGAGAGGATTTGGCAGCATCAGCATCGGGATCAACGCAGCCAAGTCGCCGCGGCTCCTGCGCAGCCCCAACATCCCCATCAAGGCAGTTTGGGATGTGGGACGTGGCTGGAACACGGGGCAGGGAAATCCCCTGCACCCCAAACCCACATCCCCGAGGGTGCTGAGGAGGCAGGTTCAGGGAGCCCGGGGCTCTGCTGGCCCCGCTGTCTCTCGGTTATTCCCACTCCCCGCGATGTCCAGCAGGAATTTTACACCCTGCAGGAATTTTACACCCCGCAGGAATTTTACACCCCGCAGGAATTACACCAGGCAGCCCAAAGCAAACACAATATTTTAAAGCCCTTCCCAGCCTAACCATCCCCAGCGCTATTAATAACACTTGTAAGGAGTTGTTCTTGAATAGATATGATTTTTATCTTGACAGCGTCTCCCTAAATCATTTTTATCCCCACGAAGTTTGCGAGGAGCAGATTTTCTGAGGGCCATTTATCTTGGCAAATATCCCCACCCCTGTTTATTGCTCACTCCCTCTTTAGTTACGGTTTGGGCTGTTCCCCACCCTCACCTCAGCTCCCAGATCCCTCCGTCCCCTCCCTCCACGTGTGTTTCACTGGTGGCAGCAAAATGAACTCAAATCCTCAAATCTCCGTGGCTGGGAAGCTCTTGGGAGGTGGGCAGGGGGTGTGAGCTCGCTGCCAAAAATCCCCCTGTCCTCCTTCCCCCCCCCCCGCGTGTTCAGCCACAATTCCAGCCGGTCGAAATGCACAGAACTCCCCTGAATTATCAGAATTATCAGCTTTTCCCGGCACAAAAGCGGCCGCAGCCCCCTCGTTGTGGCAGATGGACAAAGGCACGGGAACAGCTCGAGGCAGTGGGGCCATTCCGGCTGTCACATCCATCACTTGCTTGGGAATAAAGACCTTTTTAAAAAGGAGAACTGCGGGGAAAGGAGCAGATTCTCTGATCCAGCTTGGGAAACACCGATTCTGCTGGCAGATGGCCCGGGCTGCTCCTCCTGGGGGGGATGAAGCCGTCCTGGGGCTGCTGAGCTCACCCCAAAGGTGCTGAGCACACCCCAAAGGTGCTGAACTCACCCCAAAGGTGCTGAGCTCACTTTGGGAATGCTGAACCCACCCAAAACGTGCTGAGCTCACCCCAAAGGTGCTGAGCTCACCCCAAAGGTGTTGAACTCACTCTGGGAATGTTGAACTCACCCCAAAGGTGCTGAGCTCACCCCAAAGGTGTTGAACTCACTCTGGGAATGCTGAATTCACCCCAAAGGGGCTGAGCTCACCCCAAAGGTGTTGAACTCACTCTGGGAATGCTGAACTCACCCCAAAGGTGCTGAACTCACCCCAAAGGGGCTGAGCTCACCCCAAAGGTGTTGAACTCACTCTGGGAATGCTGAAGTCACCCCAAAGGGGCTGAGCTCACCCCAAAGGTGCTGAACTCACCCCAAAGGTGTTGAACTCACTCTGGGAATGCTGAACTCACCCCAAAGGTGCTGAACTCACCCCAAAGGGGCTGAGCTCACCCCAAAGGTGTTGAACTCACTCTGGGAATGCTGAAGTCACCCCAAAGGTGCTGAGCTCACCCTGAAAATGCACAGGGACCCCTGAGGTGGGTGGAGGTGCCTGTTGGAGCAGGGGTTGGGCTGCAGGAGCTGCAGGGACAGCACCAGGACGCTCCTGGGTTTAAATCCCTGAGGGCAGAGCACCCCCGAGCCTGGAGGGTCCCACCCAGCCCCTTCCCCTGACAGGGGATGAAATTCATTCTGTCTTCCTCCCTGACAGGGGTGTTTGGTGGAAGTCAGCAGAGCCCTGAGCATCCCCATGGCCAGGCAGGGGTGACCTGGCATTCCCGGGGCTGGAGAGCTCGGGGTGATGCAGCCACGGGGTTCAGACCCCATCTCACCCCATCCCTCCTGCCAAAAAGCCTCTCCTGGGAATGCCCCCAGGAGCCAGAGCCTTGGCTGCAAGTGCCACACGGGCAGAACTGCGTGGCTGTCACCCTGCTGGGGACATCGGGGCTGCTGGAGCCCCCATGGCTTTACAGGACAGGGCTTGGGATCGCCCACAAGGAGCCAGCCGCCCTGGGGTCCCTGCAGAGCCATGCCAGGTGCTGGCAGGAGCCTCTGGGCACGGCCACGTCCTTTGGGAAGGGCCAGGAGCCCCTCAGGAGGTGGAATTCAGGGATCTGAGCTCAGCTCCCATCCTTTAGAAGGGCCAGGAGCCCCTCAGGAGGTGGAATTCAGGGATCTGAGCTCAGCTCCCATCCTTTAGAATGACCAGGAGCCCCTCAGGAGGTGGAATTCAGGGATCTGAGCTCAGCTCCCATCCTTTAGAAGGGCCAGGAGCCCCTCAGGAGGTGGAATTCAGGGATCTGAGCTCAGCTCCCATCCTTTAGAAGGGCCAGGAGCCCCTCAGGAGGTGGAATTCAGGGATCTGAGCTCAGCTCCCGTGGAGGAGCAGGGGGACGAGCCGGGCTCTGCCCGCCAGCTCCGGAGCAGCCAGCGCTCAGGGAGTGGGAATTTGGGAATGGCTCTTGCTGGAGGAAGTTTCTCCTCCCCAGGTGTGGGCAGGAGGCCCCTCCGGGCTGTCAGCAGCTGTCAGCGGTGCTGGCAGTGGGTAATTAAAGCTTTTATTCCGTGCCTGGAGGCACAAACGCACCGAGCAGGAACCCAGCCAGGCCAGGGCCGGCTCTGCGCAGAGGGGAGGGAGAGATGCCAAAGCTGCCTGCAGGAAAGTTTGGGCTCCATCCTCCTCTCCCAGCTCTTTAAATCCACCCTAATCCAAACCTGTGTCTGCAGGGTTCAGCTGGGCAGGGCCAAACCCTCCTGTCCCAGCAGCTCCATTCCCAGCACTGCTCCTCACCCTCAGCTCTGCCCTGGCCCAGGATCCCGGGTCAGAGATCCCACAGACCCAAGCGATCAAGGAATTTCTCTCCCTCTCCCCAAACACCACCCTGTGCATGGGATGTGAGCCAGGGGTTCCTCCACCGGCTCTGCTCTGACAGCTGGGGACGCTCACCATGGGCTGGAGGGGCTGTGCCTGGCCATGGGGGGACAAAAAACACCCCAAAAGTGCTGGCAGAGGCGCTGGCTGCAGCCCTGTCCCACACACATGGAGAGGGGACAGGTCCTGCCCCTGCCCCAGCCCCCAGGCACTGCTGTCCCCTGCCCAGGGCTGGGGACACTCCAGCAGCAGGACAGAGCTCACCCCCCGAGTTTTGGGGAGCACGGGGGCAGGACAGAGCAGGAGGAGCAGGGCAGAGCTCACCTCCCGTGTTTTGGGGAGCACAGGGGCAGGACAGAGCAGGAGGAGCAGGGCAGAGCTCACCCCCCGAGTTTTGGGGAGCACAGGGGCAGGACAGAGCAGGAGGAGCAGGACAGAGCTCACCTCCCGTGTTTTGGGGAGCACAGGGGCAGGACAGAGCAGGAGGAGCAGGGCAGAGCTCACCCCCCGAGTTTTGGGGAGCAGGAGCAGCACACAGGGGCTGTGACAACAGCTCCAAGGTGGAGAGAATTTCCCAGCTCTCGGGTACAAGGGAGAACCAGAATCATTTGTCATCTTTAAAGATACGCAGAGTTGGCGAGAGAATGAATTCTTCTTCATAACCCAGTTCCCAGGGTATTTTTACTGTGCATCATAAATTATAATACCTTTTTATTTTTGCTTTATGGCCTGTCCCCCGCCAATTCTGGTGATCTACATCCTCATCCCCCCCAGTGCTTTAGGAACAATCCCTGCCTGTCTCTCTCCTCCTCCCATCAGCTCCCCAGCCTCTCTCCTCCCACCAGCGTCTCTTTTTCCCCTCGTCCACCCACGGAGCCGGGGCTGGGGAGCTCTGGGAGTCACCAGGAGTGGACAGAGTGGACAGTGACACCTCTGAGCTGCTGCAGAGCCTCGGACAGGTGCAGCCACGGCCACAGCTCTGACCCACAGCCCTGGCAGCTGCAGGGAGGTCACCTCCAGCTCCTGGAGCAGCCCAGCAGCTCTCTGAGAGCTCCCTGGGGGGGTGAGACAGCCCTGAGCACCTCCTGCCCCTCACACCTGGGGACAGCCCAGCTCCAGGCTGAGCTTAGCCTGGCCCAGCCCTGGCTGGGGAGGGTTTGGGGTCCTGGTTGGTTTCTCCACCAGCACAGCTCAGATGTGGGCCAGGCTGGGGATTTCAGCTCCATTTACACCTGAAATTCAAACGGGAGCAGCCCAGGGCAGGTGAGGTGACACCGAAGGATGCAGCCGTGCCTGAGGCAGCTCCAGACATCCCAAACCCTCCGAGGCAACCCCCCTGCCCAGGGCAGCCCTTCCCACCACCCCACGTGCTTTTCATCTCCACAGCGATGCCAGGAGCCCAGGGAGCTCCCAGTGCCCAGCTCAGCATTCCCGTGCCCGTGGATCCCCCCTTCCCAGGAGGACCAGCCCAGCTGGAAGGTGCTCAGGGCGGTTTCTGCTGCTCCTTTCTTTGCCAAACCTCCTCCCTTTAAGGAAAAATCTGTTTACAAAGCTCACCGGGTGGAAAACCCCCCCTGAGAGAGGGGGGGTTAGTACCAAAGCACTTGGATTTGTGTACGAGTCACTCTCATATTTAATATAAAATACCAACAAAAACCTAAAAGTATGATCCAGCTCATCTAGTACCAAAACCTTTATTTGAAAGCAACTAAGACACAATATTTCTAGGGAAGTTTGCTACCTGGAAATACCAGCTTCCATTTGTGTCCTAAGCATTATTTAACCTCTCAGAGAAGAGTTAAAATCAGCTTTACATCTTTTTCCTGAAATCTAACTTCAAGAAATAACCACCTCTTCCTTAAAAGCCTTTTGTCCTTCAGCTTCTGTGATCAGCCATTATATAATTGTTTCTCACTGACTTTTCATTCTGTGGGAAGCATAAGGGCCTAGTCCACTTCTGGGATTCTAGGAATTACTACAAGAAAATTAACAAACCTAAAAATCAGCAATGCAAATCCAAGTGCTTTGGCCAGGACTTCTTCCACGTCCTCCCACCCCACCCAGCCCTAAAGCAGGAGCCGGGGAGGAGAGGTGAGTGTTTATCCCTGCGGAATGTGGCGATTTGCCGCGATGAGGCTGGCTAAGAACGTCACACTGGCCGCGCTAAGCCGCAGAGCCTCGGGGCTTCGCGCGGGGCTCAGGCTCCCGTCAGGGTTTTTTTTTGGCATGTCGGGATTTACAGGAAAACAGGCGCCTCCTGGGAAGAGCCGGCACGGCTGACGGTGCAGAGTGTTCCCCGAGCTGTGCTGTGATTCGGGGCTCCCCAGGCCCAGGTGGGATTTTTGGGGCTAACAAAATATCCTTACAGCGCACACGAGGCGCATTTCCATTTCCCATTTTCCAGCAAATCTGCAGCCTGCGCTCAGCGCCTGGATGTGGGATGGGGCTCCTGCACAGACCCACGGGGATAAATCAACTTTCTGTGCCCCCAGACCCGGCCCGGGGGGTGGGCAGGGAGCAGAGGAGCCGCTGGATGGGGCCACACTCGGAGCTGCGCTTGGCTGGGCCCTCCCCACCGCGTCTGGGGCTTCTGGGGAAAAGGGAAGAAGGGGAGCAGGGAGCAGGGAACAGGGGAGAAGGAGAGCAGGGAGCAGGGAGCAGGGAACAGGCAGGAAATGATTGCTAACAGCGCAGCCAGGGCCTTGTTCCGGCCCGTAAAGAGTGATTGCTCGCAGGCAGTTAAAAGGCAGGGCCGTGTGTTATTGCCGGGATGCTCGGCAGGGACGGGAGGCTCCTTAACAAGAAGGAGCATTCCCAGGAGCATTCCTGAACATTCCCGGGGGCATTCCCAGGAACATTGCCGGGACATTCCCAGGAACATTCCCGGGGGCATTCCCGGGGCATTCCCGGGAGCATTCTCAGGAGCATTCCCAGGAACAATCCCAGGGGCATTCCCAGGAACAATCCCGGGGGCATTCCCAGAAACATTCCCGGGAGCATTCCCAGCAGCATTCCCAGGAACAATCCCAGGCACGTTCCCAGGAGCATCCCCAGGAACATTCCCGGGAACATTCCTAGGAACAATCTCAGGAACATTCCCGGGAGCATTCCCAGCAGCATTCCTAGGAGCAATCTCAGGAACATTCCTGGGGGCATTCCGGGGACATTCCCGGGGCATTCCCAGGAGCATTCCCAGGAACAATCCCAGGAACGTTCCCAGGGGCATTCCCGGGGCATTCCCAGGAACATTCCCGGGCTCATTCCCGGTCCGTGTGGGATGCAGGGAGCGTGTGGAGGCAGCAGCACGGGGTGGGGGGGATGGGGCTGGGAATGGACCCTTCTGCTGAGGTGCCCGTGGCGGGGAGGGGACACGGGGATGGGCTGGGGACAAAAGGCCGCCCAAAACCTGGGAAAAGGAGGATGGAAGAGGCTTGCTGGTGTCTGCCCGCGGGGCTTTTGGGGCAAAGGGGTCACCCCAGCCTCGTTCAGCCCTGGCACATCGATGTCCAGTGGTGCCTCTGAGCACAGCCAGGTCTGGGGGTCCCAAACTGAGATGGGGCACAGGGAGGGGGCAGAAAACAGCTCTGTGCAGCCCCCAGGGCATTTCCAAGCAGGTGGAGGCAGAGCAAGGCCCGTGGTGCCCGAGAACGTGGGGACACATCGGCCCCGGGGCAGCCAGGAGCCCTGCGAGGAGAGCGGGCTGGGAACAGGGCAGCAGTGACAAATGAGTTTAATTCCTGGGCAGACACCGATGGGAGGGGGTGATTAATGAGCCCAGCGCCTCATCGTGGCCTCAGGAGCTCAGGGAGATATTTTGGCAGAGGGTGGAGGTGGCAGGCTGGGAACTGAGAGCAGGCAGGAGGTGACAGCCACTCACAAAGTCCCTGTCCCGCCTGCCCGCAGCGTCCCTCTGACCCTCTCCGGGTCTGGGTCCTTCCCAGAGCTTCGTGGCCTGGAATAAAATCCTTCCATCATTTCTCCTGTCCTCTTCTCTCCCTCTTATCCCATCAAACACAGAGGCTGGCACGCCTGGCGCTCCAGGGGGCTCCTTCCCCGAGCTGCAGTGCCAGCACCGGCCTCTCTGCCTCTGCCTGCAGGAGCAGTGTGCCACTGGTTGAACTGGGAGCTGGGCTCCTCTCCTGCTGCAGCCACTGGGAGGATCTGCGTTCCCAGAGGCAGAGATGCCACAGGGGCAGCAGCAACCCGGCTGGGACCTCGGTCCAGCCCCTCCCTGCCCTGTGTGGAGCTGCTGGTGCCCCCTGCTCTCTCCCCCTGAGTGTTTCTGACTCCCAGCCCTGGGCTGGGTCCAGCTGGCTCCTCCAGCTGAGCGTGGAGCCAGCCCTGGGCTGCCAGGCGTGTGCCAGGAGCAGCCCCTGGTGCATTGGGCACAGCAGCTGCTGGTGCTGATTAAAAATGGAGAAACCCAGCAATTATCAGGCTGTGACAGCCCCTGCTGCTGCTGGGGACGGGGCAGGGGAGGGGCTGGCCAGCCCGGGGGGAGGCTGGATCCCCAATTCCCCCTTGGATCCCACAGGGATAGGGCAGAAAACGCCGAGTGCTCACCCCACAGCAGCCGTGTGCCCGCAGGGGGCACATTCCAGAAGGGGATGGCCAAACCCACAGGGCCCCAGCCGGGCCCACGGGGGCTGTGCCTGGCTGGATGTGCCACAGGGACACGCAGAGGACACGAGTGTCACCCCGAGTGTGCCTGGCTCTCCGCTCCTCCACCCCTGCGCTCGTGTCTCTGCCAGCTGGGACACAGCTGGACACGGGTGTCACTTCCAGCAGAGCCCAGGGACACACCTGGAGTCCCCAGGGAAGCACAGGGACACACCTGGAGTCCCCAGGGAAGCACAGGGACACACCTGGAGTCCCCAGGGAAGGACATGGAAACACCTGGAGTCCCCAGGGAAGGACATGGTCACACCTGGAGTCCCCAGGGAAGGACAGGGACACACCTGGAGTCCCCCAGGGAAGGACAGGGACACACCTGGAGTCCCCAGGGAAGGACATGGTCACACCTGGAGTCCCCAGGGAAGGACAGGGACACACCTGGAGTCCCCAGGGAAGGACAGGGACACACCTGGAGTCCCCAGGGAAGCACCTGGAGTCCCCAGGGAAGCACAGGGACACACCTGGAGTCCCCAGGGAAGCACAGGGACACACCTGGAGTCCCCACAGTGCCCCGAGCAGCCTCCCCACCCAGCCCAGCCTCCCCTCACTCATATCCACGGCTGAATTATTTATTACAAGCAGAGTTTAAAGAGTGCTAAGAGGATACCCTTGGCTAATCGATTTATTTTTAACTAGTTTATCTGTTTATTACTGCCAGAATTTGGATTTCAGCTGTCGTTTGGAGTTATCCCAACTCTGTGCTGCTTGGATACCTGTGCTGGGTCCTTGGGGACCACGAGAGAGGCACAATTCTGCTGCTTCCTGGCCAGGACTGGGCTGGCTTATTCCCTCCCTTCCACACCCTTGTGAAAAACACCGATCGCTTGGTTTTTAAAATTGTAAAAGTTTATTAGTAATAAAATAGTTATAAAAACTAGCAATAAAATTGGAGTCATAAAAATTTGGACAGTGAGGGTTAGGACACTACGAGACAATAAAAAGCAAAAAGAATTTCAGATGTCCGGATGGTTTTGGGCACTGAGCTGCCAAAACCACGCCTTGTGAACAAAGGAACAACCATTAAAAGCAACGGCCTGTTGCATATTCATACATCTCATACATTATGCATAAATCACTTGCAAATTAAGAATTTTTCTGGTTTTTGTCAACTTCTTCCCCTTAATCCTGGTGGTTCCATAAAGACGGAGAGAAGGTGGAAAATGTTTGTCTTTTCTGATAAGGAGGCCGTAACTCTTTAGATTTCCTGTGGCTGTTATCTCTGTGCAAAGAGTTTCTTGTTTACCTTATCCCTTTTCTTTTATCTTACCTCTCATAGTTTCTATTTTAACATTATGTTGTAACCTAAAACTGTATTTAACACACTACTTAAAAAGGATTAACAGAGTACTACAAAATAACCCTCCATAACACATACGGTATTCAATTTCATATCTGCCAAGAGCCAATCATAAAATACGCTTTTTTCACACCCTGCATAAAATCCAGGCACTGAGCTGGAACGCACCGTGAACTCCCCAAAACCGATTTTTTTCCTCCGTGGGCAGCAGCCCGGCCGGGCTGGGGGAGCGGGGAAATCTCCTGGGAAAGGCGGGGAGGGAGGAGGGGGATGTTGGGGACAGGTAGAAGCGGGGCTGGCACTCAAAAGAGCCGGGGGACAGCAGAAAAACCGCACACCTTTATTCACCTGTCCGCTCCGGCCCTCGGGGGCACAGCCAGGTGAATGCGGGAGATTAATGACCTCGGCAAAACCTAATTACACCCCAGGCCTGCGCCGTTAATGACTGCGTATTCTCCCTGTCAATGCGCCTTAATTGAAAATGAGTAGGCGACTCGCTTGGCAGTGGAGCTGGCTGCAAAGGCTCGTCGCTGTATTAATTGTAGTAATTAGCAGTCACTTTAGGCTGGAGTCAGCTATAAATAGGGGGGTCCGTTAGTTTAGCGGAGAGCGTGATTTAAAATGCAAATAAAAGCAGCGTAAATCACTATTCTCCCCCAGCCCACCCCAGACCTGCGGAAGTTTGATTTCCAAAGGGAAGCGATCCCGCTGTTTGCCAGCTCGGGATGGGCTCAGCACTCCCTGGCACAGAGGTTTGTCCCCAGCAGTGCTTTGCAGTGCCCCAAATCATCCCCATCCCACACTCAGGGCTTGGAATGTGCTGGATAAACCCCAAAATCCACGCGGTGCAGAGCAGGCCACAGAGCCGGGCGCCGCATCTCTGTCCTGGAGCAGTGGGAATGCTGCAGGGACATTTTTTTGGGGGGGGGAAAAAAGCCACTCAAGGATGGTGAAGATGCAGGAGAAGGGAATGAAGGTCCAGCCGGGGCAGGCACCGTGCCAGGGTGGGGTCCCAGGGCCCCGGGCACGCTCTGGAGCTCTCAGCCCTTCCTGACACGCTCCATTTATTTGATTAGCACCAAAGGAAGGACAAGTGAGAGAGGAAGGGGGAATGATCTCTTACTAATGCAGAATCGCTAAATTACAGCCTGTACAAGCAGGGACTAAGTAACGGGCTAAAATAAAATCCTGGCTCTGAAAGATTCCCCAAAGCAGAGCCATTAAAAATTTAAAAAACAAACACAAGAAATGCCTTTTAACTGCTGGGCACTCCTTGATGTAACAGGGACCATCCAACCCCCCGCCTGCTGCTGGGCCGTGGACTTGTGGGGCCCTCCTGAGCGAGAAACAACGATTTTAGGGAAGGAAAAAGCTGATAAAAGAGAGTGGGGGAGGAACCAGCAGGTCCTTGATGGGGTTTGTGAGGAGTTCCTGGTCATTATGGCTGCAGCTTGGAGCACGTTCCCCGGGTGGCACGGGGGACACGCCGGGCTCTGCACTGGGAGTCACCCTGGACACGTCCCCTGGCCACAGGAGAGGCCACCAGGTCTGTGGATAGGACAGTCTGGTCAGAGGGAGAGAAAACCAGATAAATTGTCAGAGTCCAGGACACCCCTCTGGCTGCCCTGGCTGGCTCCAGACCCTGGCAGGGGGCTCGGGGACCCTGGCACGGTGTCAAAACCACCTGTGGCTTCCATTTTAGCCCATAGAAAAAGCTGCCAGCTCTGTGTGAGGAATTACAAACCACAAGGGTTTGAATAGTGTGGTGGTTGAACTAACACAGGGTGGAAAAGTGGAATTTTGGGTTTTTTTTAGAATGGGGTTCAAGGGGTACAAGATGGAAGGATTTGGGCATGTCCTGACCTCCTTCTCCTTCTCCTTGCCCTCCGTGTCTCGCTGTGCTGGTGACACTTTTCTGTTGGTTTAAGGCACAGACACACTGCCCAACATCAATGACAGACATTGGCACGTTATTGTAACCACGGCACACGGAGTTTTGGGTATAAAATGTGAACACTGCCCTGAGGGCAGACAGAATGCCATGGCCGAGCTGCTGGACAGAGCTCAGCAGGGCAGAGAGAGAATGTTCTAGAGAAGGGAAAATAAACAACCTTGAGAAGCTGATCCTGTGCATTTCAGAGTCCTCCTTTGGCTGCTCAGGCTGGGAGAACGAGGACTTTTACAATCTTGGGGTCACCTCCACACCCAGACCCCGAGAATAAGCTTTCCCATGAATTGGCCTGGGAAATTTTAGGGAGGCAGAGAGGAAGAATGGTAAACAAATGGTAAACGAGCTGCAGGTGGTGTTTTCAGCAAGTTGTTTTCCTCATGAGAAGTTTACCAAAGGGCGTCTTCTTAATTAGCCAACCATGTGAAATGTGATTAAATGACCAATCAGGTCCACCTGTATCAGACCAGGGTATAAAGAAAGGGGTTTCAATAAATGTGGGGATTTCAGCCTCTCAGCCTTCTGACCCAGAGTCTGTGTCATCCCTGACCCAAGGGTGACAGATGTCACCTTGTCACACGGAGCAGCAGCAGCAGCATGAGGAGCTCAGGGAGGGGACAGTGGCCTTCTCCGTGTGCCCAAACCCTGGGGACCCCACGGGCTCCTTCCCCTCACCCTGGGGCTCCAGGCTCTCCTTGCACCACTTCAAACCACAGGTGACCCCTCCGTGTGCCCAGGGCTGTGCCACCCACCTTGGCTTCGAAGAGCCAAGCCCTGGAGCTGCCCGAGTGGCCTTGGAGGCCAGAGTTTATCAGGATTTTCACTAAGTCCAGAGAAAAAAGCCACTCTGTGCTTTGCTCACAGACCCAGAGCAGGGATTTACCTCCTGGTGCTTCCCTCTGCTTCCAGGAGCATCACAGGCAAGGCCAGACCAAAGCTGAACATTCCTACACCCAATCCCAGCTGGAATTACCCTGTGGTGGAGGGGTGGGATGGCCCCCATCAATAACGAGGGGATTCTGCACAAAAAAATTCCTCCCCAGACTTGGAAGAGGAACTTCAAGGCCCATCAGAGGCAGGAATGCTCGAAGCAGGCGATGGCTCTGCTGCTGCAGGGGCCCTTCTCTGCAGGAATTAAAGGAGAACCCGGGATTCACAGCACTCAAAAGCCCCTCAGGTTCCAGACCTTCAAGGGATGTGGCTCCCCCCAGCCCTCCTGGAGCTGTGCCCTCCCCGAGGGAGCCGTGGCTCCGTGAGCTTCAGGAGCTGTGCTTTGAGAGCTGCCTCTCAGCACCTTGCTTATCATGAGAGGGACAGGGGAATTAAAATAAATAAATAAATAAATAAATAAATAACATGAAAATAAATACAGAAGCAACTGTATAAGGCAGAGCAGGCCTGATCTTTTGCTTGACTTGCTCTGGAAATTGCTTCTCCCCTGCCCGTTTATGCACATTAATTGAACGTCTGGCCCGGCTGCACGTCTGTTTAAGCCCTCAATCAATCCCCTCCTGGACCACTGCGAGCTCAACAGGGTGCTAATTTAATAAAGGACATCTTCAGTTGGCTTTTAAACGCCACGGATGGGATTTAATTCTTCCCTAATTTTTAAGAAGGGGCGGTGGGAGAAAGGAGCAGTGGGAGAAGGGACCCTGCTCTTCCCTCCAGCAGCAGAATTCCAGACGAGGCTGTGCTGAACTCCCCGGCTCTCCTGGCTGTTCCTCATCCTTCCTGAGACGTGGCACGTGTGCCAGACACACCAGCCCTGCTGCGACCCTGCCGCGGCTCCCACGGGCTGGCAGCAGTTTCTAGGGAGGGATTTTTAGGATCAGCAGCTTCCCAGGAGCAGCTGGAGAGCTCCCAG
Source organism: Vidua chalybeata (assembly GCF_026979565.1). Lineage (NCBI taxonomy): Eukaryota > Metazoa > Chordata > Aves > Passeriformes > Viduidae > Vidua > Vidua chalybeata. The sequence goes on from NC_071553.1 coordinate 5,126,355, forward strand.
GAGCCCTCACCAAAACAACAGGAGGGCCCTCGCCAGCACGGCTGGGACTGGGGGGAGAACCCCCATCCATCCCCAAATTCCTGCCGCTGCAAGGATCAGTCCTCCAGCACCCCCAGGGATCCCAGGGCACGGCCAAGAATGGCAAATCCATCCCGGAGGAGCTGCCCTCCAGGCTCAGGGGGGCTCTCGTGCCTCAGTTGCTCTGTCCCTTGCAGGGGTTTGTCCAGCAGATCCCCGCTGGATGTTTCTGGAAAACCAGAGGCAGAAAAGCTCCTTTGGATTCCCGGAGCGTGTGCAGCGGTGCTTGGCCAGGCAGGAATGAGCATCCTGCTGCTGTTCCAGCCCAGAGCCGGTCCCCGCTGCCCTCGGACGCGTGTCACCTCCTGCTCCAGCCCTGCTCAGCTCAGCGGCGACAGCGCTGGCACGGCCACGCTCCCCTCCCCAGCCTCCAGCTCCAGCCTGGCCGCGTTTAATTTGCTTTAATCGCTCTCCTCACAGCCATCCTCTCTAAAGCCTTTATGGTGCCCCGGGCTGCAGCTCCCTCCCTTTGCTGCCTCTCCTTTTCCTCCCTGTGATGCTTTGCCCAGAGCCCTCGGAATTCCAGAGCTGTAAGCAGGGAGGGGATCACGTCCCTGTGCTGTGCTCGGGACACCCCATCAGGATTTTGTCCCAGGGCTGCCTTTCCCTGCTAACTCACCCCACTCTGCCCTCGCTGGTTCTGCCCAGCACCACCCCGATCGTTTCCTCACGACTTTTAAAATCACGTCCTCATTAATCTGATTAACGTTCTCCCACCTCCACACACCTCAGCTCCTGCCAGAGCCAGGTCTGTGCCCAGGGCAGAGAATTCCTGTCCCCACAGCGTCCCCAAAGCTGTCCCTGGAGAGAGGCTCTGGCTGGACACTCTCCCTGAGCAGCAAAGATGTAGGAGAGGAACTGGAGGAACTCAAACTACAAATAAAAGTGATGAATTAAACAAGACTCTTTTTGTTTAAAAGGGTCAAAGGAATCCTCAGTCACTTAGAAATACCAGCTACTCCCACAGACACAAGGGAGGGGGGAAACCAATAAGTGTTTGTCATCACTTGTTGTTTATTGAGTGGCATTTTGAAGGCCCAAACCTCACCCTGCTGTGATCCTGGAAGCTCCAACCCAGGCAGAAAAGCACCAACCTCCCCTGAAAACAGGCCAGTGATGACTGTCCCAGTTTTAAAGCTGGGCAGGAGCTTTGCCAGGGAGAGGTTAATTTGGCATCTTTGGCAGAGCCAGGGTGCCAGCCTGTCAGGGTCTGGGTCTCTGTGAAGTCTTGATGACCCCAAGATTGTAAAAGTCCTTTTTCTCCCAGCCCGAGCTGCCAATGAAAAGATCTGGAATGCGTCCAACTGCTTTTCCAAGGTTGTTTATTTCTTCTTATCCAAACATTCTTTCTCTGACCTGCAGAGCTCTGCCCAGCAAGTCCACCACAGCATTCTGCCCCGAGCCTCGGGCAGCTCCCACCTTATATACTCAAAACTAGGTGTGTATGTTTACAGTTTATTACCAATACCTAACATTTATGTGGACAGTGTGTCCCTACCTTAAACCAACACCAGAAAAGTGTCACCCTCACAGCAAGACATGGAGGGCAAGAAGAAAGAGAAGAAGGTCAGGACATGCCCAAATTCCTCCATCTTGTACCCCCTTGAACCCCATTCTAAAACCCCCAAAATTCTACTTTTCCACCCTGTGTTAGTTCAACCACCACACTACTCAAACCCTTGTGGCTTCCAATTCCTCATACAAAATTGGCAGCTTTCCACGGGTTAAAATGGAAGCCACAGGTGTTTTTGACTTCATGCCAGGGTCTGGAGACAGCCAGGGCAGCCAGAGGGGTGTCCTGGACTCCGACACCAGCCCAGCCTCCTGCGTGCCCTGCCAGGCTGGGAGAACCAGCCCCACACAGCCCCAGGGACAGCAGGGACCCTCCTGCATTTGGTACCCAATGAACCCGGCCGTGCTTCCCAAATTCCGGGCGCTGCTCCGAAACCTTTCCAGCTCCCTCATTCTCCTTCAGTTGCCCACCCCGACCTCACCGCTCAGTGGGGCTGGGAAGGCCACGGCCACCCCCTGTCCACTCCCCAAAATCCCGTGGTTTGTCCTGTCAGGAGTGAGGAGCAAGCACAGAGAGTGAGGGATTGGAGATGTTTCCTGCCCCACTGCAATTGCTGCCAACCACGGGCAGATTCTTCATTTCCAGGCTGGTGATAGGTGGGAAAGGACCCAATTCAAGCTCCTGACACCCAAGACTCTCCCCCACCCTGCTGGGGGACAGCAACTTCATAGGATCCCAGAAGCACAGAATGGTTTGGCTGGGAAGGGATCCTGAAGATCAACTCGTTCCACCTCCCCGCTGTGGGCAAGGAAAATTCCACAACTCCAGGGAACCTCCCACGACTCCAACAATTCCATCTGAGTTCCTCAGTGGAGAATGAAGCCATCAGAGCTGGAGCTGAGCTCCCAGCCTGGCATTCCTGGCACAAGAAACTCCTGCAGGTGACGCTGAGACCTCGAGGATGGAGCTCCCCCGGCGCTGGGGACTCCTGGCACCATCACCAGCTCATTAACACACGAGCAGGTCTGGATAACAAAGGGAAGCCCCTGATTATCACCTCATGGGGCTGTTCAGTCCCCGTCGCTCTCTGAGTAGCACAAATTTACTTACAGGTGTCAGATTTTAATTCCTGCTCTCCGTAATTGGCCCCACTGTTAATACCAGCTCCAAGCCTCTGCTTCTCCGAGGCTCCTGTTCCTCTCCTGCAGCAGCTGCCACCTCCTTCCCCTTCTCCTTCCCTTCCCTCCTGTCCCAAACTCCCCAGAGCTGAAGATCTGTGCAAGCTGACACCCCCAGGACTGAACTGCCACTAAAAAACAGCAAAGGCACCACCAGACCTCCACCCCAAATCCTCCTGGAGCCTTGGGATGCACTGAGGGATGAGCTCCAGGCCTCTGGGGCTGTTCCTTCATTTCTAAAAGAATAAATACCCTGGACAAGTGGGTGTTCTCAAGAGCAAGGGGCACATCAGGCTAAAGCAGGAATTAAGGCTGGAAAATCCTTGCCTGGGCTTTGTGAATGCCCCCAAGGCCCGAGCTTGCCCAGCTGGGAGCCCCCAGGATGTTGTGGCTCCGGAGGCTCCCGGGATCCAGGTCCAGCACCTCCTCCCCTGCCAGGGCACCAGCCCGGCCTGGCAGATGCTCCGAGCACAAACCCGCAGGCACCTGGAGCCTCTGCAGTCCCAGGCTCCCAAAAAGACCTTCAGAGTGAGCAGCACTGTCAACAAATGTATTTAAATTAAAAAAAAAAAAAAAATAGCCCCCAAACCCAAACCTGATGTGCTTCTAAATTGGAAAATAAATTAATCGCACAGGAGACAGAGGAGAGAATTATTAAAATCTACGTAGCCTTCCACGTTTTCCTCCCAAAATGAGGAGGTTGGATGCTCAACTGGGGTAAATCTCCTCCAAGTGACACTCGTGTTAATGATCCTGCCCTGATTTACACCGTGGAGGGAGGGGGGGATTGGCTCCCTCTCTGCCCAGGCCTCTCTGCACATCTGTCCTGCGAGAACCAATAAATAAAGCTCAAACAAAAAATATTCATCCACCATTTATTCTGCTTAATTATTTAAACTTCAGATTCGGGAAATAATAAAGGAGTAATAAAGAAGAGATTTACCATCCAGCACAATTGCTGGGAGCACTCTGGGTAATTTCTTCCTTCACATTTTAATCTCTCCCTCTCTTTCACTTCCTTTTTGCCTCGCCAGAATGAATCAATTTATTAAAGTTGTTGCCAAACTGCTTTGCTCTGATGTGCTGCTGGTGATGAAGAGGAATGGGCTGCTCTGTGCCCCCAGGTGTCCCCCCTGAAGAAGGGGACACGTGGCCACCCTGGGAGCACCTGGCCAGCATCGGAGCAGGAAGGATTGATCAGAGGCAGGCGTGGCCTTGGAGGGTGATGGACTGGGAGAAGGATCCAGCCAAGAGCTCCCAGCTCCCAAAGATGGGCTGCACAATTTAAAAATCCCTGCAGAAACCTGGCTGAGCTTCCACAGCCTCAAAAAGTTGGGATGGGCAAAGGCAACTTCCTTTAAAGAGGCTTTTCTTGGTCCCTGCTGGAGCGGTCGCAGGAGAAGAATCAAAAAATCCCCAGCTGCCAAAAAACAGCTGGGGATGGTTCCTGGATTTTTGGAGCTCTGAATCCTGGTGGGCTTGGACAGATCCATCAGGACCTCACCAGCCAGACCAAAATCCACCAGGAGAAACCACACTGAGGATCAACGGACCTGCTGGCAGTGCAGGAAAGGAAAACACTGCCCAGGAGCTGATGAAAGTGGGTCCTGAACACCACCACCCCCTGCAGCCCCTGGGGTGCTCCAGCCCAGGGGGTGCCAGCAGCTCTCCCTGTGTCATTCCCTGCCTTGCAAAGGGGAAAGGAGCCCAGGAATTCCTGCTCAGCCCCTTCCAGCAGCTCTCCCTGTGTCATTCCCTGCCTTGGAAAGGGGAAAGAAGCCCTGGAATTCCTGCTCAGCCCCTTCCAGCAGCTCTCCCTGTGTCATTCCCTGCCTTGGAAAGGGGAAAGAAGCCCTGGAATTCCTGCTCAGCCCCTTCCAGCAGCTCTAACTCCGTGGCTGCAGGTCCTGGGCCAGGTTGGAGCACTGCTGTCTGTGCTGGGAGGAGGAAGAAGAGGAAGCAGAGGCAAAGAGCTCCTTCCGAGGTGTAAATCCCAGCCAGGATCTCTTTTTTGCAGTGCTGAAGGAATCAGCTCAAGCTCCACATCCCGATTTTGGAACCAGCCCCAAGGAGCACAAGACAAACACAGAGCTCAAAAGAGCAGCAAGGCAGTCCCTGGGGACAGGCACCAGCTGTAAAAGTGAACAAAACCTGTTTGAGAAGATTAGAAACTGCAGATAAGAGCACAGACCCCAGTTCCCACAGAGCTCCATCCCCAAATCTGCAGCACTGAAGGCTGAACAAACAAAGCCACAGCCTGGCCAAGGGGTCAGGGACCCCCATTCCCACCCCTTCCCCCCAAGCTCTCTGCAAAGTGGCCTTTCCTTTTCCCAGAGCCACAGAAATAAATTAAAATTTAAAAATATGGGGGAAGTTATTCACCATGGAGATTCAGGGAGACAGCAATTAATTAATAAAAATAAGTATTGCTAATACTGGGTTTTCACACAGCCCTTTAAATTGCAAATTCCTCTCAAAGCATGCACTATTAATTAAATCATTTGCATCCACTGTGACCCTCAGATACAATTATTTATTCTGATAAATAATTTTTTATTTATCCTGACAAATCTTCTTTTTTTTTTTTTTTTTTTTAATGCTGATAAATAATTGGCGGGGAAACGCAGGGCTGGCAACAAGGCTGAGCCTGCCTCCTGCACAGCCCTGTCTGCCTCAATCAGCCTCAGCCCCTGGGCCCCCCACAGCTGATTTCCAGCCTCTCTGAACACAAATAACAATTCTCCATCCCACATCCTTGCAGGAAAACGCTGCGTTTTTGGAGGAGCCAAGGCCCGGGGCGGTTTGAGGGCTGTGGCAGCGTCAGGCTCAGGCCAGATGGATGCTTGGGCTCCGTCCTTCCACTGCCACCAGGGACCCCAGATCCGCAGCTGTCATCCCAAACCCTGCAGGATTTTCAGGGGTAGAGGGGAGTTATAAACGGGACCACACTCCCGGTACTAAAAGTGATTTCAGCATTTTTTATAACAAAAAGAGAGGCCTAAAGCAAAGGGCCCGCGGGCTGCGCAGGCGCTGGCTCTGCTGAGCAGCGTTGTTCCAGGTGGAGCAGCACGGGTTCAGTGGGTCAGAAGCCCCTTTTTATCCTGTTTTGTGTCCTTTTGGAATGGTTTCTGTTTGGATCCTTCATTTGCATGAAGGTTTTAGGCGCTTGATTGGCCCATTTCAGTTCTGTCCAGGCTGGCTCCTTTGCTGGGGGGGTGGTGTGCTTTACTTAGGTGTATTTCTCATAACTACATTTTTAACTCCTTTTACCATAACCAAACAGCACGTGCTTAACAATTACCAACTATTTTACAACCGTTTCTAACCTGTTTTTAACAGGAGAGCTCTGTCCTGGCTGGCTGCTGGACAGATGGACAGGACAGGCTGGGGACAGGGGTCTGACACCCCTCGGACTCCGGGGCAGACCCAGGGCAAAGACGAGGTTCTGAACTGCCCAAAAAACCCAGGGCAGAGCCTGAGCTGGAGGAAAATGAAGCAGGAATTCCCTACAGGAACCAGTGCCAGCATCCCAGGGAAATTAATGCACAAACACCAGAGGTTTATGCCCAAAAAGGAGACAGGAGTTCTGTAACTTTATTCAGATAAAGGGAGAGGCCATGGGGCTTTTCCCCTGGGGTGTCTCAGATTTTTAGGGGAAGCAGCCTCCTTTTTATCCTCATTTTCTTCTCTCTTTCTCCATGGGCTACTTGAGAGCTACAGACTTCCCAAAACCCTAATACCTAAGACCCCCCTTTTTTTTCCTCTTTCCTTGCATCCATCCGTGGAATTCCTGTGGAATTTATGGTTCTTCCCATTGTTTCTTTCATCTCTCGGTATCCAGTTTTATTTATCAGCAGACCCACAGGTTGTTTGTAAAGACAAATCCCTTCGGAGAGGGGAATTGATCCCCGGAGAGGGGAATTCATCCCCGCGGGGGGAGCAGCCCCACTGGTGTGATCAACTTTTCCCTCTGGGAGCAGAGGAATTGCATCCCCCTAAAGAAACCCCTAAAGAAGCCCCCTAAAGCTCCTGGCCCCGCTGCCCATTTGCAGTTTTTTAGCCTTTCCTGAGTTAAAATTTTGACTTTGCCACTGCCGAGCACGTTTGAAAGGATTTAAAGCGTGAGGCAACCCCCAGTGCCAGCCCGTTAGAGGCACACGGGATGTGTTGAACCTGTGCTCGTTTTCCCTGCGTTTTCCCCAAAAAATCCACCTCGGCAGCCTCCCCCCACCCCCAAACCCATCCCTGGGTGGCCGCAGTGAAACCCTCTCGCTGCCAGAGCTGCTCTTTGGTGTGCAAATTAGAATTATTTCCATGCAGATGGAAGGGAGGGGGAGGCAGATCTGGATCCCAGCCCGGCTGAAAAATGACAGCGAGCTGCTCCAGCTGTTCCTCAGCCATTCCACTTGTCTGCTGTAAAGTGGTCTTTTCAAGCGGCAGCGATCGCTCCCGGGGGATTCCGGCACCTCCCGGCTCAGCCGGGAGCGGCGATTCCTGCCCGGGAGGGGATGGAGAGCAGGGCTGGGAGGAAGGATTCCCTTCTCCAGGGCACGGGAAAGCTGCAACAAACAGGCAGAAGGGCAGAGGGGACAGCGGGGACAGCACTCAGCACCTGCTCTGGCTCCCGTGACTCTGCTGCAGCCACCTGGGTTTGCAAAAAGTCCATTTGCAGGGACTGCAGAGCCAGCAGCAGCCATCACCTGCTCTGGAAATTAAAATCCAGCTCCGGTGGAGGCTGCTTTCCCTCAGCTCCTCGCCTGCCACTAAACTTGCTACAATCAGCTGGGTTTTTGACGCTCTGCACCCCGGGGTAAAGGAATAAACAAAAAGCCAAACAAAACCCAAAAGGAGAAAAGAAAAACCACAGCAGCCCCGCACCAAAGCGATTGATCCTGTCAGAAGCAGGGAAAAGGCACCCAACAGAATCACAGAGCGAGAAGTTGCAAACCAGCAAGAGGTGACAAGTAATTACAGAACAGGGAAATGCAGAGGGAACTCATTTGGATGAGCAGCAACTGATTAACAGGCCCAACATTTATTTTCTTTATTTATGGCCTGGCATCACAGGAAATTGATACAGAGCAGCCCATATACAACATGGCTGGTGACACGTTCAGCAAATGAAGAGGCTGGGAGGAAATCAAACTGAATTATCCCCGCCGTTACTCAGCCCCCCCTCGCCTCTCCCATCCCTCACAGGGAGGAGCAGGGGTGACACAGCACCGTGTGGCATCTCGGTGTCCCCCCGGCACGGCAGCAGGAGGGGACAGCCAGGCCACCTCCTCGTGGCCATCACCTCCTGGCTGGTGGCCTGGTGGCCGTGCAGCTCCGTTGTCGCCACATCAGCCCGGGTGATGCTGCGAGAGCTCCCTCCTCCAAACCATCACCCCGCGCGTAATTAGGAGGTTAATTGGGGTGGGATTGAGCCCTCGACCCTCCCACCTGAACCCCCGGGCATCTCACAGAGACCCTTAAATCTGCAGCGATCCCAATCCCTCTGCTCCCACCTCCCTGAGGAGAATTAAACATCCAAATTAACGAAGTGCAGCCCCTGCTCAGGGCACCGCGGGCTGGAGCACCCACAGCCGAGCCCTGGGGTGCCAGGAGAGCCGCCCCATTGCCAGGATAAAGGCAGGACCATGAAAGGCTCCCAGTGGCTCAGGGAGCCGGGTAAAGGCTGTGCCCACCGGCAAAGGCTGTGCCCGCGGGCGGCTCTGCCAGGGATGAAAGGCGGCGGCGGCTTTGATGGAAAACTCAGCGACTGCAAACAAAAGGGACCGCGAGGAGGCTGCACCTTGCACCTCGGGCACCCCCAGGACACGGGGAGGGGAGAGGGCAGAGCCCGCAGATGCAGTGGAACGGGCCCTGGTGTTGTGGGATTTGCGCTGGAAAATGCAAAATTTTTGCACCGGCTTTTTATAGAAACTGGTCAACGGCAGTAAAAGTTCATCCCGAGCAGAATGAACGGGAGAAGCTTTCCAGGTGCTCAGAGCAGAGCATCTCCTCCTGGTTTGCCTTCACAAGTGCCAGCTCTCGTCAGGATCTTGTGTTTCGTGTTGGAGCCTGAGCGGGGTTAGGACAAAAAGGAGCTGAAAGGAGAAAAGCTTTAAAATGGCTAAGAGCAGAACGCTCGAGTCCATCCAAAACAGCTTTAAAAATTTATAATTCCCTTCCATGCACTGCGCTGTGAGCTCCTTTCTGCTGCAGTTTCCTGGTGTCACCCAGGCTGGGCACCTCTGCACCTGCCCCAGCTCTGCTCAGGGGTGACAGGAGCCACTCCTTGTGCCCTCCGAATCCCCTCTGTGCCACCTCCACCCCGCTGCTCATTCCAGCACCATGGAGGGGTCTGGGATGCTCCAGCTCCCATGGCTGGGTGTCAGCAGGTGCCACCAAGGAGCCAAAAAATGCCATTATCAGCCCCCGGTGTGAGCAGGGGCAGTAAAACCCCCCCTCTGCTCCCCCCGAGCTCAGCAGAGCCCCTTTAAGAGGGACACTGGGTTATGAAACACGGGCGATTTAAATGCAAATGAGTGAAAAAACACAACTTCCTTTATTAAAATGGAAATTGCACTTCAAGCCTCCCCTCCCCACATCCCCGGGGTGTCCCAGCAGCCACATCCTGAGCCACCACCTCGGTGGTTTGGGGGGACAGGGTACAGCCAGGGCCGTGGGACAGGGTGCCATGGCCAGGCTGTGCCTGGGAAGTCATTTCCAGCCCTCTGCCTCCTGCACATTTCACGTGGTGAGAGGCGTCACTCAGCTGCAGCCTCCTGACATCAGCTGTCCCCAAAAAGCGCCATGCTGAAGGGAATCATTATTTTCCCATTCCCCGAGATCTCCTCACAAAATTTGTTCCTATAGGAATAGAAAAAGGTAAATAAAAAAAAATAAAGGCAGCCGTGGCTTTCTGTTCCTCCCCAGGACGGTGGGGAATTGGGATTTTTGGGACACTCGGGGCCCAAGGCGGAGGAGCAGGGATGATTGCTCCCTTGCAGCGTTCCCCAGAACCCCCATCCCGTGTGACTCTGCACAACCTGCCCTGGGATCTGCCACTTTCCCAGCTCCTCCAGGAAGTCCTGGCTCTTGCCTTCAGCCACCAGCTGGCTCAAGTTGCTGGAAGATTATTAAGGATAGCAGGGACTGGAAAAGTCCCAAGTGGTTATCCTCTCCAGTAAGCCCATTGCCCCAGGAGAGCATTTAATTGCCTTTTGAAAGATCCCACAGCCTCTGCAGGAGCCTTCCTGACCACCCAACCATCCTGGCATTTATTCGTCCACGGGGCCTGACTTGAACTTTGTTTTCCTTTCACTTCCTATTACTGTTCCCCTAATCCTCTCCTCCAGCCCTTTCCCGTCCTTCATCCCGCATCTCCCGCCCTGTCCTTCCCCGCTGAGGCTCTCAAGTGTCCCTGTTCTGATCCTCACCACGGGAAATGTCACTGTGAGACACGGCGGGGCTGAGACGGACCTGAAACCAAACCCTGCCTGGAAACAGAGCTGAGTGCCAGCCAGGGAGAGCCTGGCACGGCCAGGGAGAGCCCAGAACGGCCAGGGAGAGCCTGGCACAGCCAGGGAGAGCCTGGCATGGCCAGGGAGAGCCTGGCATGGCCAGGGAGAGCCCAGAACAGGCAGGGAGAGCCTGGCATGGCCAGGGAGAGCCTGGCACAGCCAGGGAGAGCCTGGCATGGTCAGGGAGAGCCCAGCACCGGCAGGGAGAGCCTGGCATGGTCAGGGAGAACCCAGAACAGGCAGGGAGAGCCTGGCATGGTCAGGGAGAGCCCAGAACAGGCAGGGAGAGCCTGGCATGGTCAGGGAGAGCCCAGCACCGGCAGGGAGAGCCCAGCAGGGCACACACAAACCCCTCCCTGATCTCCACCAGGGCAGGGACAGACCCCTCAGCCTGGGCTGGGGGCAGTCACCTTCTGGCCCTCACCTCTTCCACTCCCCAGGATTTGTAGGAAGGGGAATGGGGAGAGGAGGCAGGTGCTGGTCCCCCACCACGGACAGGAATCTGTGCTGGGATGCTGAACAAACTGTGGGAAAAACCACAACTTTCTCATTTTCGGCACTTTAGAGAAACACCCATTCGCTTGAGGCACCTAAAAATTAATGTGTGACAAACCCAAATGACCCCACCAGGCCCCCACACCTCTGAGCAACTCCGGAGGAAGTTTTGCCGAGCAGATCCTCCAGGAGCTGCCCAGGAGGTCACAGTCTCCATTCTCCAGCACCATTTAATCACCATTTGGAGTTTAGCATCCAGCATAACTGCCTCATCGGCAGGCATTGTGCCAGCGTCCTGAAGCATCACTTCATCCATCATTGTCTCCCAAGCTGTCTCTCCTGCCTCCCAGGCATCATTCCTGCCCCTCCCAAAAAGCCACCAAGCCCCTGAGCAGGCTCTGAGCCAGCCCAAAGTTGCAGCTCCTGAGGAATGAGCAGGACTCGCTGTTCCCTAATCGGGTCCCGTCTGCTGCTTGCAGAGCTGATGTATTTATTTTCATTACATTTAATCCAGGGATATTCTCCTCCTCCCACCTTCAGTCCGGCTGCTGAAGCAGCAGGGCTCGGGAAAGGAGCCACCTTCCAGTTGATTTCTCATCCAGCAGAGCCAGGTCCGTGTTCCTGTCCCATTTAATTAGCACAGAGAGAGAACTGGGCTGTGCAGCCGCAGAGCTGCCGCCTCCACGCAGGAACTGGGACGGGCAGAGGCTCCCCCAGCCCATTCCCCCCCCTCTCCTGGCACCCAAACCCCCCCCGTGCCACCCGTGCCCAGGTAGAGCAGAGATGCTCCAAACTGGATTTGCCGTGAGTGATGAATTGTGCAGCTCTCCCCACCTGTCACCGCCGCTCCCAGGTGGCAGCAGCTGAGTCACGAGTGAAATATGTCTCCATCGTCCCCACTTCCCTGCACCTGGTGGGCAAAAATCGCTAAATCACCTCCCTCCTGCTGCGCCAATCACCCGGCCAGGCTGCAGGGACGCCGAGGGGAGAGGTTTGGAGCAGTTTTTCTAGGGTAAAAACAATAAAAAACTGGGATAACAACAATTAAGAGCCAGAGAAACTCTGAGATCTACTCGACTCCCAGTGCCAGGCTTGGGCTCAGCCCACAGAAGCTGCATTTTGGGGCTTGCTGGAGCTGGCAGAGATGCAGGGAGGGAGCAGTGGGAGCATCTCAGGGTGTGCTGCTCCAGCAGGGCAGGATTTAGGGACCCAATATCATTTCCAGAGCTGCTGGAACAGCCCTGGGCCGGTGCCCTGAGCAGGGCCTGCAGCACTTTCACTGCTCAGTGCTGAGATGTGGAAAGGAGGGAAAGTTTAAGGGCCAGACAGAGCAAAACTCTTGTGTAATCAGTGCTGAATTATGCGGCAGGAGTTGCAGGGGAAATATCCTTGAAGGCTGAATTTCCCATCGTGAGGAACCACTCACTAATTATCCCTCAAACGAGGATGAGCTGTAACGGGAGGGGTTTATCACTCACACTTTGCAATGATGTCATTGAGCGGCAATAAATAAATCCCAGAGTAAAAGGAAGGCGGCAGATTCCCCCCAGGAGCAGGGAAGGGAGTGGGACAGCATTTCTCAGGAGAGGAGGGTTGGGAGGGGATCAGACAGATCCAGAGGGTGCCCTGGGACAGCTTTTCCCCAGCTTGAGCTGTGAAGAGATGTCAGGGACCCATCCTGATGCTCCCCAGACCCAGCAGAGCTGGCAAAGCCTCACACCAGGGGTTCTTTTCATCCTGGGAGTGTTTGGGAGGATGCCTGGATCAATTGCAGGAAGCCTCTCCTGCTCAGCCCAGTTTTGGGTCAGACCATGGATTGGAGAAGAACAAAAGCCTGAATTTCTCACCCTGAGCTCCACACACACCTCGGAGCTGTTTCTGCATTGACTTCCAGAGCCTTTGAATCCACATTTCCCATGCTGAGAGCAGGCTGGAGCTGAGCAATAACAAGCCCATAAACTCCATCTCTCCCAGCAGTGAAATCCAGTTCAATACATTCTTAATATTCAATTACTATTTATGGAACACGCAGCAAAGGATTATCCCATTAAACCGAAATTAAGTGCTTAGTTCATTAATTAATACAACTTATTTCAAGTGCTGCCAGCATTCATCCCTGGAAACGTATTGTTTAAAACCCAAACTCACAAATGAAGGGAAAGGAAGTTATTTGCTTGTTGCTTTTATGTGTTCTCAGAGATGAGTTATGGAGCCTGTGAAGGATCCATCCAGAACGCAGGAGGGGAATCACCCAGGGAGCAGCAGAGGAGAAATCCTGGTTGGAAATGGTTTGTGTCCCCCTGGGTGAGGAGGAACTGGCTAAGGAGATCCATCCTCTACTTCCTCCATTTCAGCTGGAACAGAACAGGGAAAACTCTTCTTCTCCCAGCTCCACCAGGCAAACCCAACATCCGTGGGGACTCCAGGATGTCACCAGCCCATGGATGTGGCATTTCCAGGAGGCTCAGCCCTGTCTGCAGCTGGAGCTGCCTGAGCTCAGAGCTTCAGCAGCTCTGTGACTGCTGCCACAGGACACTGGCTGGTTATTCCACCCCTAAATTCCTTGGAGAGCCACATCCTGGTCCCACTCGACCTCCAGGAATTATGCAGCTGGTTTGTGTGCCCTTGGGTGAGGAGACACTGGCTAAGGAGATCCATCCTCTATTTCCTCCATTTCAGCTGGAACAGAACAGGGAAAACTCTTCTTCTCCCAGCTCCACCAGGCAAACCCAACATCCGTGGGGACTCCAGGGTGTCACCAGCCCATGGATGTGGCAGCTCCCGCTGTTCTGCAGGATCAGACCTGTGCTCAGGCTCTCTGTAGCTGCTGCCACAGGACACTGGCTGCTTGTTCCACCCCTAAATTCCTGGAGAGCCACATCCTGGTCCCACTCGACCTCCAGGAATTACCCAATTGGCCCATCAAACCTGCAGCACCGGCAGCAAGCGCCAGGAAAGAGCGTGCAATCTAAATTAAGTCAAGAGTCTCTTTCCAAAACAAATTCCTTCTTGAAGAAGCAAGCCCAGACTTCATTACAACAACCCAATTATCCACGAGGCTGAGCTCTGGAGACAAGAGCTCCCCACGAGTGCTTCTCCGTGCTCCGCTCCCGTCACAACATCCCCTCCATGCAAACGGAAGGATCGGGAACAGCTGGAGCTTCCCTGAAACTGGAAATGGGAGGGTCAGGAAAAGCTGGAGCTTCCCCAAAACTGGAAATGGGAGGGTGGGGAATGGCAGGAGCTTCCCCAAAACTGGAAATGGGAGGGTGGGGAATGGCAGGAGCTTCCCCAAAACTGGAAATAGGAGAGTCAGGAAAAGCTGGAAATGGGAGGGTGGGGAATGGCAGGAGTTTCCCCAGCGCTGCCCAGAAAACAAATCACAGCAAGAGAGGCAGAACTGGAGCGTCTCTGTGGCAGAGCCTGCCCCGGGCTGGGTTTCTGTGAGCTCCCTCCAGGGCCACTCTTTAGGGTGGAAAAGCGGAATTTGATCCCCAAAGTGCCCCATCTCTCAGGAAGGGGAACTAAACACGAGGTACAAGAGCTGTGAATTCATTTTTAAGCTCGGGGGTCTCTCTCTGTTGAAGGAACTCTGCAGGATTAATATTTTTGGAGTCATCTTTCACTCCAGATGATGTCTTTGGGAATCAAACGACCCTGCTGGCTCTGCGGGAGCTGGGCCACCCCGGGCACCTTTCTACATTCCTCGACCGTCCTGCAGGATCCTCCCTGCCAACCCCAAAATCCCAAAATCTCCACTTC